>NC_050517.1:11944237-11987048 GCF_002922805.2 Oryzias melastigma
GAATGAACATACTGGATGAGCAAAACAGCAGACAGAAGAAGTATTTTTTTGGGCTGAGTCACACTGATGGGAATTCTGTACAGATGTTTTAATTTGAAGTTGACGCCTTTGAGAAGAACTGAAGGACAGGGAAGACTCCCTCTGGTGGCTGCAGGACCCTGCTGAGCGATAGAAGTGAGGAGCCTCTGCAGCATGATGGGACTCCTACAAAACTGTAATGACCCAAACCGATAAAAATAGTGTTTTTGTAGAATTCTTCTGACGATACTTAACAAATATTACATAAATTAAGCTTCAATTTTTATTTGTATGCAGCTTTTTATTCAAATTGTGAATCAGAAGAGAGAAAAACAGCAGATGGGAAAAGCTTGTGTGACGTAGAAGCTACTATACGGCAAGCCACAAACTCCATCTTATTCCAATTCATGTTAGAAAGTCTTCATCATGGCCTGTTTTTAAGTCCTCTCTTAAAACCCACTTTTTTAACTTACTATTCAGTGAAGAGGTTCCCTCTTTTTCTTTTATCCCAACACATTCCATTTATTATCTTTAATGTATTGTTTGTGATGTTTTTGTTTTTAAGAATGTTACTTTATAAGCATTTAATTATACACTTGTATCTAATTTGATCTGATTCTCTATATGTTTTTATCCTCTGTCATTGTACAGAACTTCGGGTCTGTACGGGCGATTTAAGTGCCCAAATGAATACAATTTATTATTATTATTATTATTATTCTGATGCATCCACTGATAGACCCTAACTAGACTAGATCTATGTACATCTTCATTCTCCCGGCGTCTGGCTCTAAACTGTACGGCTGCATAGCTTCAATATTTCTCGCCATTTTTGTTGCACCAGTAAGTTTTAAAATGTGGGCTGGGCTTAATATTTATGTAAAGATCATTTTCATTTCTTTGTTTGGTGTACTTTAGTTGATTTAGTATAAGTTTTCTTCTTTTTCCTCTGTTTCACTTATTAACTTTTGTAATTTAATTTTTTTTTGATTACTTTGTTCTTATATATTGTTATTTAATGAAAAAAAACTTGTGGGAATGCTCGCAAACAGATGGATGATGGGAAAAGAAGGCGTCATTACTTTGTAGTTCCCCTCACATTTTGAGGCAAATTTCTTTTTATTAACTGCAGAAATTACATTTTAATGAATTGTTTTAGTTTTTTTTGGCTAAAATCTGCATATTATTAAGTTAAAAAAAGACAGAAAGACACTGGAAACCCTTTTACAGTAGATCAGGGGTCTGAACCTGAGGCTCTGGAGTCACAACTCCTCCATTGTGGCTCTTTGGTTAAAGAAAAAAAAATAAAATGTTTTTGGTTTAAAAATTGTGCACATTTGTTGAAGCTAAACAGTTAAAAAAGTCTAACTTTTCAACCCAGTTAACAACATTTGAAACGCAGAATGATTGTATCTGTGAGGCTCTTGACTACAGTACCCATAATGCACCAAAAATCCATCAAACTTAAGTTATCAAAGTTGGACTGATTCTTTTTGCACAGATTTTGCAACATAATAATTTCCAACGCGCACTGTCAGTTTTTGAGAATAAAATGATTATAGGTGTGCCTTATGGTCCACTAATAGCTTTGGTTCTATTTTTTCAAGGATTCAAGGGGTTTATTGTTATCTGCACTGTAAGGAAATGAGTTTCCCTGCACAATGAAATTCTTTCTTTGCCGCTCACTCTGAAAGCCATAAAACGTTTAAGGTTAATTTAAAAAAAAAAGGTGAACATTAACCCTTTAACACCAGAGCTCCAGTGTTTATGTTCTTTGATTAACTGTAACTTGAATTACGTTGATCGTGTTAACGGTTGAAAAGTTAGTGTGTTAAATATTTTGTGTTTAAGCGTCACCAGCGACACCTCAGGTGATAAAGAGTTAATACAACATATAATAATAAAAAAAAACTCTGTAAATTATTAAAGCTATTTACAAACCAGCTGTTGTGCAAATTTAACTGAGTGAATATTTGAAAATCTGTGCAAAAAGAATCAGTCCAGCTTTGGTAAATTACAAAGCTTGATGGATTTTTGGTGGATTGTGGGTACCGTAGTCAGGAGCCTCATAGATACATTTGTTATATGCTTCAAATGTTTGTAATTGGTTGAAGTTAGACTTTTTTTTACTGTTTAGCTTCAACAAATGTGTAAAATTTAAAAACATTTTATTTTTTCAGCATAACTAGTTTTGGTTCCATTTTGGTAATTTACACAAATTTATGGCAACAACAATAAAATTGCCCGTGTGAAGTGTCTGTTTTTTAAAAACAATATCAACCCCCCCACCCCCCACCCCACTACTGGATTGAAATGATGTGTGGCACAAGATGTCTTTTATTTTGAAAGGACATCAAAAATTACAAACCATGTTATATACAGAATAAAAAATGCAATTTCCTCTTAATATTTTATTAATACAAAAATACATAATAGTTCATTGATATTTATAAGAATAGTAACAAATATGTTGATATAAAGCAAATTTTGTGGCTCCTACTGGGTTTGTGATCAGTGAGAAACCAACCAAACTTTCTAAGAGTTAAAGGTTGCAGATCCCTGTTTAGATCAAATGATGATCAGAGTGGGACTTTTAAGCATCATATGCAATAGTTTGACCTGACATAATATAATACTTATATTAATGATGGCATTATTTAAAAAACGCTTCAGAGAACAGCATAAAATAACTATTTGTTTCTGCAAAATCTGCCAAAATTATAAAATAAAAGTCTGTGTTTTTATTTCTAACTTTTAGTTGTTGCCACGCCTCTCAAAAAGACAAATAATTTCAATTTATTTCCAAGAAACGACTTGGAAAAGAAAAAAAAGTCGAACGTGTTGTAATGATGATGGCATAAACTACAATTACAGACATGAAACAGAAACAGACAAAACCGCAAAGACCTTTGTTTCAAGCCATCGCCGCTTTGTGGTCTCCAGGCCTTTTTCCTTCAAAACATGCCCGTCAGAATTCCAGATGGAATTTAGTAATAATGAAAATCAACATGGTGGCCCAGGGTGACATAAAAAAGGGCTAGTTTTTGATGTCTGCCCCGTAAAAGATGGTCTTGTTTTGTCCTCCAGCGTGCATAACTCACAGGCCTGGGTGGGGATGGTCCCGTTTAGTTTAATTAAAAATGTTCAAAGGGCCCAAACGCTTTTATGGAAGCGGGATCGAGACCGGGGACAGTGTGCGTCAGCGTTATTTGTCACCCGCCATTGTCGCTGCAGACATGTCACACTCGTCGCCGGTCCCCCAGTGTCCGCGCACACACACAGTCGGCACATGGACGCGCTCTCGCACTCGGGTGGTGCGTGGGGGATCTCGTGACATGCTGTTTATTTCACTTCAAAAAGCTGAGGAGGGGATGAGAACATCTGGGTCAGCGAGGACATCAATCTGACTAAGTCATACGGCGCACCACTGCATGTGTTTTATGCGGCATTACAGCCCATTGTGCTTGAAATATCACCACTTGCAGTCTCCTGAAGGCAAACGCTGCCCAGTTTTAACCCGTTGTGCTGCTATTACAGTAATAAGTGTCAGGAGAACCGTTTTTCAGGAATCTTTGTCATCTCCCGAGCTGCAGAGGCGAAAATGTCGGGAAGTAGAGGTTGATTGTTGGCATGAGAGGCACGAAATGTCTCTTTGAAGACTTCTGAACAACAACTAAACAAGAAAGCCCGTCGTTTGCCTATGTGTTTGCATAGGAGCTAGTTCAGCTGGAAACAGTGAGAGCGCTGAAATACATAGTTGGCCAAACCACAGAGTGCCGTCTGGGGCTGGGTCCACCACATCTACACTGGGCCTCAGGCAGAGAGGGGGAAAATGGTTGCATTGCACTCCCAAAGTCCGCTTTCTATCTCCATCCGACATCTCCTCTTTTTCCCCCCTTTCCCACACAGTCTTTGCAAATGTGATGCACCAAGAAGGAGGTTCTCATAAATGCGCTTAGAGAAAGTGACCCTTACGGACCCTGGGAGAGGGAGGTCAAAGGTTAAGCCAATCCGGCCATTCCTCTCATCTTTACTGGCGGGCTTAACCTTTTGAGCGGTCAGTCACAGCTGGGGTGCAGAAGCAAATCGGAATTCCTCATCCTGCTCATTGATAAATAGGGTTCTGAAGAGCGTGTCCACACACTTCTTGAAAACCAGTCCGGTGAAAAGGCCCGTCAAAGGGCTCCACAGACGACGATCCCTCCACGGAGGATCACCCCAGAGCTGTCTTTTTCATCCTAAAGGTTCCTCACACTAATTTACAACTTCACTGCTTCAAACACTCGATTCCTCTCTGCAGAGGCGCTCGCCAAATTGTTATGCGCGTTTTCCTGATCAAGCTGAAAGAGAACAGGGACACGAGATCAGTTTACCCAAATCTGACAGGAAGGGACACCGTGCCAGAGCTGCAGCCGCTCTTCAGGAACACACACAGTAAAATGAATGAAATGACATAGAGGAAAGAAAGGAGTCCAGTTTCAAGTTGATGAGGCCTCAGAGTGACTAAGATTTGGCTGTTTTGCTACCGTGCTGAGAGTATGAATGCAACAATTGTTGAACATGTACACTTGGGGAAGTGAACGCTTAAATCATCTCTCAGAATTTTCATGCCTCAATGCTAATGAAACTGTTAAAACAATGTAAGTACATTTCTAATTTATGCTTTTATCTGTTGTGACACCTGATGGAACACCTGAAAAAAAATGCTTTCACGTGAGAAATCCAAACAAATTAGAGCAAAGTCATGAAAAATGCTAATCTCTGAGCCAAAATGACCACAGCTAGAATATGAAATATCAATTTTATTACAGTTAAATATAAATGTTGCCTTACTTTTTACACAAATTTAAAGTCTCACTCCAATCATCTTTTATTTTATTGTAAATGTTCCCAGTGGATTTTTACATTTTAGTTGCTTAATCTAAATGAAATAAATAAATAAACTGTTGTTTTCTAGGACATAGTTTCTGCAAAGTGGCAGTAAAGATGTGGGCGGGACTGTTGTCATGGAGTAAGCCTTCCCCCACTTCCCAATATCCATCTACTTACTTACTCTCCCACTATAGCTTATACCCCAGCATACTCCCAACCTGACATTAGTGGTGCAACAAAAATAATGAGTAATATTGGATCTATCCAGTCATGCAGTTTAGATCCAGATTCCAGCTCAGACGAGGAAAAACAAAGACGTTCATGGATCTATTTGTCTGCAAGTGAATGCATCAGAATGGAGCAGAGCAGGGATCTCCTGATTCACAACAATTTTACTCAGAAATGCAATTTTAAGCCTAATTGTATTTATATATGTCTTTAATCATTAGAAAATGCTGAAAAAACATGCTAAAAATACATTTTCATTGGAATGGGTCTTCAAAGAGAAACACGTTTATGTTGAAAAAATATCAAAGTAGCGCAACCGAGGTTCCCACAGGTGAACCTGTGTAAACAACAACACAAATGAACGAGATTTAAGACCAAAGTGGAGATCTAAGGCCAAGACAAACACAAACACTGTGTGTGGCAAAAACAAAAGTTACATATGTAGCTATGGTTCTATGAATCCCAGAAGACTGCCAACTTCCCGGTCTCTCTGGTTTCTTGTTTGGGACCGCGTGTCACATGACTTTGTAGCATGGGTGCCCAGATTGGGGCCCGTGGGCCAAATTTTGCCCGCCAAAAGTTATCTTTTGGCCCGCCAAGTCATGGCTGTGGAAGCTGTGGATTGTTTAGTTAAAAACTCTTTCCCGTTTCTCATTGATTCTCTATGATGTTCCTAAACTCTACAGCTGTAATATACTTTCGGCCTCCGGGTGGTGCTGTTAGTACTTTCTTTGCTTGCTGCTATGGGTGAAACAACCAACAAGTGAGTCAGCCCTGGATTTCTTTTTTTGTGTGCTAGAAATTTTCAAGAGCCTTCACGGTTGCTTCCGATGCGACAACGGCAAACGGATAAAGTCAAAAGAGCAGCTCCACGTCTCTCATTAGGATCCAGTTTACTGTTTTCATTAGAAGAAAGTTTGTTGTAGCTTGCTCTTGTTTTTCAAGTAAAAATGGTTAGTGAGGCCTCACTGTTAAAGATTTTAAAGACAAATGTTATTTACTTTTAATTCTTACTAATGTGTTACCTTAATTAATAAAGAATCAAATTAAATAAATTAAACAAAATTCTTTATTTTCTCCTTTTATTTCATGACATGCTAAAAAAAATATTATGTTTGGCCCGCGGACCTTTGAGCAAAAAAGTTTGGAAACCCCTTCTTTTATAGCCTCTCGTGGGTCACCAAGAGGTCACAGGAGACTGTTGTCAATAAATTCTTGAACTACACATACGCAAGATGGATCATTCACTGCCTAAAGCACTGGATCTGGCAGTCAGGAAGAATTTAATAGAACTTCCAACTATAGTGTCATACAGCTTACCCAACAGCAAAGCACGGTAGTGGAGGAGGGATGGTCTGGGCTTGCCTCTTGTATCATGTCAGGAGTCGGTACCATATTATTATATAAAGAGCTGTTCAAATGTGACAACTGCAAACATAAATGAAGTATAGCTGTGAACAAAAGTCACTGAATGACCATATTAACATAGTAACAAAAACTGTTAGTAATAAATAAATCTGCAAGCTTTAAATCATGTTTGGTTTAATTTTTAAATATAGTGGAATCAATTATATTTTGTTTGTTTAAGGAATATTGAGGCATTGTGAATATGATTTAAAGCATAGAACAAACAGAGGGCACAGAGTGTATTTTGACACAGTAGTAGAATGCATCCAGATGATGTAGCTGAATAAACTCAGCAGCGTTGCATAACGTTTCCTTTTTGGTCTTAAAGGAGGCCGGATTGGCCTGACTGATCTGAACAGTGTGTGCTCAGATTCTTCAGTGAGTGAAATCAAATGGACAGGAGGCCTTTGTGCCATGTTCTGCAGATGGGGCTTTCAGCTGAAATGAAGGGGCATGTGTCTTGTGTGTTAGGGATCAGTTCATTGCACCGAGGGTGCACCACTGCCATCTTTCTGTTCTTCTCCTTTCACAAGGAATGCCATTTTATGTTCATTTTTACTCCTTTCAGATTTTTGTCCACATGGGTTGTACCATTAAAGTTCCACTTCTAAAACCGTCTCTAGTGGTCTTTTAATTAGGATGTTTAGACAAAATCGAAAAACCTGTCATTTTTTAGGACGTAGTTTCTGCAGAGCGGCAGTAGTTCATTTGAAATTATTAATTATTTAATTCAAACAAATTAATATTTTAATTATATCGTGCGAAAGAGTTAATAATCCATTGGAACTAAATCAAAACTTGTGGGAATTAAATATTTTTTTTTTTACCGATGTCAGGTCAGGGGCTCCGTGGTAAGTGAATCCATCAGAATGGAGCTGAGCTGAGAAGCATCTACAAGTTTTTTCCAAAGGCATTTTTTTCTGTCTGCTCCTGATTTACAAAAAATTAAGTAAAGATATACTCAGAAATACAGTTTTAAGCATCACTATTCATGTCCTCCATTATCAGAAAAATGCTACAAGAACACGTTAAAAACACCAAAAATACCATTTTGATTTTGGCTAAAAAGATCACTGGGAACGATTTCAAGATAAGAAAAAAACAATTGTTTGGGTTGGGACTTTAAATGTTTATTCTCCAACAACACCTGCTCGTCATTTGAAAATGTATAGTTTGAAATGTAATTTGTAAATGTTAAAAATTTAAGTCTTCTGACAAATACAGAGAAAAGCAAATAAATCCTAAACACCATAAAAGTACAGTTACTTTAAATTCCAGATGGAATACAAACAAGAAGGGTTCTGCTGTTTACTGATAAGCCTCGTAGCATTCTGATGAACTTGTGAGGGAATTTTTTATCCGAAAATAGTTGTTTTGATGACAAAATGTATCAAAATAAGACTGAAATGTCTGCATTTCAAACACAAAGTTTCATTGTCTCTCCCACCCCTCTATTGTGGCTCTCTGGCTTTAAATAAAAATGCCAAACATTTGAATAGATATTAAGTTAGTACACTTAAGAATATGGTTTCATCTGTGCTGCACAACAGTGTCTGGTTGTTATTCAGAGGCAATTTTCTTAAGGTAGTAGTAGGGGTGGGATTATTTAAGTTTGCTCCTTCCCACTCCTTTTCAACAATCAATCAAACTCTACTTAACTTCATTAAATGATTGCTATATTTAATTAATCAATGTGACATAACTGTGTGTTTGCTTTTGTTTGTTTGTTTTTTTGTTTTTTTCTTCTAATGAATGCATTTCATTATTTCTGTTGAAAGTTTGAAAATCTGTGTGAATTTTTTGTCTTGTATTGTCCACATTGCTTGAAATAAACCAGATTGATCAATCAATCAACCAATCAATCAATCAAACAAGTTTTTGTTTACTTTCAGAAGACTTATCTTCTTCCCTAATATTTTCATCTTCATTTTTCACATGTTGACAGTCAGAATGATAGAAACTGTTGTGTTTAAGTTGAATTTCTTGCATTTTTTATTTTGTCAAGGCAGGAGGATCTTCCTTAGGAAAGCATGTGTTTCTACAGTATTTTGAAAAGAACTTGTATGTGCTGCTGCTTACCAAAATTAAAAACACTTTTATAGAAAAATCTAAGATTTTCATCAATAAAATATTTAATTTTACAAAGGAATGGACTAAAAAGCATTAAGTATTTTTTTTCTGTGAGTTTGCGGCTCTCGTTGGGTTTGGTTAGTAAGAATCTGGACCGAATGACTCTTTTAGCGTTAAAGGTTGCAGAACCCTGATTTAGATGAATGATCTGTGCGTGTTTTGCCTCAAAAGGCAGATAATATGTGAGGAGCAACGCGGAAAACCAAAGCGCATTAGGTATTAACTTTCCTCCCCTTTTGGGTAAACTTTGCAGGTACATCAAATGAATGCTTTTGCGATGGAGTTGACATACCTGTGAAAGCTAAACAGCGTGGCATTGACTCAAGGTGTGGCACTATATTTGCATGTGACTGCAACCATGGACGGGCACAAGCACACACACTTGCACAGACGTTTCACTCCAAACAGCTGGGAGTGTTTGCGGTGTGAGCGGGTCGCTGGTTCCCCCCTTTTCTGTCGCACAGGGTGACCCGTGCACTGTCTGTGTTTGCACTGCACCAAACTCAAACAGCATTTGTTTCCGTCCCCTCGCCAAGCACACTCTGAGGTTTGCCTTTGTGAGGACTCAGACAAACTGGGAGGGCCTGGCCTCGGGTCACGCTGACAAAACCAGGCTCAAGTTCACAGAGAAATCAACAAGATTTCAGATTTCCCCTCCTATATTTTTTTATCCAGAGTTTCTCCAGGTGATAATGCCTTGGCACATAAACCAGGGTCATGAGATACCACATATTTGACTTTTTCAACAATGGCAGTCACAAAGTTTCACGTCATGAAGAACCTGGTGCTTTTGGAAAAGTCCAGATCAAGTCCTGAACCTTCCATTTGGTCTGTATTCAGACTATTGTCTAATGGAGATTTTGAAAGTCTTCATCAATGTCTGGTCAGAATGTCAGAACTTGCCAGAACTTATTGAAAATCAGCTCAGTAGCCTTGTGGTAGAGTGTCCGCCCTAAGATTGGAAGGTCGTGGGTTCAAATCCCGGCCGAGTCATACCAAAGACTCCAAAAATGGGACCCAGTGCCTCCCTGCTTGACACTCAGCACTAAGGAGTTGGACTGGGGGGTTAAACCACCAAATGGTTCCCGAGCGCGGCTGTGTCTGCAGCTCACCGCTCCCCAAGGGGATGGGTCAAATGCGGAGAACAAATTTCACACACCTTGGTGCGTGACAAATAGTGGGACTTAGACTAAAATCGTTGATGTGGTCATGAATGCAGACGGCGACAGTCAGGAGACCATCAGTCAGGCGGGGAAAATGTCACGAATTCTCATGGCAGCAGTTCTGATTGGACAATGTTGTTTTAGTTATTGGAAGAAGAAGACGAAGAAGAAGTCTTTGTTGATTAGTGGCTGAGAGCACCAGATCTGGCTCCCGTCCGTGCTCCTACTGTATGAGTTTTGGCAAACAGTGTCAGTGGGACAGCAGCAGACTCCCCCACCTCAGTCAATTATAGCGTTACTGCCTTCCTGTCACCCGCTTACTGCTGGACTGACACTGCACAACCTCCAAATGCATCGGGGCAGTTACAGCCCGATCAACAGATTTCCTGGTCACCGCTTAATGTGAGCTTTTTCTTAAAACATTTGTGGCCGCTGCGTGGCGAGTAAAAATGCGATTGCTGCTGCCCAGTTACAAATGCATCGCAGTCACCCTCCGGATTTGATGAAAAACTGGCAGTCAGGTCGCCCTTCGGTGGCATTTTGGTATATGTGACCATAACTTCAATGACCCTTCATTCATCTAATCACATTTCAATGAGTTGCTGTGTCTCATTGTTGCTCTGCTACTCTGATAATATCCTGTAATGAAGGGCTACGGTGGCCTTTTGGTCCAGTGTCCCCAAGCATGGAGTCTATTCAGACTGAGAAAAACCCAGTGCTCACTCTGATTGGAAACAAACTAAAATCACCCAAAATTAAAAAAAAAAGATCAGAGAGCGGTTCCTGGTTCTGGACCAGAGTCCACTTGGGTGTATTCAGACTGAAATTTTGTTCTGGATTATCAGAGAAATGAACTTTAAGCTAACCAAATGTGTCCAGTCTGAATGCAGCTTTAACTTTTGCTCAGGGGCTCCCAAAAAAAGTGTTACAAAATGACCATTTTGAAAAATACATTATTATATCACCACATCACATTTCGTTCCCCTCCAGCTTGAAAATGACTCTAAATTAGATTAGCTTTAAATACAGCAAGTTTTTGTTTATTGCCTTGCAGAAAACGATACGCTCGGGCTGCATCGCTTTTTCATTTACACTTCATAATGTTCATGTTCAACATAGCTGTTGGCAGATTGAGGTTTCCACACTGATGGCCTCAAATGCTTGGATGTAAGAGTGTGGTTTTCCTGTTTTGGAACTCAGAGTGTCTTTTCATGCACTGCCCTGACACCAAACACTGAGCATGTTACACATAAAGGCCGTTTGTGGCCTTCAGTAATGCTCACTGATGGCTTGGCAGCTGCCTAGTGAGGCATCATTATGCTGACCTAATGGACTGTCTTGTTAGGAAGGAGCAGACCAGGCTCATTTTTCAGGCTGTGTGACATAGATTTATGTTATCGTAAGATAGCAGTTGTTGCATCTAACCTCCAGCCAAATGTTTCCGCTGTTTGCATGGCTTTCTTTCAGATCACTCAGTGCTGTGTTTGGAAACTGGTGTGTTGAAAGAGACTGCACCCTTAAAGTCATGTGACCACCTCACCTCGGCTCGAAAACCATGGAAAAAAAGTTTTTGGAGCCTGTTTTACTTGTCACACCAGCTGCGGTGTGCATGTTTTACTCACAAAATCATGATTTTTTTTTTTCAGTCACAGTTTTTTTCTTTATTTTTTAAGATATTTTTCAAATTTAGATAATATTTGATTCATGTTGTAAAAGTCCCACTGCGATCATCTTTTGATCAATTGCAAAAGCGTTCCCAATGGTCTTTTATCTATTACGTTTTTAGACAAAATGAAATAACTTTTCTAGGTCATAGTTTCTGTAGAGTGGCAGGATTTCATTATAAATTTGCCTCTGAGTTGTGGACGGGACTGTTAGCATGGAGTAACACCCCCACCACCACAATCCTTGCCCAACCTGTTGCTGACAGCTCGGAGCAGGAAGTTTATTTTCTATGTAACAAATACAATCTTTTTCAAATTACATTTTTTCATTTACTCCTGAGTCACAACAATTTCAATAAAAAGAGATACTCAGAATTGCATTTAAATCTTCCTTGCCTTTTTACATTTCCTCCATCATCAGAAAAATGCCACAAGAACACAGTAAAACCACCATTTTCATCGAGGTTGCAGATGAGGAAAATTACAAAAAAAAAAAAAAACAGTAATATGTAAATTTGTTAATCATTTAACAAATTATGATAGTATTTAGATCAATTAATGATTATATTTAACAAGTTTTGAATTTTCGAGAGCAGTCACACATTCTAGTACCTTGTATTTTCTGAAAGGGCCTTTATCATGCAAAATCAACTTTTTAAATTTAAGTGTATTGTAATGTTAATTCCTCACAATAAACAACCTCAAACCCGGAATTGGATCTATCACTGATTTTAAAATCTGTGCTCTGGGCACCAGCCACAAAAATGGGTGGGTCCCCACATTGTGAGGACACAAATGGTAAATGGCGTATACTTGTATAGCGCTTTCTACCCTCCTTCGAGGGCCCAAAGCGCTGGACAGTCACAGACCCATTCACCCATTCACACACTGGTGGTGACTCCGCTGCCGATCACTGGTGCCAACCTCCCACCAGAGGCAATTTGGAGTTCAGTGTCTTGCCCGAGGACATTTCGACACATGGGCGGGCAAGGCGGGAGTCTAACCCGCTCGCTTACGATCAGGAGTCGACCGCCCTACCGCTGCACCATGGCCGCCCTCCACAAAGTGAGGAACAGCCCCTTCCAGGAAAAAACCTTCACTGCCAGTATCGCGGCCAGGCTTACACTCATGCACCCTCTCTCTCTATGGAGCTAACACGAATCAACAAAATCCCAAGTGGGGTGGGGCGTCTGACAGTAGCAGATGTTTTATTCCCAGCGACCATCAGAAACCAGTGTCAATGTCAGACGGGACACAATTGGAAGATATACATTATGTACATCCATCTTTGCAAAAGTTCAGAAGTTGTTTGTTTTTCGTTGGGGAAAAACAGACACGCTGCCAAGGCCGGATCTTGGCTGATGTCATGAAATGGGCGGAGCAAAAGGTGGTGACTCAGAGATTGAGTTGTTTTACTTCAAAGTAGGAAAATAACTTAAAAAAAAGGAAAAGAACTCATAAAAATAGCAAAAAAATTTGTTCGTTAGTGTCCCAATGGTTGTCTCCTTATCTAATGGAAATAGTTTACACTGAAAGGCTTAAGGAAAACTTGATATAGGTCTTTAAAATGTAACTATTTGGGCATGTTTTAGCAAGAAAAACTGAGCCTAGACTGACTCTACTTAAACAATATTTTCATCATAAAAACACCTGAACTGACAAAAATTTTGTTGTTCTTAGCATATTCTTATGGCATTTTTATATGATGGAGAAGATATATAATGAAACTTTTTTGAAGAGTTTATTCAAATCCTTGTGAATCAGCAAAAAATGTCACTGGAATAAGCTTGTAGCTGTGATAATGAATTTTACTACGGCAAGCTACTGCTTCTCTCCATTCTGATGTATCCACTTGTAGACAAATAGATCTGTGTATGTCTTTGTTTTTCCTCAACTGAGCTGATATCTGGATCAAAATTGCACTGCTAATGTTTGGTTGATGTTGTGAGGGGCTGTAAGCTAGTGGAAGAGAGTGTAAACAGATGGATGATGGGAAATGGGGATGAGCTTTCTCCACACAACTTGAAGGTGAATTTATATTAAACTACTACTGCTCTGCAGAAATGATGTCCTAAAAAACAACATATTTTTTCAATTTTGGCTAAAAACATAATTAAAAGTAGGGGTGTGCCAAGTATCAATATTGTGATATATTGTGACATTTAGTTCTGCGATTGACATTCAATGGGTTCTCACCAAATATTGATCTTTTATTTTTATTTGAGGAGGCTGTAAAACATCACATTTGTCATCCTTTGGTGAGACGTTCCTTTGGAGGTAGATAGGGGGCACTTGTTGGGAGACTGGCTGTCGCGGGCACCAATGTGTCTGGCAACTACCTATTTAACTTTTGTTCTGTTGTTTACAACAATTTTGCACTAAGTAGTGGCATTGCTGTTCATATTTACTATTGTTAACACTGAATTTACTGATGATTTAAATTCAACTGGTGTCAATGCTTGTCAAAGACAGTGTTACTGTTTTTAGTTATGTTGCACAAAAGTGTCTATTATATGCTTTGTATAATTTTTTCCACAAAACAAGACACAAGTTGTATATTATGATTGTTCAAACTAAAAAATGTGGACATTTTTTCCTAAAAATATATGTTCATCTATATATTGTGAGTTATTAGAGATGATTTTTACCAATTATTGCAGTATTGTGATATCAATATCGTGAACCATGTATCGCATATCGTGTATCGCATCATATCGTGATTCCCAGCCCTAATTAAAAGACCACTGGGAATGCTTTTTAAATAGTTGAACAAATGTTCGGAGTGGGACTTTAAGACAATAGGACACACTTTACACCTGCCTTGTGTCTCGAGGTCTTGAGCCTCAGAGTTCCGCCTCAGCTAGGCTTGAAGTGTCCCATCTCCTCCTGGCATCCTCAAAGAGGACCTGGCACTGGAGCGCTTGTCAAACACAGGTTTTCTTTGTTGTGTCAGCTGCACGCTGAACCTTGCGGGGGCCTCGCGTACACAAAGGAATGTTTGGATATCCATTACAGCGCTGCACAAACTGCTTGTTTGTCTTTTTTACTCAGTCACCTGACACATAAAAAATGGGTCTTATAAAGCAGGAGGGGACAGTGAGAAGATCACACACACACCAAAATATGTTGAAAACACACAGTCATTACTCTTAAAAGATAGTTTACTCGAATTCATCGTAAGCTACTCCCAAAATCCCTCACAATTTACGTCCAGGACCCACTCTCATGTCGCTCTTGGCCTCCACTTAACCCCACACTTTTCTTCCTGTGTGTTGGTGTCTGCAGAAGTCCACTTTGTTGTGTCTGAGCAGTGAAGCATCGCCGTGAGCAATGGCTTCCTGTGAAACCTGACTGCTCTTTCAACTCCCAGGAGCTGGGCTGCCGGCGGTCGCCCTCAACTTTCCTCTTTGGCACGCGGAGGAAGAAGATGTTTCCGCGGAGACAGAAGAGTGACAGGCGGGGTTGCCAAAGCCATAGCTGCCTGTCGACAGCCTCAGCTGAGCTGCAGCGGGCGGAGGAGAGGTCTGTTTGATGGCAGGGGGTGCTGGGTATTTTCAGACTACTCTTCATCCTCTTGTATCTTCTAAGTTCCTGATCGGAGTCCTTTGCTTGAAGTTGCCATCAAGCAGGCTACAAAGCGACAGCAATGACCTCAGCCTCCACAAACGTGACAATGGCATTTTCAGTCGGAGCGTAAACCTCGCCACAAACTAAAGCTGCAAAGACATGAAAGACGCGCCATTAGTTTTTATTTTATGGCGATGCAACACATTTTACTGCATGCTTTCACTTTTTAAACAAAATGTGGGAACAATAGCCTCACAAAATCTATGATTTTTTTTTTCTTGCAAATGACTCCACAATTCGGTTTTAAAATACTTAACAACAGCTTAGTTTAGTTGTAAATTCTCATGATTTTTCCACGTCAAAGCACTTCTTCTTTTCTCCTCTTTATGGCTTAAGCCGTCACAGATGACTCAAAGAAAACACGGCAACATTATTCTTCCGCTCCCGAAATAATGTGCTCCTGAGTATTTATTTTATTCCTCACCAAATTTATTTGTTCTTGGTCAAATCAGGCACCTCCAAATCTCCTGGAGCCAATATGACACCCGGGAGAGAGGAAATCTTTTCCACTGACCGGCGGTTTGCAGAGGTTATAATCTTGCTCCTCCAAGACAGAATTCCCGTTAAGCACGGGAAAGTCGTCTGCCACCAGTTACTGGAATATGGCGAAGAATTTACAAAATAAAAGCTGTTCAGCTGGAACACATGGAAATGAAGGTCACACAAGGATAGCAGCTATGAAATGTGCAGTTTTTAGATCAGTTATTAAGGCATATATATATATATATATATATATATATATATATATATATATATATATATATATATATATATATATATATATATACCATATATATATATGTATGCCATATATATATTATAGAGATATATATGTCATATATATATATATACCGCTTTTTTGTCCTTCAGAATCTGCTGGAATTAATTGATCGTGTTAACAGTTAAAAAGTTACAGTATGTTAAAGATTTTGTGTTTCAGCGTCACCAGCGACACTTCAAGTATTAAAAGGTTAACCAAATTTGACAGATGTGTCAGTTCTTGATGAGGTGTTTCACGCTGTCAAACTTAAACCTATACTTTTATATCACTTTTAATCCATTTTCTAAATCTGCTGAGGGTCACAAGGTTGCTGGAGCTTATCTTAGCTACTGTTGGGGTACACCCTACAGATCGCCAGTCCATCATGGTGCTAGTGTCACACACTTACAGTACATGGACACCTAAGGAAATTTAGAAACAAAAATCAACTTATGAAGCATGCTTTTGGACTGTGAAAGGAAAAAACTAATGCATGCATAAGGAGAACATGCGCGGAAGGGACCCAGCTGGGATTCAAACCAGGATCCTCTTCATGTGAGGCTAGAGTGCTTTTATATTTCTAATTTTATTTTTTTGTAGAAGTTTTAGAAAACAGGCTTTTACTTTTGACTTGAATGCACAGGGGGAATAGTATAACTTGTCTTTACGTGTGTAATCTTTAGTCCATGTCATGCAAATTGTCTCTGCTCTGTGAACTTGATGAGGCGCCAGTGACCAATGGCTGAAAAAACAACAAGAAACAGGTGACTGAGTCTTCCCAGTAGATGGAGACAAAGTTTGCAGCATAAAATCTCATATCTGTCATTTACAAATGAATGTTTTCTGGTCAAAATATAGTTTGTTTTTGTTGGTTCGTAAAAAAAATATAATAAAACATGTGTAGATGTTATATGAATTTCATATCGGTGCCAGTATATGCAAAAAAGTTTGAAATTCTGCATAAAAACAAAGTAAGTAATACAAGATTGTCTTTAGAAGGAGGCTCTTTTGTGCTTTGGGGTGTTTTGATTAACCAGCTGCAGGCAATAGTTGTGAGACTGCCCCCTTGTGGGCACATCTGTCCACAAGGGGGAGACATTGAACACACAACCAGGCATCACAGGGAGGGAAGAGCTTCCCTCTGGCAGCCCCACCAGCAGTGTTCAGTGTTCAGCCAGTGATACAGTGTTGAGCACCCCACCCCACAAGACCCCTCGCCATCTTAACTGCAGCCAAGTTTGCAGAGGTAACTCCCGACTCAA
Source organism: Oryzias melastigma (assembly GCF_002922805.2). Lineage (NCBI taxonomy): Eukaryota > Metazoa > Chordata > Actinopteri > Beloniformes > Adrianichthyidae > Oryzias > Oryzias melastigma. The sequence continues at coordinate 11,961,369 of NC_050517.1, forward strand.
ATGTGTCATAGTGATGAAGGAAGTTTTAACCCTTCATCGTTTTTATATTTGATAAACACATTTCTTAGACCCCGATCTCATTAACATGATCCAACACGTCCTTAAAAATCCACTGACAATAACTTTGTCCATGTTTTCTGTCCTGTAGTCCACTATCACTCCACTAGGGGCAGTAAAAGAGCTTTTCCTGCTCATTTCAAAATGGCTGCCTCCGTGAAATCTCAAATACATTTTTGCCGGGAAAAAGTTTAGTTGATTTTCAAAACCGTATCTTGAGAACAACTCATTTAATGTTAATAATTTTTTTTAAATAACCACTCGCTGTATTGACGAATTGCAAACATGTGTTGATAATTTTGTCTTTATTATAAAGTTACACCATGTTAAAAATGTGTGGATCAAATTTGAGACAGTATAACAAGGTGCTTTTTTCCCAAGCACTCACTTCAACATTTTTACATCATAAACTAACATTTTAAAAATACAAGTTATTCAATGTATCATTGCTCAATGTTCCTTAAATGAAATACAAATCTATCTTTCCATTGTGCAGCAGCAAAAGACTGGAATGACCTTCAAAAAGTACAAGCACCTATGTATCAATCTCAGCTTTTAAAAACCTTTGAATTAATACATTGACTGAATCCTGCATATATTTGTGTATTTGGAATTTAGTTAATATTTAATTATTGTGCTAGCCTTTCTGGCAAAATTAGAGTTTTTTTCCCCAGTTTTTTTATGCTAATTTATGCTTTAGCTAATATTTTAGCTTCATGCTAGCTGTTCTGGCCGATTTAGACTGTATTATATTTTTTAGGTTAATTTGGAGTTTTGCTAATATTTAAGCATTAATCTAGCTGTTTTAGCTAATTTAGACTGTTTTATTTTTTTTTAGCTAATTTTGAGTTTTAGCTAGTATTTTAGAATTATGCTAATTGTTTTAGCAAAATAAGACATTTTACTGGTGTTTTTAGGATTATTTGGAATTTTGCTAATATTTTAGCATCATGCTAGCTGTTTTAGCTAGTTTAGACTATGTTCTATTTTTGGGGGTTAGCTTATATTTTAACAATATGGTAACCTTTTTTACAAAATTGTCATTTTTCCTGTTTTTAGGCTAATTTGGCATTTAGCTAATATTCTAGCAAGCTTTGGCTTCAGCGTTTTCAGCTATCAGCTACAGCATTTTTAGCTAGCTATCAATTTCAGCATCTTGAGCTATCTTTACTTGCATCTTCAGCAGCCACATTCCGCTTATTCACACTAGCTTTATCGCAGGTAATGCCATATATTTAGTCTACCTTGTATTTCTCCACTTCCCAGGTTGTTATTGTAAATAAGAACATGTTTTAAACAGCTTAATTGCTAAATAAAGGTTTAAAAATTGTTGATACCATCTATATATCATAAAAAAATGATTAAGCGTGAAAAAATGTTTTGAATTTCATCAAAGGGTGCAGTGTGCTTTATAATGAGAACAGGGAGTCTCAATTCTAGCCAATGGTTACATTTGCTCAATGATTAGTCCCTATTTTCTGATTTTTTTAGCCCAAACAGTCCACAAGTCAAATTAAAACTGATGGAAAAATCACTGAACGTATATAAATATCTATAACAAAGATCATTTTGAGGAAGTTTACCAGTCATTTTCCTCATCACTTGTTTTTTTGTTTTTGTTCTTCTCCTTTCCGGTCTCATCCATTCATCTTGTCAGGAGAAATGCACCTTTCTCTCCTTTTTTTCCCCTCCACTTTATTAATCACCATGAAGTAAAGTTGAGACGTCTACCAGCTGGCTAATGGAGGCCTGATCTCTGCTTGCACGCCACTGCACACATGAATATCATTAATAACTTCATTAGCACTTCCTGACTGCAGCCAACACTACAGTGGATTGGATTGCCAACTGCAATGTGTGTGTGTGTGTTAGGGTTTTTGTTTTACTCCTGATTGCATTCCACTTTCTCCATGCAGAAGACATCTCCTCCAATTGCAGCTTTGCACTTTGACTGAAACTGTGTCTGCCACAGACACCTCTCCCTCCCAGTCCCACCAGGCGTATCGCTGCACAGACTCAGCTCCCCCTTTAACACTCCGAAGAGCCTGATCAAACAGACGTTGTCCGCACTTCCATAAGTCCAAACGCATTAACGGGGTCCGAGTTAGCTCACAGCCCAAAGCAGCTGAGTATCTCTTGAACGCTACTCATCTATTTGACTGCACAGTCTGTGGAAGATCTTGCCCAGAATTCATCGTCAAACCTGCCTCCTCTCATAACCTGACATTTGAAATCTGGAAAGAATTTGGGTACACACACACACAAGCATTTCTCTAGCTGAATAATCATCACACGTGCACTCGAGGATATGATTATTCCCATTTGGGGGAACGTCATTCACGCCCATGATTGCATGGAATAAAGATTTTAAACTTTGCAGAACGGTGCACTTCATCTCTGCATTTTAAAAGCTTCACCACACGTTTCAAACTTCGGCCAAAAGGACTTTTAAGAAAAGCTGCCCTAGTTTTTTCACTTTCCGTTCCTTTTCTGTGCTTAGAAACAAAAGTTCAAGGAAATCCATTTAGAGTTTTTATAAACAAATATTGACTTTGTTGTTGTTGCAGACAACAGCCCTTTAACTTCTTTTGACTGTATAACTGTATAACCAAATTAATGTTTTTGTCATGCAAAGGTAAAGTAACAGGAGATGCCAGACTTTTTAATGTCTCAAACACCTTTAGTAAACCATTAATAGACTTTTCTTTTAATGTACTACAAATTATAACAAGTCCATAATCCATTTTGATAAAATATAAAGACAATTGTTTTGTTCAAACTAGATTTTATTTTGAAATTATGATATTAATAGTCAAAATAAAGAAAACTGATGGTGTTTTTTGTTTTACTTGACAATGCCAGTCATCATTTTATCTATGTTTTTAGTGCTCTTTATTTATTTTCCATTCATTTTATCGACATGATGCGATTGGACATGAGTAAAAAGGCCTTTATCTTCACCATTGTCGCCTAATTCATAAAATTTAATCAAATTTGTAATAGATCTAGATGAACACTATTCAAATATGTAGTTGTAGAATTAAATAAGATTTTTTTTTCTTTAACCATCCTGGTATATTTCTTCTTTACCCAATTTTTTTTCTTTACACAGAAGGAGGGTCTAAGGACAGAGATAACCAGTTTGTTTAGTCTGTTTAGTTTAGCAATCAGCTATTTTTTCATATTTTCAGACCGGCTTTCTGCCTTTGGTTTGAAGCCCAATAAGACAATATTATTAATATTGTGATATTGGGCTATATACTTAAAATTGAATTGAATTTTTGTAATTATTTTTTTGTAATTAATATCATGAAATGTTGTTTATCTTTTTTTTCCATTAAAGCATTCTAAACATAATGAGAAAATTGCCTTTTCTTTTCAAAATATCAAATTTTCTAACTTTTACAAAGGTTCATATAACTTCCTTTCAAGATAAAAGACACCCTGTGTTACATAGGATCGTCTCAATGCAGCAAATGTAGAAGTTGGCAGTGTAGTGTCAGCTTGGATTTAAATTAAATAAAAGTGTATTTTTAGCCTTTGTGGTGGATCTCAACCAGAAATATGTAAATCTACCAAAATAAAATTAAATCAGAGCTAATAAAGTGGCCCTTCTTGTGTTTTTGAGCCATAAGGTGCATCTAAAGTTCTTGAATTTGTTCTAATATAGAAACTCTTCCTTATAATCCAGTGTGCCTTAACTGTGGTTGTGCTCACTGACCTCCAATTGATTTTTAGTGGTATGCAGCATTCAAAACTCTGTCAAAAAGATTTTGTTGGACTTGTGATGCGTAATGTCCTTCAACTGTTTGTGAATGAATTAAAAAGTTTGTATTAGTTGACTTACTTACTTTACAGTTATTTTTCAAAATGAAAAACTTGGTTTTTTCCAGAGAGGAGGGGGTAGACACAGGCTGCAGACCCCTGCTAAGAAGAACTGATTCTCATTTGATGTTCCTGGTCAATCAAAATGATATTTTCAATCTGGTTTCTTGGTTTAAGGGTTTGATTTCTTAGACCTGAATTAACCCTTAAAAACCTGAGGGGTCATCTGCGACGCTTAAACACAAAATCTTTTCTCCTTCAGAATCTGTTGGAATTACATTGATCATGTTAATGGTTTAAAAGTTATAGAAAATCAAAGAACATAAACACTGGAGCTCTGTTGTTGCCAGAGATCCACCAGCCAATGCCACCTCCAACCACAAGAGGGAGCTATCGCCAGAGTATTGACTGTTTCCACTGCCTTCTCACTACATCTCCCAGCATGCACCACCTCCCTTTGCAAGTCTTCACCAGCTGTCTCCAATCATTCATCATTCATCCAGCATATATTCTGCTCTCTAACCTCTGTTCAGTGCGAAGTCTTGTTAAGCTGTGCTTACAATCTGAGCGCTCGGCCAAGCCTATTTCTATGTGTTTTTTGACCCCTGCTTTTTTACTTTTGCCCGGTTTGACATCTCTCTTCTGCCTGCTCCTTGACTGTTTATCTCGACATTAAATACCTGTTTGCACATGGATCCAACATTTCAGTCTCTTCATCATAGCTGTTAAAGGGTTAAAATAAGCAAGTTTTTTATTTTATTTCTGAGATAAATTCCCAAAAAACAAATAGATCATAGATTTTTGTTTAAAAAAATCATCTCTTCACACCGTATTTCACTAATTTGCAATATAATGTAGGGATCCACTTAATTTAGTACCACCTTAAAAGAAAATAACACTTCTTCTTTTGTAGAATTGGAGATGAAGTCAGGCATGAAGGGGTTAAGATTCTGCTCTCCCCCTCCGAAGAAAAAAAAAAAAAGAAACGATACTTTAAGAATCTGCAACAAGTTTTCTCTGCCTGTGCAATCAGTCTTCTCTGTGTCTGGCCCAATTTGCAGAGAGTAACAGAGCCGGGACCCCAGAGCTTTAAGGCGCTCGACTCACATTCTCTCTGCATGTTTCACGTCGAATGCACAAGCTGCTCCATAATCATACGGGTCAGATAGGAGTTAAGTGAGTAAAATTCACATGCGTGCCAATTTACACTCAACTGCTTCCCGTGGATCATGTTTAGTTATTATCACCTGGTTACAAAATACTCCAGTTCATCATTAGAGATTCCTTTTGGTGTTTTTTCACAGAACAAAACCAAAGACAGATGTTTTAGAAATAAGGCTTTTTTTTTTTTTACTGACCTTAAAAGCCACTATTGTCTTGTATTTTTTCAATATGATTATTTCTATTCTCTTCTATTCTGGCTGCATCACACTGGGTGACAGCTTCCTTTGTCTGTGGTGATACCGTCACGAATCGACACTAGGAGGCCCAGTGTGCTGATTAAGTTTTCCTGAATAGGAAGGAAAAAAGAAAGTGACGCAGGGAGCGACCAAACTTTCTCCACGCAGCAGCTGAACTACATTCAGCAAAGCTCTGATCAAGATCGTGAGCAGTTTAGATGTCAGAATGACTGGAAAAAGGATGCCATATATCATCCGACTGCGATGGGTTTACAGTGAAGTGCATGATAAGTGCTGCTGTAAATAGTTTCCTGCATCCTGTTTGCTTTTCCACACACATATGTTGCACTTTTATAGTCCCGTTCGAGATCCCTGACCTTGACAAAAGCATTCCTCCACAAAGGAAAAGCCGGCTTTCTTCTTGCACGAGGACAATGTCTGCTTGTCATCTGCGAGGGTTGCAGGGGAGGGGAGCAGATTATGGTTCTGTGTGTTGACCAGTTTTGATTGCTTCATGATGAAAGTAGATCCAGGTCACTTACTGTAAGAAAAATATCCTCCTGTTAGTAATTTGCAATAACATTACTGCTGTCCGCACAGAATTTTAAAATAAAAATGTTATCTTTTAGTTATGAACAGGGGCGGACTTACCATTAGACAAAGGGAGGGCACTTGCCTGGGGGGCCCAAGACTTTGGGGGCCCCAAGCTGAACATTAAAAAAAAAGGCTGATTTTATTTGTATGTATTAATGTGCAACCAGCACAAAAAGTTAAGGAAATTCATGTTGGCCACACGTACTACGTGGTGCCAAGATGAACATTGCTGCATTGTCACATGTATTTTAAGTGCCTCCAATGCTGGATTTTGTTGGCTGCAAATATTCAAAATTAAACTTAAAATTAAAGTCCAATTAGCTGTCACACACCTAGGTGTGTGAAATGTGTTTTCCCCATTTGATCCATCCCCTTAGGTTAATATTTCAGACAAATCTAAATTCTAAATGGCGGTCATTTGTAAAGATGGCAGCCATACACTCATTTTTTTCAAACTTTATTTACAAACAACATAGTGAATGTCTCCGGGGGAACTGGAATGTGTAAAAATTGCAGAAAAAAATGGCAAAATGCGACCTGTTAACACTCAGGCAGATAACAACAAATGAAGACAATCCACGCATGGAAGAACCCGGAAAGTATCTGAAGGTTCAAAGAAGTTATTTCTCATTCGCTTCTCTGAGCTGCACGCAAATGCACGAACTGCAGCGAATGCGAGCGCTCTAAATGTTCCTACTGTATTTTGAAATTTGAATCTGCAGCCAACTGGTTTTGATTTTGCACAGGCCAGGGTGAACAAGTTCATGAAGTCTCATGACCGAAAATAGAGGGCCCATCTGAATGTGTTATCATCGCCTGCTGCATGTCTTGTTAAGGCACGTCTGCGTGTCTGTTTAAACCTATCCATGTTCCCCCTGAGGGGGAAAAAAAACAAACACACAAAAAAGAAAATAACCAACACAGATATAGAAAACATCTGGCAGCATCTATTCAGTCGTGTCCTTAAATGCGGGTCACAGGTGAACTCCGGGGAGGGACGAGCTTTCCTCGTGTGACAGCTTCCAGTTGAGTGTGAGAAGACACCTTCATCATAAAAACAGGGTAAAGTGTCAGACTTGAAGCACCGTGGGACACATCCGTGAGCGCTGACCTCAGGTGACCTAACGCACATTAAACCAGCTCCACAACTGAGTGTTTTGCCTGTAAAAATGATCCAGAGATGGTGTCAGTTGTTGAAATTAAAAGGTACTAAATGTATTTTTACGTACATAAACTGTCACTGTACAGAACGCACACAATCTTTTACTTGAGTACTTTTGAAAGAGATTACAAATATTTTAGCTAACTTAAAGACCCACTCTGATAAAAAGAGAGTTTTGGGTATTTTTGAAATGTTCTTATGGCCTTTCTCTGATGATAGAGGACATTTATAAAGAAAGAAAATAGCTTAAAATTGCAGTTTGGAGTGTTTCTTGATTCAAAGTATTATGAATCAGGAACAGAGAGAAAATGCCATTGGAAAAAGCTTGTAAAGGTGACATGTAGAAGCTACTACTTTTTTTGGTCCCGTCCACAACTCAGAGGTAAATTTCTAATAAACTCCTGCTGCTCTGCAGAAACCATATTCTAAAAAGTTTTTTGATTTTGGCCAAAAATGTCATTATCATTATTAAAGGTTCTCTGGAAAAGCTTTTAGAATAGACCAAAAGATGATCAGAGTGTGACTTTAAGAAGATCACAACCTTCACTCAGGATTTTGTACTATCTAATGTTCCACAGAAATTAGATTTTTAAAGAATTATCCTGAAAGATTTTTAAGCAGGATATAAAAATGTTCAGTGGAATCAAACTCTTAGAGTTAAGAGTTGAAATGTACAGAAATATAGACCCAAGCATCTGCTTTCAGTGAATGTCTGAACAATATTGATGATGATTTGTTTGTATTTTGCATGATTTGTTCTTCTTGTTCAGTGAATTGTAACTTTTATTTAGCATTATTGTTATTTTTCTAAAAATGTTTCAAAAGATTATCTTGTATGAACAAAGGTTTATTAATAATAATATTATTTGTTTTGTTGCATTGCCCAAATTCATGTTTTTTATTCTAAAATGTTCATATTTTAAGTGTTTCTGTCCAATCAACCTTAAATGACACCAGCAAGAAAAACTACATCAAGTTTAACACATTTTGAGAATAATCCTGTAGAGCCCACTATATCAAATCATTGACAGAAAATGATTTTTTTTTTTCAATTAAGATTTTTTTCATTTCTTTCATGAAATCCACAAAAAAATCTATTTTTTTAAATTAAAATGATTACTTTTTCGTAAGTTTTATTTCACAACAATGTATCAAAAATATTGATATGAGTGTTCGGGTAAAAAGCACCTTATTTACCCACTGTCTCCAATATGATCCACACGTTTGTAGCATGGTGTAAATGTATTATAAAGGATTAGTAGTCATTTAAAAAGTTGAATGAGTTATCCTCAAAATAAAGTCTCAAAAATTAGCCAAACGTTTTCCTGCCAAAAGTGTTTTTGAGATTTCATGGAGGCAGCCATTTTGAAATGAGCAGGAAAAGCCATTCTACTGCCCCTAGTGGAATGAGGATGAACTACAGGGAAGAAAACACAAACAAATGTATATACAATGGGCTCTTAAGGAAAGTTTATGCTAATGAGCTAGAGGTCTAAGTTATAATTATAACTGCATAATAATTACCAAAAATAAGAAAAACAGATACTTCTTTTCAGTTTCGAGTTGACATACTTGCATAGTGCTGTCATGTATTCTTAAGGTGTTCATTAATGCAGGCAAAAAAGCAAAAAAATGTCACATATTGTACTGTATCAGTTCATTCCAAATGGCAGTGAGATTATCCACTGAGGAACCAAGAGAGGGCAAAAAGGTTTGCCTCAAACTCCCACAGTGGACTAAAGAATGACTGTACGCCTGGTTTCAGGCACCAAACCTGCACGCTTCATCTCACTTTACTGCTCTCCAGACATATCAATGGCGTCAGAGGAGATCCCTTCCAGCGACAGCTCAAATCGTGTAAAAGTACTTGTTAGGCTAGACCCCTGAAAGTGTGACATTTCTCTACAGCATATTTCATAAATTATCATATTCACCTCCACATGCAACCCCCTAAAACCACATCTGCATGATTAAGAAGATAATTATTAAAATAGAAATGTTCTGAGAACTTCTTCAAGGTTTTGTCAGATGTTGTAGGTGTGTCACCCAAGGCAGGAATTGATGTTCATTTCAGATATTCTGCTGTAAATATGTCTCAAATTTAGTGCAGGGATTGTATCTTATCTGGCAACATATGGTGAATTGGAAATCCCCTGCCTCGATGACAGAGTGACCCTAAACGGGACTAGGAAGCTGCATTGATGGACGCTTTGACCAGCTCAAGGTGCTGCACTCAAACTCTGTCAGTGCTAAGGTATTGGGTTTCATGAAGTCACTGACGTGAGCTTTCAAAAACATCTTTCAGTCAAAGTAATTAACTGGTTTCCTCTTTTGTAACTTGAGACAAACTGTAAATGAAGCAGGACTTGAACAGAGTGCTGTAAACCATGCCTGTTATGAGGCCTCCTCACAGAAAGTCAGTTAACAGCTGCAAAAGTACATGCAATCTTAGTCCAGGATTCACATTTTTCTGGTGCTGTGTCATTCATTTGCTTTTATTCCTTATAGTGATAGCTGCTGTTAGCTATCCCAACCAAAATATTTTTCCAAGTTAGATCAGGTGACGTCAAGTTTGTCAAGATATGACTATAGAAATAAGGTCATGGAGGCTATAGAGCTTTAAAGGAATTCTAGAACAAGACTTACAACATTGACCCCAATGTGCTCATGTTGATATGATGGACAACAAATGAAGGACATTTTATTCAGATACTATAAAAAGGAGTAGAGACAGGTAAAAAAAAAAAAAAAGGTTATTTTTCGTTATTAGTCAGAAAAGGCATTATAAAGTAAGCAGTTCAGCTTTTTGTTTTTTACTTAAAGCACGTGTCAAAGTCAAGGCCCATTGGCCGGATCCGGCCCTCCGAGTAATTCTATCCGACCCTCCAGATAATTTTATTATGTTATGGCTCGGCATTATCTTGCGCTTATTTGTAACCTGTATAATTTTGATAAAACATATTTTTTGGAGACTAAAATATTATTTAAGGTTCAAGTTGATTTATTCTGAAATAATATTCCTGCCTTTATATTATTTATAACTATTTTTGAAAAGTAACGATTTTAAAGTTTTAAAAATTGGCATTCTGCTAGCTTTGTGGACTATTTTGGGATTTACTAAGATTTTTTAGGACATTTTTGAGTTTGGCTAATATTTTATATACATCCTAGCTGTATTAGCTAATTTAGGCTTTTCTTTTTAAGTTTTTTTAGACCGTTTAGCTGAAGAATGTTTCAGCTGCATGCTAGCTGTTTTGGCTAATTGCTCATTTTCAGATTATTATTCAGTAGAAAATTTTAGATTACATACTCCACTCACTACAGGCTTACTTTTCATTGTCCAGAGTTCAGAGTGATCTCAGAGATTACCTGTCCACTGCATACATGTAAATGTGCTGGGCAGTGTTAAAACAGCATGAATAAACACAGAGCATCCATATGGTTTGACAATAAACTCTTCTCTTCACCATCCCAAACATTTCAAAAGTCCTCCAGCGAAACTTTGGCAACATGCTGATTAAAGGAAGAAAAACCAGTTTAACCTTTGAAAGTATTTAACATTTCCTCAAAGCGGTTTTCAAAGAATCACTCACTTGTATTTAGAAAACCACAGAATGGTATTTCAATGAAGTATTGTATGTGAAGGGTTAAAATAATTCCTTGAACTTAATTGTGTCTAACTTCCAAGTATGCACTGCCTCAGTGCATTTACTTCACTTCCGTTAGGACTATAAGTTCTCACAGCAGATTGTGTACAATTCATAAAAAACTTGAGATATTTTTCATAGAACATCGAATGATATTGATGATTTAAGTTATAGCTGTAGATAAAAACAGACATCAAGAGTTCATCCTTTCATCCATATAGTGATGGCGGCTGCGTAATGACAGTGCTGTTACTATCACAGAAACTGCATTTAAGCTTGACTTGAATCTCCTCTTCATATTTTTTAAAATAAAATCATAAGTAATTTTAAACTCAACAAAATAACCTTAAGAATTCTAGCTTGAACTGGAAGAGCCAATTCTTATAGAGTAACTGAATGTTAGTCTATAAAGATGACCTATTAAGGATTTTGTAATGCTTTTGTGTTTGTGTTTGTGTTTTTTGGTTTTCTGGCCTGTAATTCATCATCATTCCACTAGAGGCAGTAGAAGGGCTTTTCCTGTTCATTTCAAAATGGCTGCTTCCATTAAATCTCATTAACACTTTTGGCAGGAAAAGTTTCCCGCAAAAACTCATCTACTATTACTCATTTGTTTAAAATTGCTATTTGCTGTATTGAAAGACTGTATAATTTGTCGTTAATTATCTCTTTATAAAACAGTTATAAATGTTGAAAAAAAATCTGTGGATTAAATTTGAAGTGCTTTTTATCTGAATAATCGTGTCAATATTTTTGGATCTTGAACTAATATGTTGTGAGCAAAACTTGCAAATCACCTAAAACATAATAATTGATACTATCTATATCTCATAAACAAATTATATATATATATATATATGGATTTCACCATAGGGTTTAAAAACATCCATCCATCCATCCATCTTCTTGGCCGCTCCTTCCCTTTCGGGGTCGCGGGGTGCCGGAGCCTATCCCGGCTACTGATGGGCGAAGGCGGGGTACACCCTAGACAGGTCGCCAGTCTGTCACAGGGCCTCAATCACACACACATTCACTCCTAGGGACAATTTTAGAGTCACCAATTAACCTATGAAGCATGTTTTTGGACAGTGGGAGGAAGCCGGAGTCCCCGGTGAAAACCCACGCATGCACGGGGAGAACATGCAAACTCCACACAGAAAGGTCCCAGCCGGGATTCGAACTGGGGCCTTCTCGCTGTGAGGCAAGAGCGCTAACCACTGCGCCACCGTGCAGCCCGTGTAAAAACATCTTTCCAAAAAAAATGATTGTCTGTCAGTTGTAAATGTAGTGGGCTTTACCGGGTTAAATAACAGATAAAAACAAATAACATCAAAGTGAAACTACATGAGCTAAAAGGCTAGACGGAACCGTCAAAGGAGCTGGTTGGGTTTTCGGGTGCACAACGGACACAACTGGGGCGGTGACAGATGAGTCTGACATCTATCATGGATGACCCCTCCCACCCTCTGCATCACACTATGGAGTCTTGAGAAACTTCTATAGCACAACACTGTTAAATCCATGGAGGAGAAAGGTAAACTTTTATTGTTCATTCCTGTCCAACAGCAACAAGACTCTTTAACACATTGCAGTCACACATTGACGTCATAGCAAAGATATCCTCATTTTTTTGCCCATTTTAAAAACGTTTTATATTGTTTCTTTTTTGGTCCTGCGGATGTTGTCATTTGTCATTGTTAGTATTTTTTACGGTACTTCTACTGTCACACTGACCTTGGCAATGCGGATTTAAGCAATCACTATCAACAAACTCTCTATGTGAACACATTTGGACTTCCTCGTTCAAAATCCTCGCTTTCAAACGTCGCAACACAAGTTTCTACAACCAGTTTCAAGCACTGCATTCAAAACATGCAGCCACTGAAAGCGCGTTGCCAGTTAAACCCGGTTGAACTTCAACCAATCAGGGATTCGGATTTGGTAGTGGTGTATGACTAGTGTCCCTTTTAATTCACGGACGTGCCAGTCGTTTGAACATTGATCATGGAGGAGAAAAATAAGAATTACAGAAAACGTTTCACTTGAGGACACCTCATTTACGGTTGTGGTTCAAATCCTTCCCAGAAGATAATCCTTCATCAACTGCTGTCTGGACTCAGAGTGAGGGCTTCATTTCGTGAAGGGGCTCCCCCCGTTGAGTTGCAGAAACTGAGAGGCAGCATCTTTAATTACTTGCCCCACTTGCAGCACTCAGAAACTTGGGGCTTACAAAAGAGGATGGCTGTGTGAGTTTTTCCAGTCTTGGGGGTAGGTGAGGACATGTCAACCCCCCTAAAAGTGAGGAAAACGTGAACAGTGTGATTTTATTTAAAGGCTTTGAAGCTTTGCCTCAGTTAATGTTTTCTCCCAGACTTTTTGTACGTCCCAAATCCAGACACACTGAGTCGTTCTCAAGTCAGACAATGACAAGGTGAAGCCCACATGGAGAATCCTACTGAGAATTTAATACATTTGTCTCAAAAAAGTGGTAGTTTAGACTTTGAAAGTCAACAGAGTAGAAGGGGGAGTACAACCATGAGTGTTAGATCTTGTGCCAGTTTTTGGTTTACAGTCTTGTTAGATTTCATGCAGTGTTTTAGGGGATGTATCGCTTATGACGTTGGTGGTCTGAGTGCAGAAAAACACCATGTTAAAGTCATTATCTTTAGATCACTCTTTAATGCATAGTTTGTTAAAATGTTTTCTAAATCCGAAGAACTCTGCCTCAAACAAATTTGAAGCAGAACTGTCTTCCAGGAATCCCAGAGAATAGCCTCTTTGTGCAAAAGCAGTCGATTCAAAGGCAGGAGGGTGAACTTCTGCAAAACACTCTGTTTACAAATGAGCATGGCTTAGTGTGCACAGAGCCTCCAGACAGTCTGAGGTCAAGGAGCATTCAAGCAAAACATCTCAGCAGAATCCCAGGCGACCTTAACGCTCATGCTACTTATGGATGATGGCAAACTATTGATTTTGAGGCAAAGCAACAAAGCATGTAAGTCATAATGCTTCGTCTAAATATCAAGTGCTTTTCCATTTGCAAACATGATGTGTCTGAACTCCTGATCATGCATCAGAAGGGACCTGGTTTTAGATAGACAGTTTGAAAATGCAACCAGAGTTTATCCTTCAATCCATTGACTTTATCCACTTATTCTTGTCCAGGGTTACAGGGATGCTTTTGCTACTGTTGAGCAAACCGGGGTTTATTTCTAAAAGAGAAGGTGGTGGAATAGCAAGTGATGACAATGTTCCTTGAAATAAACTTCACATTTGATGTGAGTTGCGTTTAAATTCATTTAAATGTGTCTTAGTGGGTTTCAGATGTGTTTCAGAGCTGTAACGTTGGCATCTGTATATGAAGGTTATCCTTCAGTCTGATTTGTTTCACCATCAGTACATAATGTCAGACCTAACAAACAAGTTTTAATCCTGTTTTCATGTTGATTGTTTCTGAGAAAGTGAAAACAAAAGCATTTCTTTTACTGAGTCAAAATGGTTTACTCTGTTGTACTGTGTACATATATGTGGCAATAAAAAAAGATGTTAAGACTACTAAAAGTTAAACTTCTGAATCTATATTTCATCCTTGACTTGAAATTTTGAATCTAGATTTAGTACACGACTTGACTTTGCGAGCTTAGACTTGATTGACTCTTGATCTTAGACTTGATACTTGAAATTATCACTCTAATCTAGAGACTATACTTGCCTTTAATTTGTACTCTAATTGAAACTTGACCTTTGACTAGACTTGATACCTGATTTAAACTTGTGACTCTAGTCTTGGTACATGAATTGACTTTGCGAGCTTAGACTTGATTGACTCTTGATTTTAGACTTGATACTTGAAATTATCACTCTAGTCTAGACTCTGTACTTGCCTTTAATTTGTACTCTAATTGAAACTTGACCTTTGACTAGACTTGATACTTGATTTGAACTTGTGACTCTAGTCTTGGTACATGAATTGACTTTGTGAGCCTAGACCTGACTGACTCTTGATCTTAGACTTGATACTTGAAATTGTCACTCTAGACTTTACTCGCCTTTAATTTGTACTCTAGAATTGACATTTGACCTATGACTAGACTTGATACTTGGTTTGAACTTGTGACACTAAACTTGGTATAGGAATTGACTTTGTGAGTCTAGACTTCATTAACTTGTGATCCTAGACTTAATACTTGAGCTTGTCAATCTAGAGTAGATGCTTGACTTGAACTTGTGACTCTAGTCTTGGTACATAAATTGACTTTGTGAGTCTAGACTTGATTGACACTTAATCCTAGACTTGATACTTGAACTTGTCACTTTAGACTCTATACTTGCCTTTAACTTGTGACTCTCGAATTGACACTTGACCTGTGACTAGACTTGATACTTAACATAAACTTGTGACTCTCGAATTGACACTTGACCTGTGACTAGACTTGATACTTAACATGAACTTGTGACTCTAATCTTGGTATAGGAATTGACTTTGTGAGTCTAGACTTGATTGACTTGTGATCCTAGACTTGTCACTTGTCCTGTGACTCCAGACTCCATAATTGACTTGAACTTGTGAATCAATCAAGAGTTTGATTTGATTTTGCTTACGAGCCACTAGAAACTTAAAATCATATTTCTGCCTCTGATTTTCATCACCTGAAGTGAAAACAAATGATGTTTTCAGACTCTCCGGCATCTCTCTACTCTGATACTTGATTTGGAACTTGATACCTGATTTAAGTTTGTGAATCTAGACTTGATATTTGACTTGAACTTGTTAGAACTTGTGATTCTAGACTTGGTACTTTTCTTGAACTTGTGAGTCCAGACTTGACGCTTGACTTGAATTTTTGAATCTAGACCGGGGTCTGCAACCTTTAACGCTAAAAGAGCCATTTATTCTAGTTTCTTACAGACTAGAGCCACAAAGTCTCATGTAATCATTTAAAAACGCACAATATTTATGATTTTTTTTGGCAATGAAACATGTAATTATAAATGTAGCTTCTAAATATTTCAATAATTGAATTACAAAGTGTCTATATGTTGGTATATATAACATTTTTTTTATTTCCTTTCAAAATAAAACCCACCCTGTTTCTAAAAAGGTCCTCACGCTGCAGCAGATTTAGTTGAATTAAAAACACAGGACAGTCATTTTAAACTTCAATTGTTTAAAACTTTAACCACCTTAGTGTAATTTACCAAAATAAAAAACTTTTAGACTTTTATTTGACTAACTATAAATTAAAAACACAAATTTAAAGAACATTTCTACAGAGATTCTGACAGTAATTTTTTGCTTAGTTGTTTTACATGTTAAAAATCCAAACAGATATGACAAAACTTAAATAACTCATCTAGTATTTGATCAAACGTTAGCATTTTTCATTAAGGCTAAAGAGCCACAATAATCGATATAAGAGCCACAGGTTGCAGACCCCTGATCTAGACCTAATGGTTTCTCAAGCTTGTGACTCCAGACAATAACCTTGACATGTTCTCCTGACTTATTAAATTCATTTGGTAACGTCTTTGCCAGTAAGCCACTCATACAACTGCATTTTTCAATGAAGCAAATATATAAAGTATTATTCGTTTTTGATATATTTAAAAACAAAATAAAGGCAAACAATGTACAAGAAAATGCAGTTTTAGTAAGGGTAAGAAATGTAAAAAAAACACATTTCTATTGTTATTTTTACTGCACTGTTTATTTATTTAGCCATGTGAACATTAAATATTAATAAATCTAAAAAATGTGATGCTTTCAGAATTTGTCAGTGAAGTTTGTTGAGTGGAACCTGGAAGCATCTCTCGTGTTAAATGTCTTTTTGCTCCCCTTGGGGAAATGGGCCCAATAATGCAGCATGAACGGAGCATCTCATGTTCAAAAAACAAACCGGGATGTCCGCTGACGACACAAACAAGCACAAAACACAGAAGCAGTGTGTTGATGCAGTGACAAACATGTGACTCACTGATGACAGGAGAAAGAGCGAAAGCTTCTGGGTAAACAGAAAGTTAAAGGTAGTCTTTCGATTTGATGAGAAAAAAATTGCAGTAGAGCTCAAGTTCGCCAACATCTGCTCCTTAGAGCAACATATGCTTTAACCACATGATGCAATAAAGATTAATTGCTCTTTAAGATTTGGATTTAATCTTTAAACCTTATATTGGCTTTATTTAATGATATCTGTCAAATAATAACTAAAAAAGCAGACAGACACAGTGATTCATACTTGAAAATTAAATGTCATTAACAGTTACTTTGACCTCATAAGTGAAGCATTAGTACAGAAAATAATGGCAGTAACAGTAAAAACAGTAAGAAATCCTTGACATTTTATGTCATTTCCTCCGGGACAAGCTCTTAGTGTCTAACTCTCACACTGAACACGCAGCTCTGTGAACTCCATAACCTCACCAAGTAATCCATGCTCTCTTACTTGCAGTGATTTTGTCACATGAGCCGCAGAGCCTGAAAGCCGCGCACACGCAATCTGGAGAGGACACGTCAGGAATGACACTCACACTCATGCAAGGCTGATCTCATTACCCTTGTCTCCATGCAGCATGGGGTCAACAGGGCTGTGCCACTGTGCTGCTGCACGGGGAGTCAAAACAGGCAGTAACGAAAGTCACATCTGCGTGTAAAAGTTTTAGTTAAATTGAGCTGTCAAAGTGTCCAGCTTACTGTCTGTGATTTTTTTCTTTAAAGCTGTTTTAAATGCTACAAAATGTTAATAAGACTAAAATCAAAATGCAATTGTCCTTTTATTGTTGTTGTTTTTTGATTTTCTATTTAATATTTCAAGGATTCTTTAGAAATACCACATTAATCTAACAAAACACACACATTGTGAGGCTTTAAAGTTACAATTCAAAATGAAAAAAATTTAATGAAATTAAAAAAAAAATCTATATTTTATTTTAAAATAAAACTGCAAAATAAAAAAAGGTTTTATTTAAAAAAATACTTTTAATCTTCAGTTTCAGTAAGTAGTAATCCACAACTATTAAAACTAGAAAAGTTGCACTACCTGTGATAATGCTAATGTGAATGCTTTTTGCTGAAAGTAGTTGCTGAAGATGCTGAAGCTTTTTGCTGAAAATGGTGACGCAATTTACTTTAATTGCTAAAGGGATTTGCTGAAAATGCTAACTATTAATATTAAAGTTTGACTGGAAAGACTGGAAATGTTGTTAAAGAAATATGAAAGTGTCGAAGCTTACCTAAATTTCTGAAAAATTTGTAGTAAATTCAAAAAAAATCCATAATACATGCCAATTTTGCAAAAATATTTAGTATGTTGCTTAAATATGAGCTAAACTCCAAATTAGCCCAAAAAACCTTATTAGATGCCAAATTAGCCAAAAAGCTAGCATGTTACTTAAATAGCTACAAGCTAAACTCCAAAATAGCCTAAAATTCTTCAGTAAACAAAATTATTCAAAAATGTTAGCAAACTCTAAATTAGCTTTAAAAGCCCAGTAGATAGCAAATTAGTCAGAAACAATAGCATGTTGCCAAAATATTAGCTAAACTCTAAACTTAAAAAACACCACAGCCGATACCAAGTTAGATAAAAAAAAACTGCCTAAAATTCCTTAGTGTACTAAAGTATACAAAAAGGTTAGTCTGTTGCTAAAATATTAGGTAAAGTATAAATTGGACTTAAAAAAAACCCAGTAAATAAAAAAATTAGCCAAAAACGTTAGCATATTGCTAAAATATTAGCTAAACTCCAAATTATCATAAAAAACCCCAGCAGATGCCAAATTAGACAAAAAGTTAGCACAGTGCTTAATTACTAGCTCAACTTCAAACTGCCTAAAATTCACTAGTAAACTAAAGTATACAAAAACGTTAGCATGTTGCTAAAATATTAGCTAAACTCCAAAATAGCATAAAAACCCAGTATATGCCAAGTTATCCAAATGAGCTAGCATAATGCTAATATAACAGCACAATGACATTTCTTAAAAATTACTATAAGAGAGGAAAACAGAATATAATTAAATAAAAATATTACATTTGAAGATTTTCTAATAGATTTTATATGAGGAATATTTTGCTCAATATTTCAAAAACTATAAAGTTTATAAGTACTAAAAGTACAAGCAGTAATGTCCTGAACAAGATGGCTGTTTTTATACCAAAATTGCTGAAAGTATGACGGAGTTTTTACTTGCCAAAAACATACAAAAAGGAGCAGGAGAATCACTGTTGTGTGAATTATTTGAATCATTTCCTTTGGTGGATTTCCACATGATGAAATATTTTAATGTGTTTCGTTAATTCCAAAGGGTGTGGCTCCACCGTCTGTGAGAGCACTGGAGTCTTTCACCCAAGATCGTGGGTGGTATGTATCACTCTCATCAAACATTTCATCTCTGGTCCAGCAAACCTCTGTTATCTATCTGCAGCCTTCGTGCGCACCCGCACCCGAACCACCCACAGGAACCAGGGGAAATGTTTGTTTCCTCGCTAACCTGACTGATCCAAACCCCCTTGTAAGCTGTGATAATAAGTTGCAGTCCAGCCTTGACGCGCGGCGGAGTGAGTCAGCCATGTGGAGATACTGAGCGCAGCGAATGGAAGGGATAAGAAGCTTTCTGCGCATGGGGAAGAGTGCAATTCTGCCCTCACTCTCTCTACACACAAAACGCGACGGATTCCAACTATTTTGGACTTTCGTCTATGTCTAAATCTACAGAAAACCTTTAAAAACTAAATTATTTCTACAAACTTTTCTACCACATTCGTGGTTATTAAAAAATCTGCGCCTTTTTTCCCACTGTGGAGGCTGCCTGTTGCGCTTTGGAGACGCCAGGAGCGGATGCTGCGTTCCGTCGGTGAGTCCTCCAACTTTTCTTTGTTTTTACGCGCGCCTGGTACGCACAGAGGAAGTCTAAAACTTCTCTCAAGGGTTGTCCCACTAAAAAAACACCACAATTTATTCAAAACTTTTCAAAATAAAACTTAAAATTATTGTCAGCTGGACTTATTCTTGTTTATCAGCAATTTTCTGATTTGTATTTTTTTACTATTATTTTTCTATTTGAATTCTTTCCTCTTAAGCGGAGTGTTAACAGCAAGGTCTTCATGTTTGAGGTCACAGCCTATTGTTAGTGTGTCATGGAGTCAAGTTCATGGTCAGAGGAAGAGGAAACAGCATAAATAATGGCACTAGAGTGGCAGCCTGGACAATAAAACACAAAAAGATTGTTCACAAATTCCATAACTTTTTTGTATTTTAACTATAGTAAGCAAAAAGGTAATAAAACAGAGTAAAACGTATTTGGTGATGTAAAAGGAGCAGGTTTTATAGTTGATTAGATATATTTTAGGTAAATGTCCTAAATAAAAATTATTTTAAATTTCTAAAATTAAAGTTTCTCAAAATCCAGGATAGATACAACGGTATCATGCTAAAAGTTCTGGGTCTGATTATTTTCCGGAATTTAACATCCCAAAATCTTGATACGAATCGCTTCCTTTGTGTAAAAACAGTTCTCCGGTTTCTGCATCAGAAAGAATAAACCTCAACTTGAGTCATGATGCTTAAAAAGGAACAACACAGATCCTTCTGTGTGATTACTGACCTCATTCTTCAGACACACTCTAGATGTGTCTCTCATTGTGCGTCTTCAGCTCAAGTTTTCATTTGAAAACTCAGTTTGTAAAATAATTTAGGCGTCACAAATTTTTTTTTATGAATTATTAGGCTTTAGAGTCTGAAATTTTTCAAAATAAAAGCATGAAAATGGATGAGTGGGAGTTAAAAAATATGAAAATATTTGAATAAAATAAATGATTTATTTTAAATAACATCTGCTGCCAATTAAAAAAAATGTCTTATTGACACAGCTGATGGTGCATTAGAGCTCCTGTAAGGATAATTTAAAAGTCTTGATTTATTTTCTATTACCTAATGTCTGTTTGTGGCATTGTTACGGCTGTGGCCGTATTTGGTTTTGTTTTGATTTATTTCTGTCCGAGTGGGACTTCTGTGTGTTTTTGGATCTTTGTGTGTCTGTCTGTCTTTTGGAGGCATTATTTTGCAAACCTTTCTGCATAAAGAACAAATATATGTCTTTAATTTTGTGATACCGTTTACTGAATAGATTATCCTAATGTTCATTCTACATTTGCGTTCGTTTTTAAAAGAAAAAGTGTGTTTTTTATGGAGGTGATGGTTAAAATAATGTTTGAAACTCTTGTTGTCACCTGAGGAACAGGTGAAAAGTGTCATGCTAAAAAGTGAGTGCATGCAAACATCTTGTAGTTACAAGATGCAGCTGGAAAATAAAAATTTCCCCTTTTTTTCTCAAATTAAATACCTTTCTATTAGAGTTTACCTTTCAGATTAAGAGCGTTGTATGTGCCGATTCCACGGCGAGCAGGAATCCTCAGCAATGGCAGTGTGGTCATGTGCGTGTGTGCAGGCACACACGTGTTTGTGTGACTTAATGTGCTCACATCCTCCCTCCCTCCCTCCCCGCTCTGCAGCCGACGGAGAGCACACTAAGTTCATCTAAGGACAGGGAAATGCTTTTCTTTCCAGCTTGAATCACTTTGGAAAAATGAGCCTCTGTACTGAATTGCCCCAGAAATTTGGCATGTTTCTCCTTATTGCTTTATTGTCTGTTTTGGCTGAACTTGCACTTCTCTCCTGCCAAGAGAGAACTTCAGGTCCCATGCAAGGAGCTGAGCCAGCGTCAGCCGCAGTCTGCAAGTGAATAAAGGACACATCTTTGCAGCCGTCGCTTCCTGTTTTGGTTGTAAATTAAAAACAAAATAATAAAGATGGTGACCTTTCTGTTTGGAAACTTCAAGCCAATTGATACGAAATGGTAACAAGTTTAGTCAGGATTTTCTGGAAGTTTTTCTCTTTGACGCCCTGCTCTGGTGCAGAAAGAAACTGTGAAAAGAAAGAGCGGGACTAGGGTGGGGGCAGCAGTTTTGCAGTCCCCCCCCCCTCACCACCTCCACCACCTTTATAATTTCTCCCCGATCGCAGAGGGAGTGGCCTGCGTCGGGTTCCTCTGGTCCTCCTGCAGCTGGGATCTGGCTCCCAAAGTCCTCCAACTCCAGCCTGAATTATGAAGGCTGGGGAATGGCAGCGAGCCTAATTACAATGACTGATTGCCCGTCTGTTGGCATTTCTCAGATGGTGATTGTTGGGTGTGTTGGATACAAGGAGAAGGAGGAGGTGCCGCTTCTTATTGGGCTTCCCCCGTCTTTCTTTGCTTGAGAACAGCCAGAGGACTGGGTTCTGATTGGCTGGAGAGAAAAGAGATGTCTCATGATTTGGCGAGGCAGAACTGGTGGAGACAGGTGATGTTACACTGGTGATTCTCTGTAGACCATTCAGCACGGAGCACAATTACACCCAAAATTACGTGCTGAACTGCAATTTTTTGTTGTCAAAAATCCGTTCTTGGGATCAGACTTTTCTCTGATTAAAGATTTTCCTTATTTTTTTTTCTTAAATTCAAAAGAACTTTATTTTCTTGTAAAAATACTGACCAAAAGGAAAACTGGAGGGTGTTGAATTGGCCATTTGTATGTCAGCAGAGGTGTGATGTGTGTGTTAAGTGGGTGCTGGTTTGAGTTGGCCTGCCTAGCTTTGTCCGGTGCTTTGGCTTTTGTTCCTTCAGTAATGAATAGTGGAAGCCTTGGCTTCAGCTGGAGTGTCTCATAGCAACTGAAAGGAGAGCTGGAGAGCTGAAAAGGCCAGAAGAGATCATGTGTTTTTTTGTTTTGAAAGGGTAAGACAGGCAAGACAATTGTTTGGGCATTTCTGGGAACATAAAAATGAATTTTGACAACTTGCACCATCCTGTACGTTACACGTTAGCTGTATTTCAATTGGGAGATGGGGGGAAATGTTTAATCTTTGACAAAAAATAATAAACGTATGTATTGGCAAAATAACTGAAGTTTTTCGGACTGTTATAAATCAAAATGATTTCACGTGTAAGTACCTTTCATTAGGCTGATCATCCGCGATGACAGATGCCCTCTCTGTGCTGAAAAAAGGGTTCATGCTTCGTTCTTTTTTAATGTTTGCAAATTTAACTGTATGCTACGGAGCCCCTAAAGGGACATAAAAATAATAATTAAAAAAAAAAAGAAATTGAGGTAAAAACCCAAATTTTCTGGTTACCATCTGGTGCCCACCAGATTATAACTGGTCTGCAGAAAGTAACTGTTTTTTTCCCTAAAAATTAAAGTAAAAAGCAAAATTATGATTACTACCAAATTGAAAACCTTTTTTTTTTCTAAAAATTGAAGTAAAAAAATGTTTTTCCAAGTTACTATCTGGTGTACACCGGATAGTAACTTGGAAAAAAAAGTTTCTAAAATCGGAGTAAAAATATGTTTGTTTCACTTAAATTGATGTAAAATAATTTTTCCTAAAAATGTAGGCATTTTTTTCTGATAACTATCTGGTGGAAACCTGATAGTAACTGAAAAAAAGATTTTTTCTAAAAAATGAAGTAAAAATAATTTTTTCTCAAATTTAAGGTAATTTTTTTTTCTCATTCCTAACTGGTGCACACCAGATAATAACTGGTGCATACCAGTGCATAGTGCATGGAGTGTACCAGATAATATCTGAAAAAAAAATATATATATTTTTTAACAAAAAATTGAGTAATCCATTTTTTTTCTAAAAAGAATGAAATAAAAAAAAATTCTTCTTATTACTAACTGGTGCTCATCAGATAGTAACTGGTGGGGACCAGTTGTCATCTGGTGTGCATCTGTCACTTCAGTGACTTTTACCAGTTACTTTTTTTAACTTCAGTTTTCAGAAAAATGAATAATTATTTTTTTACCTCTATTTTTTTATTTATGTTTTTATTTTACTTTGATTTCCTTGTAAGGGATCAGTAGGATCCTAATTTTAAGAATGTATTTTTGATACCTTTCATAGTCATTTGGTTGTTTAGACATCTTAGATTCTATTGGATGCATTAAAAATAGGAAATGCAGAGTCACACAACGTGTCTTTAAAACGTGTTCAGGCCACGTGACTTTGTTTGTTTTAGTCACGCTCCAACTTGCTGGTTTTTTTTCCTGTCTTTGTTTGGCACCATTACTGTTCACATGCAAGCTTATATTGTGTTGAGGGTCAAAATGGATATTCTTGAAAACGGGTCAATTCTGACCTAAACCCAATATATGGGTTTACATGTGAGCTAGACTGCCATTATTGTGGATTTTTGAGACGGTATCCGTGTTTTTTGTAAACAGTTGCAATCTGCTTTAACTGTTTCTAAAACAGGATCCTTAGAAGTAAGTCAAATTTCAAGATTTTCTTGAAATAACCAAATAAATCTATAAAGAAAATTGATTTACCAATAATTCTTATTTTAAGAAAAATAAAAAAGTCCCAAACAAACATTATTTTGATTTGAAAAACTTTCTTGATTTGATTATTTGTCTTTCAAGAGATTTTTTCTTGAAATTAATGTTTCTGTACTTTCTTAACATTCAGTTTTTGCGGTGTGTGGCATAAGGTGCATCATGGGAGAAAAGCATATCCCCTTTTTCACTCTGAGGGGAAATAAACTGATGAGTCTCAAAATACCAACATACCTTAATTTTTTAGGCTACTATAATCATGAATTTGTTTTATTTTGGCGGGGTTCAGAGTGTCGTTTTCCAAGTCAAGCTCACTGCTTGAAACAATCGCTTTGTGTTGCGTTATCTTCCGTGACTCATAAAAATCCAGGAGTATCCCTCAGTCATTTGATAGTGGAACTTCTCGTCCTTTTTGACGGATTGCGATCACTATCAAATACCAGATCTCCGTGTGTGTCCAGGACGGGGGGTTGCGGTGGCATTTTCTTGGTTAAAAAAAGCTGAAATAATTAAAACAAAGTTTAGCATAGAAATGCACCAGTGTGACCGGCACTGTTGCCCGGTTGTGTTTGCCCCGTGACCCAGACAGTACCTGTCTGCTGCCATGGTTACGGGGCAGGGCAGGTTTAGCAGGCCGACTCTGGGGATTACTTTCTTTGGCTTTAACCATCAGGCCTGTGCCCCTGTGACTATAAAATGGACCACACTGCACCTTTAGGAGTTCAGGGAGTTTTGTATTTTGCCCCAGTGGCTTTTAAAATGATCTTAAGTGCTGTGCAAAGGATTAGGGTTGCACAGCGTAATTATGCAAAGGTCAGTGTCCGTTCCTGTGTGATCAGCTTGTAGTGATTAGCTGTTAGAAAAGAAAATGCTCACAGAACTCCGGGATTCCGAAATGCTTACGGACCGTCAGACGGCATTTTTACACAGCGTTTGTGGTGCACTTGTAAAAAAGAAAAAAAAGGAGTTCAATCTGCACTGATTTTAAAGAGAATTTTCAAGAGGAACCCACTGCAGACATTATAGTCCAGAACCTAAAATCTTTGACTTGAACTGGAAGTACCATCATATTTATTTTAAAAAAATACATTATTGTATCGGCGACCTGAACTATTGTGGTTTTTCCTGTTCTAAGCTTCAATTAAAGAGTTTTTTAAACAGCTCTTTTGGTTTAGGGTGAGGTAAGGAAAGACCATTGACTGTACATGAGAACTGGACTGAGTGACCCCTCCCACCTCTCAACAGGAAGTACCTGCCGGTCTCAAAATGCCGGAATCTCAAAGACTTCTATTGAGAAATAAACTGGCCAGTCAAATGTCTCAGTAAAAACATCAAATGTTGGAAGTGTTTGATTGACAGATTCTCTTCAGTCTACTTTTAGTGGAAGGGGAGTGGCCTTCTAACATGCTCACCACTGACTGGAGAGAGTGGTTTCCATAGAAACTGTAGACCAATCACAGCTTATTGAGGACTTCTGGTTCCAACATGGCGACGGACATATCACAGAAAAATGACGACTGAATTTACTTCATTTGGTTTCTATGGTTGACGTCTCACTCGCTCAGTCCAGCTCTCTATATACAGTCAGTCAGAGGGAAAGATGAATTAATCAACCTTTAT
>NC_050517.1:11987120-11993154 GCF_002922805.2 Oryzias melastigma
CTCACTCACTTAGCCCCAGGTTTCAATCTTTTGGTTCCATTTGTCCATTTATGTGTATTTATTTTAGGGCTAGCCCCCCAGGTTTAATTCAGTGCCACCATCCCAAGATCAAAAGTGTTAGTGGAGGGGTCCTGTTAGGGGTACCCCCACACCTGGGGTTAAGATTAGGATTTTATTCCAGTTAGGGGCTATAAAACCCAAGAAAAACCCAAGATCTTAGATTTGAAGGGGCTCAGGGTGACTCCTGGAGGTGAAAGAACAAACTCTCTGTCGTTGCCTGTGGATGGACCGTAGGGTTGGGGTAAGTTGTATTAAGTTGTATAATTTCTGCTTTCAGTCGATGATGTCAGGCACCATCTAGCCAGGTTGAATTTTGGGTGACAGCTGCTGTTCTGAAGCTTGTTAAAGTCAATAGTGGGCTGTACGACCTCTGCTACGACCACAGCGGTGGAAAGGAATGTCACGCCATTACAGGATCTTGGATTGGCCTTAGGTGAGTTGATGATTTGATTCTAGGATTTTTCTCCCTATTTCTGTTTGTTAAAATGGTAGCTGCTGGATGGCTCAGTTGCCTACATGCAGGACAGGCGAATGGGAAACCAGGGTTGATAAACCAAACCAGTGTGGGTGCTTAGGCCAGACCCTACCCCCCACAGGGGGTCCCTGTGCCGGTCTCCAGCCCGGGTAAAATACAGGGTTTGGATCAGTAGAAGCCGATTCTCTGTAGCGACTCCTGACAGGATGTGCCAAATGAACAACATTTATGTGCATTAAAAACAGCAAACCATCTTAGAAAATGGCCGAAGAGGATGGCTGTAGAGTGTCCCAGCTTTAACCTTTTAGCGTTCGACTCCCCTTCGTTTGCCGCTCACAGGCAGAACCTGCTGTTTTCTGCCCATAGAAGTTGGCGTTGACAGTTTTATTGCTATTTGTTGACTGTTGGCTGTAATTTATGCTGCCTGTGATTTTGTGATGGAGCACTCGAGGCGAGACACACCACGTGGGTTTTGAAGCGGCTGTACCGGGGCGTTTGAGGACGAACAATGAATGGTTTCGATTAAAAAAAAGAAGAAAAAAACTTTTTGGATTTGGTAGGATGACACAAAATAAGCGTCCTCCGGTCTCCAGTGACTTGCAGTCTTACAGGTGTCCACCAGATGCTGCAGGCAGCCTTCACTGTCCTTGTGTTGCCGAGCAGAACTGTGACAGCCACACTGGAACTGTTTCCATGGTGATCAGGATTAAATAACGTATTTTTGATATATCCCAATTTTGGACTGGAAATACTCTTAATATCAAATATAATATAGTCAATAGATCATTTTTTTAATTAGTTGTGCACCAACTCTTTGGTAAAATGAGTGTAAAAACAGTTTTTCAAACCTACATCCAGGGGTAAAGAAATATTTCAATCGGAATTTACCTGGATTTTGGGAAGTATTGCCTAAATAAACACAGTACCTCCACTGAGAGTACTGCAGAGAACTAGGGCTGTGGTTCTTTTAGAGGAAGACAGTCATATGTAAGACCCAAACTGAATGATCTAGAACTCTCAGCATAATGCTTTCACAGTTAATCTAATGAACACCTTGTATTAAAATAAGTACTGAGTATAAGCAAA
This sequence comes from Oryzias melastigma, assembly GCF_002922805.2. NCBI lineage: Eukaryota > Metazoa > Chordata > Actinopteri > Beloniformes > Adrianichthyidae > Oryzias > Oryzias melastigma. The sequence goes on from NC_050517.1 coordinate 11,988,742, forward strand.
GAGATACCAGTCTCTGCTGCAGGATCAGGATCCTCATCTTTGAACATTGATTGATTGATTGATTGATTGGTTTATTTCAAGCATAGATTGAAAAAAAATACAGGACAAAACACAATTATTTCAAACTCATTACAGAAGTCAGTAGAGTTTGATTGATTGCTTGAAAAGGAGTGGGAAGAAGCGAACTTATATAATCCCACCCCTACTAGAAGGAGGCTGGAGGTCAAATGTGAAACTGTAGGTTAAAAAGACATCCTGGTATTAAAAGTAGAAAGTCCTAATTATTGTATTAAAAAATATGGGTTATTTTTTAAAAATTGATACACTTTTAAACTAGTTATACAAATATGATTCATATGATGACAAAATCAAAGTGATTAGGGGTCCTATTCAGGATTTTTTAGCCCAAATTTGGAGTCATTAGATATTATCTGCTGATGCTCAATTTCTAAACCGATATTTTAGGAAAATATTTAAAATATGAACACATTTATGAAACATATCTCTGATCTTTTAAAATATTATTGGCCTTTTGCAGTCATTTAACACTTAAAGAGTTTGTACTTTGAAGTAGCTTAAACAGTTAAGGAAAAATTGTGCAAAATATCAGCAAAAAAAATAAAGGATAATTATGTTTATGAGAAATTTTGGTGACTGCAGAACTATTGAACATTCTTGATCAGATGTCATTCATATCTCCATTAAAAATTATTAAAAATTAAAACTGAATCTTTTTGATTTTCTGATCGTTATTTTTATCATGAATATGATCATATATTACAAGTTTTTTTCTCGTAAATTTACGACTTTTAATCTCGAGATTAAAAGTTGTAAATTTACAAGAAAAAAAGGCATAAATTTGGCCTATTACTCTTAAAGTAAAAATATATTACTTAATCTTGTAATTTAACAGTTAAGAGTTTTACGAGATGTAAAGTTGTAATTTAAATAAAAATATTTTTTGTTTGTAAATTAGCCCTAATATTCCATTTTACGATTATGATGGGTTCACATCAATGAAACTATTTATTTGTTTTGTTTCATGGATTTCCTTCTTTTGTCATCCCTTTTCCTGGAGTTTGCACTTTGTAGATGGTCCCTTGGCAACCGCCTCTCTGTCAGCAGCAGGAGAGCGCCGTTCTCATTAAAGAGGAACAAATGTCTTTGTTGGTCCTTGTTTGAAACATTTTTTTAATAGATATTGAGTCTAGAAGTCGAATTCTTTGAATATCTTAACTTCACCAAACTGTTCTTTGAGCGCCTCCTGCTCAAACTGGTGCCATATTCTGCTGCGCTTTAAGTAAAAAAATGTTGTGATTCATTGGTGATATGTAGACTTACAGACTTGTAGAGTATTTATCTGTAAAAATAAGCTTGAAATATATAGTGTTGATCAAAATAAAAATAACATTAAAATCTGATCCGGCTTCAATGTCTGATTCAGATTGAGTTTTGATCACCTGATCGGGACATCCTTAGAAGTGATTCCCAGGTTTAAAAACATAGAACAGTTCTTGGGAATTTAATATAATTCTTAATGTCGTTGGGGTCGTCTTTACTTCATGGAAGCAGGTGGCGCTTTACAAAGTGGGAGGATGGATGACGGGTTGCTAACAGTCACTCACGTTTTGCCTCCAACGTTGTTTTAGTCCTTCTCCTGTGAACGCCTCGTCATGGTCAAACAGAGCGTTACAGTTGGTGGATATTTGACTTAGTTTGCAACAGGAAGGAACCCAAGTTAGCTCTTTATTTCTAACCCTGACTAGTAGTTCGTACGGATTCCTCCAGCATTTGGAATTTCCCTTTTTTCATATGAGTCGTTTGACAGGATTATAAACATGTCTGAGCTGGACCCAAAGACTTTTGAGGTTTTAGTATGACTTCTGTGTCAGAATTGTAAAATTCCCCTGCAGTATCACGCACCATTTCTCCACTTTTGGTTGATTTTGCTGGATTACCTCAAAACAAATGAGCAGGATTCTCTTATCAAAGCTGAGATGAAGCTCAACTTGGGAGTCAGCGGTTTGGATCTGATACAATAATCCTTGCTTTAAGGGGCTCTTAAATGAAGCATTTCTTCTTTTTTCACCCCTTAGTAGGTTTTGTTTCAAAGTTCAGCTCTGTTCCCAGATTGATAAATCATAGGGCTAGGCTGAAAAAATGGATTAATCAATTTGAATCGATTTAAGCTTAATAAATCAATAATCGATTCATAAAAATATAAATCGATTTAGCACATAAAGCTAAAGTCCGCTCGTTTGATGCTAACGTTCAATAGAACTTCCCATAGGACGGCTAATGCTACATCAATGAACATCTTTATTTATTTACAGGCATTCATTTTTCAAACTCTATTAGGAAAATATTTTTAAAGTAACTATTTGTGGTCTAAAACTTTGTTTTTTGCCCTCATACTGTTGTCTTCTTCTTAAATAAGGTGTACTTCTTCACCAAACTAGCCAAACTGAAACATTGTCCAGGAGAAGCAGAACAATGTTTACAATGTGAACATTTTTTTTGGAACCTCTTCTCATGAGAGTCTATGTAACACTGTATGATATTAACAATCTCACTATTTTACTAATACATTTTACAGTATGTGAACTGTATCAGATTAATATAAATATATTCAAATTAAATAATTGATTTTTAATGTATTTCTAAACAAATGAGTATGAAATTGTGAACTTGAAATTGAATTGAATTGAAGAATCGATTGAATCGAGAAACAGGATCGAGTCCTGAATCCTACGTTTGGTCTGTATTCAAACAACCACACGTTTCTGTTTGGCTTGTAAACAAAACCATGTGACTGAAAATCTCTTCAGCCATTGGCCAAGAATTACAAGGGAAAGCAACGAGAGCCATTAATCCTGCACTCTACAATCCTTGTTGGGATAGTTCACTTATTCAAACTTTATATTTCGTTGACCAGTTTTGAGTGTCTTTATCAACGTCAGATACAACACTTTTTACTGTACGGCAAAGAAGATACTCTGATGAGTGTTTAAGACATAGATTGTCAGTGTGAGATACAACAAGATCTTCTTGTTATTTCTTTGCTGATAGTAACCCGACTAAGAGTTCATACTGCCCCCTACTGTGCAGTGGGTGAAACAGCTGTCATATGTGATGGGAGTACCCACCAGTATCAGACTACAGGAACATTTTTGCTCTCCATGGTTTTTCTTCCATCATCTACACTGAAAAAGTGAAACATTGGATAAATAAACAAAAGTTCTATCATTTGTCCCTTTTAGGATTGTTAGTTTTCATCTAATTAAAATCTTGATGTTTATTCAACTTAAAAACATATTTGATACAAACTAATATTTTGTATCAAATAACAGAACTTTTGCTATTTGATCCAATGTTTTACTTTTTATATGCATGAAGGACCAGGAAGGTCTTTGAAATAGTAATGGAGCTTTTTGACCATCAGTTATAGATTGTAAAAAAATAATTTAGGAATTACTAAATACGACTTTTAATGTAACAATTAATACAGAAAAAAACTATCTGTTGAATTTGTATTTTCATTTAATATTTTAAAAGAGAATATGCATTAATTAGTCTTCATTAATTGAGTTGGAAAGATTGAGATTAGAAAGTATTATAGCGACTGCTTTTTCCTGCAGAATAATTAAACCACTTTTCCAAATAGATTTGATTAAAATGACCTTTTCTGTCATGAAATTAAAAAAAAACTTACTATATTTTTAAATCCATTTTGTGCAAGGATTTAAATCAAAATGTGTCATCATACTCTACCTTGTAAGCACAAAAGGAAACCTGCTAGCTCCTGCAATAACAGCTATATCATTACATTAAATATTTAGATCTAGTAGATAATTGTCTTGTAAGCAATACATTTGTCCTCATAAATGTTTCAAAGAAGCTTAGAGCTATTTTTAGTGTTAAACAATGACGTTTAAATCACTTAAGAAGTTAATCATTTTTCGCTCAATGCTCTGTGTGTTTTAGGGACGTCTTTATGTATCAAAGTCCTTTGGAAACTCCAAAAACGAAGCGTTCACATCCTCCTGACTACAATGTAGAGGACATTTCTAAACCTGAATATCTCAAAACTACTGCATGGTACAGAGTGGTGGTATTGGTATCTATAGGACATTTGGGACTTTTCATTTACACCAGATATGAAGGAGTGGGATTCTGGGAATTGTAGTTTTTGATGGATCTAAAACAACATTTTTTTCTCTAGTAGTCTGGAGGATATTAAACATAACCGAGGAACTTACCTATCCAAAAACAGTTTTTAAACTTAGAAAAAATACTTATTAATCAATATATTTGTTCCTGATGAGTATTTAGGGTTGTTTAAGTCAGTCTCTCCTGCAAACGATCTAAATGTTGTAAAATGAGTTTTGAGTGCAATATTTAAATGATGCAAGT
>NC_050517.1:11993359-11997071 GCF_002922805.2 Oryzias melastigma
TCCAACTCGTAGACTTTGCCCGCCCGTATGTTGAAGTGTCTTTGGACAAGACAGTAAACCCCACATTTATTTTGGCGGTCTGGTTAGCACCTTACATGTCACCAGAGCTGCCATCACTGCGTGAATGTGTGTGTGCATGGGTGAATGGATCATGTGACCATAAAGGTAGGAAAGTGTTTTGAAGTCGATGTCAAGTATGATTAAATTCTATTTAAAATTTGTATTTTTCCACAAATTCAACACAACTTTTACTGAATCTTCATCCTCTGTAAAACATCTACAGCTTGTCTAAACAATCTTTGCAGTCTAGATTTTGTGTGGAACCCATTTTAATGTAATATAGATTTTCTAAAGAGCGCCAAAATGAAAGCTAAAGATAATGAACACCAACTTTAGCCTCATAAAAATCAATCCATGAAAATGTTCTCTGACATTAACCTGGTATGTGGTGCAAAAAGACGGTCTACTGATCTGTATGAATCGGAATAATGCTTTTTATTAGGGGTGGGGGATACTGGGAAGTATCAGTCCAATACTAAGTAATTACAGGACTAGTATCACTGATATTGATACTGATACTTTTTTCTTGAAATATAGAATATTTTGAAAAAACAAATTTTTATGCTAATTAAGTGCATAATAAAACACAGGACTGAGACTTTCAGCAAATAAAAATGTTTATTAACTAATTACAGCAATCTGTATTGAAATATATCAACTATAGAACATGGATATTAATAACAGCAAAATAACATTATAATAAGAAAACAGCAACTAGTGCAAAATTTAAAAAAAGCAGAAATATATCAAAAATGCTAGTAGCAGAACCACTAACTTATATTAAAAAAAAATAAAAGGGGATAATAAAAAGTCACTAGTGGAAAAAGTAAACAATGTTGCCAGATTGGGCAGTTTCCTGCACAGATTGGGCAGGTTTTTACTCAAATTGGACTATTTTTTGCCCAATCTGGCAACGCTGCAGACAGATAGACGCTGTGATTGGATGAACTCCATGAGTAAATTCAAGCTCTTTACTGGACGTATTTAGGAAAAACTGTGGCGAAAGTATCGATCCCATCATACTAGTATCGATACTTCACATGGAATCGATATTATCGATACTCAGATTGATCCACCCACCTCTACTTTTTGTATGTTCATCAAAGCATAATTGAATAAATTGATGTGTCTTAGTGATGCAAATCCATCTACACTCCTTATAAAGGCAAAAACGGTTTTCATGATTTGATCCATTAATCCACATTTTTGTGACTGTAAATCTCAAAGACAGAATGTCGTATTTCTCTAATTGAGCCCATGTTTTTTCAATGTTAAAATGGCATCACATGAAACTCCATAAGTCTCTTGAGAATGTTGCCACAGAAAACAGACGACTGGAAAACAAAGTGGTGCTAAAAAATCAGCAGCATCTTTGAGTTAATTGGCAACAGATGTTTCTTTTTGATCAGGCAAGATGGGCTCTGAGCAAATAATTATTTAGGAGAGTCTTCAAGAGGTGGAGTCTAAGAAAATAAGGTTGGACAGATTCACTGATGTGCCAAATCCCCTCCCCCTAAAAAAGGGTTTTAGAATCACTCCCAGAAATAACTGCCTCACAACCAAGTTTCCCATTTTATCCACAAATGTAGGCCAAGTTATAATATCCACACAGAGAAATTCTACATTAAAATGCTTCAGATGTGATTCTGTTTTCTATCTGTTAATGGTTCTTCAAACTTGGCTCGATTTGAAGAGATGTCCTGTCCCCAGATAAATCAAATACGTAGTCATTTTTGAAAAACTAAACCTCTGATAGTATGGAAATGCAATATTGGAAAAAGGATAAACATCTTGCACATTTTGGAACACATCAGTACTGAAAGTTTTGGAGCAAAGTATGTTTTCGTCTCAAAGGTTTAGTCACGGGTTGAAACAGGCAAATCTGTGCATGTGACCCACAACAAATGTCAAGGTGGTCGACCACTCGGCGAACCCATAGGGAGAAAATGTTCTGACATTTTTTTTTTCTATGGGCATGCTGCAGGCCACAGGTTGTAGCAGACACTTATATGAAATGCAAGGGTAAGCAAGAGTGAAGTATATGAGATACAGGCGTGTCGTACGGACTTTTTTAGTTTTAGTTCTTCAACCCCCCTAAATCCTGCACACTGCGCAAGGGGTCAATGAGTGCAGTTCGAGTGATAAGTGCTGGGTCCTAGCATGCAGCCTGTCTGTAGAAATCAGAAAATTAGACAGAGTGTAATTTGCATGGTTATTCCACGGGCGTCCTTGGGTATCACGTGCATGCCCCGTTCATGCGCATCAATAAGGGACCAGTACTCGCACATTATTGATGACTAGATTGTGACGTAAGACAGCATCACCCGTTCGTTATAAATGCGTGCAACTTTTGTTTTATACAAATACTTCACAAAATGGTACAATGGTACATTCCATTTTCAATAATGTCCCTTGAGGTGTCCAAGCGAACAGCGAAGAATACTCCAGCTCCTCATGACTAAGGCTTTAACAACGTCTTCTTAATGGGTCTGCAACCGTCTGCATAGCACTGCTAGCCTCCACTCTGCACGAAGCATTGCTTCATAGAAGGTCGTATCAGGTGTCGAGTTAAGATGTCTGCCGTCTAGATCCGTCACCATTTGAGAATATAGTTTGTAAAAAGCTACAAAACATTGATATAATGATTTTTTCCAAACCCTTTAGGGTAGGGGTGTCAAACTTAATCACAAAAGGGGCCAAAAACCCACGTTAGGTCACGGGCCGAACAGGATAAAAAATTTATTGAACACTCTCAAACTAAGTTTTTAAATCCTTAAAAACTGTAACTTTTTAACATAATTTTGAACTAGATATATGCAAACATTTTGGCGTGAATGCTGTAAGCTGAATTTGGCCGCTGAGTGAAATTGATAGCTGAAAACACTGAAGCTAATAGTAGAGAACGCTGAAGCTGACAAAGAGCTAAAGTATTAGCTTAATGCCAAATTAGCCTAAAAAGCTAAAAAAAATCAATCCTAGGACAGCTGGCACGTAGCTGACATATTAGCTAAACTCCAAAACAGCTTAAACAACAAAAAAGCCTAAATAAGCTAAAACAGCTAGCATGTAGCTAAAATGTTAGCCAAACTCCAAAATAGCCTAAAAAATCTTAGTAGAAACCAAAATAGTACAAAAAGCTAGCAGAATGCCAATTTTAAAAACTCTAAAACCATAACTTTTTAGCATAATTATGATTTAAAAAAGGGAGGAATATTAGTCCAGAACAAATCAACTTAAACCTTCAAAAACTTTCAGTATTTTACCCACCATAAAAATATATTTTGTCAAAATTATCCAAGTTAGAAATGAGCTCAAGATAATAAAATAAAATGACCTGGGTGGCCAGATAGAATTACCCGGAGGGCCGGATTCGGCCCCCGGGCCTTAACTTTGCATGCTTTAGGATGTGTTGCTGCTGTAGTAATATCACAGATTGTTGTGGTTCCAAAAAAAATACAAATTGCAAAGAGAAGCAAATGTAATTTTGTTGGTCAAATACAGATAACATAACATATTCTAAACATTACTGTCAAGCATTTACCACAAAGACAACATGGATGGAACATCGTTTGTCTGAAATACATGTCATAGAAGCAAGAAATAAAAACCAAAAAGATTTTTTCCTAGATTTTCCAGAAACCATTAGGATCAG
>NC_050517.1:11997867-12007550 GCF_002922805.2 Oryzias melastigma
AGATAATAAAATAAAATGACCTGGGTGGCCGGATAGAATTACCCGGAGGGCCGGATTCGGCCCCCGGGCCTTGACTTTGCATGCTTTAGGATGTGTTGCTGCTGTAGTAATATCACAAATAGTTTCGTCCCAAATAAATACAAATTGCAAAGAGAAGCAAATGTAATTTTGTTGGTCAAATACAGATAACATAACATATGCTAAACATTACTGTCAAGCATTTACCACAAAGACAACATGGATGGAACGTCGTTTGTCTGAAATACATGTCATAGAAGCAAGAAATAAAAACCAAAAAGATTTTTTCCTAGATTTTCCAGAAACCATTAGGATCAGCCATGTCTTGAAAGAAAAGCAGTTAATAACAACAATCAGTGTCCAGTCATCAGTCATCAGTTCATCAGTCCCTTCAGGTGACCCAGTGTCAGACTTAGATCAGCAGGAAAATACAATCCATTTGATTAATACATTCAGTAGAGTCTAGCTGCACTGAATACAGCGATATTACAGATACTGACTTCATCTCAATATTGCAGTCTGACAGCAGATGAATATAAATCTTTGATTTTTGTCATGCATTTGGCAAGGTTAGAAGAATGGATTTGGAATACAGTCGACGGACTACACGCTTCCTGATTCCATTCCAATGCAGACAAATAGATCCATGTGCGTCTTTGTTTTCCTCACCTGAGCTGGAATCTGGCTGGATAGTTTCAGTCTTGGTCGTCATTTTTGTTGCACTGGTAATGAATGTTACGTTGGGGTTTTGAGCTAGCAGGACGGCGTGCAAATAGATGGATGATGGGAAGAAGGGGCGGGCTTGCCAACAGTTTCTCCACAACTCAGAGGTGAATTTCTAATGAAATACTGCTGCTCTGCAGAAACTATGTCCTGGACGACAACACAGGCTTTTGGATTTTTGGCTAAAAACGGCATAATCATAACTAAAAGACCACTGGGGATGCTTTTGCAGTAGATCAAAAGATGATTGGAGTGGGACTTACATGCGTTGGAGGTTAAAGTCGCTGTTTTGATGGGTGTCCAGAAACGGCTCTAATAATCGAGCATTTTGTCGACATGACAAGTGCCCTCCTGAAGGATTTGACAAAAGCGAGAGGAACCAGAATAGGACGCTTTGAGAACCGAACACTCTCGGAGATCGATGGAGTTTAAGCACCAGGCTCAACAGCCATGAGGTAATCGTATCTGGGGGGGGCAGAGGCAGACATAGGGATGCTAGAATGACCCTGAAAGGAAACTTTCTATTTTTCTTTTTTTGTTAATGATATAAATGGTAGTTTTAAAAGTTTTAGCAGGTCAAAGGTAAAACTGTGGAAGTGCTGATTATTTTGTGGCTTTAGGACTTTATAACAGTCATCATTAGAAGTAGGTAAAGCTTTCATAATCCCTTGTTAGCATCAGATAAGTTTTGCATGGTTTCTTGAACTTGACCCCGTATGTGATAAACCAGAACTCCACAACCGCTTGGAACAACAACAAAAACAAAAGGAAGTGTTTGCAGACTGCATTTGAACCTTGTTAAACAGGGTTTATTTACTTCAGTTTCTGGGTCCACGTCGAAAGCCGTCTGGCCCTTCCTCCGAACGCACGAACCTGGTAGGACCAGGACAGCTTGGCTCTCCTTTTCCGTGCCCCATCCCCCACCAGACACAGTGATGGCACTCAGTGCCAGATACACCCCTCCCTCCACTCTCTTCCCTTCACCAACACTCTTCTCTCCTCGCCGCCCTCCCTTCCCTCGCCGCCGCAGGCAGACCCAGGCATGGGATCTCCATCTGTGCACAAAGGAGCCCCCTCTATCTGCATACGCTGCACATAAAAGGGCCTTTTGTCATGAGCTCTGCACACATGACCGTCCGCCTTTCACCCTGGTGGAAAAAAAAGATCACTCTCTCTAGCAATCCAACCCCACCCCCAACACTAGACTCAACCCTGCCCACGACCCCCACCCCGACAGATTTTCGTCTGCGGGAAAAGAGAGGTGCGGAGAGATGGAGTCGGACGTATTTACTCTGAACTTTGTGGGACGGAGACGTCCATCAGAGGCGGCTGCGACGCTCCATTCTTTCCATTTCCACTCTTCGTAATGCTTGTTTTTCTCTTCTGGGGTCAATCTGTGACCTCACAGGGAAGCGTCGACGCATTACAGCGTCCGCCATGTTCAAATATGGATGCGCCCCCATTTTGGCAATCTCTTTGCAGTATCTGAAATTTAAGGGGCATTAGTGGTTGGTCCTGTGCCAAGTTATCACCTCCCCATTATCGAAGCACAAGCTCAACCGAGAGCCGTTTGAGAGCCCAGGCTTTTCTCTCACTCTAATTTTACCGCCTCCTGCCTTTTAACCCCGCAGCCCCACGCTGCTTAGCAGAGCCAGAGGTATTCATAATGTGTGGAGATAATGACCAAAAATTGTCCATGCACCTGGGAGCTGTACCAAAATGAGAAAAGGTAGAATTCTTCACCTTTGGGAGACAAGTGGGCCACACTTCATTTCTGCCAGCAAAAAAAAAAAATAGACTGTTATTGGTGTAGAGAGAAATTAAGCCAATGTGGGAGTTTAGCAAAGACACTGAAACACACTGTGAAGTGCAGGGGTGCTGTCATACAAAAAAATGCTTTCCTCAGCGTTTCCTTTGAAACACACACAGCCCCCGATGCCTTGCTCCCAGCCAACCAAGTGTGGATTTTGGAAAGCTCCGCAGCTCATCTTGCTGTCGCTGCACGCAGGCCTGTGGTGGAACGGAAGGAGTGAGATTGACTTGTCCTTGTGCTGCCATGTCCTCTGGATGACCCTCTGCCACTCTGAGGCGGTGGGAGAGGTCAGAGGCTGCCGGGCCATGGTTTCCCACGTGCTGTCGACACCTTTAGCCCACCTATGACTGCGATGGTGACCGTGGCAGGAGTGGAGAATATTGTCCATACCTGCACTAAAAGGCACTACCGATTACTGAGCCATACGGCGCATTAACCGTCAGAGTCAGAGATAAATCAGTCAGTCAGACTTATTAACTGCATTCACAGCAACTCTAGAACTTGTTTGTAACATTAGCAACGTTAAGAGTATTCACAATAACTTCCATCCTTGTTTGCAACACATAAAAACAGACTGATGGCATTAAAACAAATATTACCATAACTATGCTAACACGCAAACTTGTTATTAGCATTTAAAAAAAACACAGTCTCACACAGCTAAAGGTTAGCATATTTAAATTAACACCTAACCTTGTTTGCAACATGCAAAAATAAAAGACTGATACTGTTAAAATAACTACACCTACTCCCAACCTAGTTAGTAATCCGTAAAAAACGCAGTCTGACGCTGCTACATGCTAGCCGTGGTAGCTAATTCCCAACACAAATTACTCCCAACCTTGTATGCATAAAACATAAAAAAAACCAAACAAACAAACAAAACAAAAAAAAAACGTCACTGTAACTACACTAACTCTCAACCTTTTTGGTAACACAAAAAAACCCAGCCTGACACGACTACTTACTAGCTTCTAAAGTCGGAAAAGACTTCCGGTTCCGGGTCTTAAATCTGTTATTTTAGAGTATAAATATTTGACATTAAGTCCTGAACCGGATATTGATAATTCATGTAGAGAAAATGGTCGAGCCGGGGTGGGATTATATAAGTTCACTTCCTCCCACTTCCTTTCAAGCGATCTAGATGTAATTCAGTGTCATTTTTTTCATGTATTATTCCTGATTGCTTGAAATAAACCATTTCATTCATTCATTCAACTTTGTTACTAACATATAAAAAACAGCCCGGCACGACTACATGCTAGCTGTGGTAGCTAATTCACAACACAAGTAACTCCCAACTTTGTTCGTAACACATAAAAAAAAAACAGTCCGACACTGCTACATGCTAGCTGCGGTAGCTAATTCCCAACACAATTAACTCCCAACCTTCTTAGCAACACATAAAAGAACAGACTGATACTAAAACAAACTTTCCTGCGACTACACTAACCCCCAAACTTGTTAGTAACGCTTAACCATCCCATATATCTTCCAATAGTAACTCCAGAGTTTAGTCCAAAAATGTCTCAGCCACCATTCTGTATTAAAGAGCGGCATCTAAAGTAATGAACACCTGTTGGACCCAGCGTTTATTGGAGACCGGCCACAAATGGAAGCTATATGATAATCCGACACTGCTACACGTTAGCCACATTAGCGTAGAATAACATCCAACCTTATTTACAACTCATAAAAAACTAACATTGTTCAGAGCACCATGTACCTCATAAAATCACTCCAAGATCTGTAAATATAACTACAATTAATTAATATGTAAAACGTTCCAGATTATAAGGCACACAAAGGCTTTTAAGTGTGAGGTGAACACTATGATTTACCATATTACCATACTGTTGTCACTGAATGGAGTTTATTTTTTCACGTTAGGCAGAAAGAAAACAAGGTTTAAAAATATTGAATTTATTCCACCTACAACAAAGTAGACTATAGAAGCAGTTCGGGAAGTTGTATTAAAAATTACCTCATTATTTAAAATCCTCAGGTGTTTTTGCTGCTGACTCAAAAGTATTAGGATGGCGAGGGATATGATTATTTATTGCTTTTCTAGGAAGATTTTGAGATTTGTAAAATAAAAAAAACATTAAAAAAAACACTTTTATGTGAGCCTCTTATTGGTGCTGAAAAATGTTCACTACTCAAAGAAAACAGTGTTTAGTTAATAGAATTTAAATAATAAAATGTGTAGCATACACTCTCTGACTCCACCGAGTTCTGACTGCACTCACTTCTGGCTTCCAAATGCACCAATTATTTTTGCTCTTTTAAAAGAATATATATTTTCAGGACTCCGAAGAGCCACTTAATTTCCTAAAGTGATCCACGGAAAAGAACCGCCGCTGATGTAGCCGTTTTGGGGGGAAAAAAAGCTGTTTTTCTCCGACATTGACCTTCTGCTAATAACATTATGCACATGGGTTACAGTCTGTAATCATAAAAAAAGAAGAAGAATTGACCTAATCAGAGCCTTTCTAACCAATGCCACTCTTACATTTGTGACAGGCCAATGCTCTCCTTTAAAAAGGTGCAGCAATTTTTGTCTTGGGCGCAGATACCACGACTCGTTGCTAAACTGAGATGTGATTGACCAGTCTTCGGTTTCTGCAGAAGTCTGATTTTGGCAAAAGGGGATTCTTTAAAACGGATCAAGTGTTTCAGGGGCTCGGTTTGTTGTTGGTGCTGATCAGAGAGATGACAAACTGGCAGTGTGTGCTTCGGCAGCCAGCCTCCGGGTGCGTACGGTTCTGCTGCTGGACTCCTCGCGGCCCTGCTGCACAGACACAGGCGCTGTGACGTGGCTCGTAAAACAGCACAAAACAGTAGCTGATTTCCTAAAATGTGTCGTGTTGTCCTAGCACTTATACTTTATTTTAATCAAATTAAATTAAACTTTCTTAGCACTTCTGAGCTGCTTTAGATGATTTATTATGCTCCATATAAATAAAAAATATATATAAGGCAACTGTCGATTTAGATTGTCAGAGCAATGTTTATTTAAAAAACAAAAAAAAAATCTGTGCAAAGAATTTTCTAGGAATACAAATATATTTACTGCATCGAACTTCAAACTCTTGAAGATTTCTATATAATTGTGCCAAAAAGTACGGCTTAACTTAGGTGTCCATCCTGTTAGCGTTTCATCTTTTTCTGCATGAAAACATTCCACTTCAGAGCTGTCACATGCAAGGCCCAGATCCAGGACAATGTGCTGAGGGGATGCCAGCAGGCAAGTTGTTAGCTGCAGTTAGGGCGCGTCCCTCCTAGGGTAGGTTGTCCACTCTGAAGTCTGATATCAAATAGGTCCATCATTTCCAGCTCATTCCCAGGACGGGCTCTTCCCGGCTCTTTTTCCTCCTCATCTTTGCTCCTATGAGAAACAGAAAGGTGAGTTAACGGCTTCTTTTAGAAGTCGGCATTGATCAGGTTCATTTCGGATATTTCTCTCTTATTAAAGGATGAGCTTGAAAGAATTTTCCCCATATTTTAAAGTGCAGGCTCTAAACGTTTTTAGTCCGTAGAGCTAAACTACTTTCATGTCATAAAACCATGTTTAAATATTATATTCTTGAACATTTTAGGAAAATTGACTGAAAACGTTTGCCAAAAAAGGAAACAGCCTTTCTTAAAATATATATTTTTAGTCCACGTTTTTACTCTTTAGTGTTAATTGAGTCACGTTTGATAAATATTGATAATATTTTTTTGCTAAATGCAATTTTTTAAAAAGTCGTTTTCACTTTATTTTAATTTTGTCAAATAGTCAAATAAAAACTGTAAAAATTAAACTCAATATTTTCTTTATTATATTTATTTGCTCCCTCCAAAAACCAAACTTTACTTTTAAGTTTGAATTTTATCTTATTTTACAAATGATATTTTTAATTTTGAAAACGTTTAGTAAATTTAATAGATTTAACTATTTTTTTAACCAAATCAGACACTTTAAAACAAAAAAGTAAAAATATGAATGGGGAGAATTTTTAAAAGATATCAGTGAGTGTGAATCTGACCAACATTTAGGGATTCATTTTAGATAAAGGTGGAGACGTCGGATGTGTTGCAGTCAAACTCTTCTTTCCCGGTGTGAACATGCGGGGTTAAGTTTGCTGAGTTTGTGCTCGCTTAGAGAAAGTTTGTGAAACAATCGCCTTTCTACGGCGCTCCGTTACTACTATCATCGTACGGTATATTTAGAACGTCAGCACTGCGCATGCCGCGGCCACCATTTTGTGTGGGGAGCCTTTCTGCAGCCATTTTACGAAGTTCTTTTTTTTTTCGATGGTCTGAAAAAGTTCGCTGGTGTTTGATTGCAGAGTTGAGCTGCTGCTGCAGGCAGACTGGCCGGGAGGATGCGCAGCCTGGGAGCGCCGCTCCTCCTCCTCCTCCTCCTCCCGCGTCCCGGCAGAAGAGGGGAAGGCCGAGCTCACCCCTGGACCTCTCCGTCACGTTCGTTCAGACCGCGGTAACACCGTCTGAGACGGAGCTGCACCTTGCAGGGACTCTCCTCCTCCTCCCTTTTCCCCTCTCAGACAGAGAGCAGAAAGTGGCGGTCACAGTCAGTTGCCCAGGGTGACTGGTGGGGTCAGAGGTCAGGCTGTGTTAATAAGACGTGATGTGCTGCCCTGGGACCTCAGTCCCACGAGAGATAACCCCCCTAATCGGTATTAGTTAATGTGTTAGTAATCTTTACCTTCTTAAAGCAAACAGCAGCGGAGAACTCAATGGACCCTCTCTGCCTCCCATATAACACTTTTGACCTCAGGGTCACGGCCTTTGTTCCCAGCTCGATGGGGAGTGCCCTTAAAGGTCTCGGGTGTAATAGAGAAGTTGTTTAGACACGTGCGGGCTTAACCAAGACCACCTCACAGACTGCTACTGCTCCGCGTGCGAGCCGGACTCGGCTTTTTATCCCCTCAAGTCCCTCGGACGACGACACACTACCTGTCCTAACCAGGTGTGGACGCAGGTGGACGTCCACGCCAGACCCAAAATGCAGATTTGTTTGTCCTTGTGGTTTGGAGCGTCACGAAAAAAGGAAACGTAAAAAAGGAGGGCCTATTTATTTCTGCCACATAATAAAAACCATTTTGAGTGTGCCATAAATATTATTTTATTCATTTAAATCAGATGGAGAAAACTGGCAAATATTTACTAAAAAATCTGTTAAAACAAAAATATTTTTTTCAAACTGAATATTTTGCTCAAATTAATGTCACAAAAAGTCAACTTGAAAGAAACTATTTTTTTTGTTTTTAATAACTCTTACAAAATAAAAGTCTGTTTTCTGAAAGTCAAAAGACGTCTCAAACATGGCCTCGCCAGCCATTTTGTTTCACAGAGCATTATCATTCGGCCTGCGTCACGCAGGAGCAGCAGGCCTGCAGGAAGGGAGGAAAAAACCCGCCTGCTTCTTCTGTCTTCTCCACAAATCCTAAATTCAAGAGTTGATGTATTGCAGCTTTTTTGGGAATTCTTTAAACTCATTCAAATATCGATAATATGAAAAATCCTTGTTTTAAGAGGATTGCTCTCTTAAAATGGCGTCTGTAGTTGAGATATTTTTCTTAAATATTTGGAGGACTATAGAGCGATTCTAGCGGCGAGGGGGCGGCTCGTATCCTCGGATGAACTTCATGCCACTGCAAAGTGTTGCACGCTAATCCCAAACTTTTTCAAAGACTGCCTCTTGAAAACGTTTGATCCTCGGAGATCCAGAATATTTATCTCACATGAAACATTTCTTTTTCTCCCCCCCACCACCACCATGACAGCTTTATACATCCAGGCCATAATGAAGTCATGGGTTTTTCCAATTGGTTCAAAATGCATGGCGAGATGTGACGTATAAACTGCACTCCTTCTGCAGGAGTTATGCTAGAGCTGAAGTCTGCATGCGGCTTGTAGTATTTCCTGCACTGAAAAAAGTCGTTTTTCTCTTGGAGAAACTATAGCAAAGAGGAGAGCCCAGAAAAGTTGGAGAGAAAGGGGGCAAAGAAAGCCGTCCTCGCTAACTAAAGCAGCCATGTCAGAAAAATTTGCCACCTTAAAGAAACTCCCATCAGCAGAAAGTTTTTAGAGGAAAAAAAAGTAAGAAAAGTTGAACCCCCACCTTTTTTTTTGTCCCTGCTAAGCATGTTGTCCTCTTTAGCCGCTTACAGCTCGCAGAAATGACACTGAAATAGTTCCTCTACGTCCTCCTTCCTTCTGGGTTTTTTTTTTTTTTTTTTATTCCACAGCGGCGCTCCTCCAGTTCAAGGCCGAGGAAAGGGGGGAGAGAAAAGTTTGTCGCCGTGCGGTTGCAGTTTTGGAGAGCCGGGAGCCAGAAGGAGGCAGGAAGTTGTTGTACAATGGCGTTACAGTAATCTGCCACAAATGGAAAAATGCTGATGGCTGAGCGGAGAAGGTGGCGGAACAGACAGACAGAAAGACGGAGGGAGGGAGGGACAGACGGGGAGAGAAAGAGAGAGCTGGCATGAGCGGAGAGCAGGGAATAATCAATACAGTCTAAGATGGAGGAAGCAGTTGTGCTGCTCGGGTCTCCCCCTCCACTTCTTCTTCGTTGGTGGTGTTGTCTTTCACCCCCTCCTTTAAACATTTCCTCCAGAAATGTTTTCCTGAAAGTTTCAGCATGGCGGAGCACCACTTCATCGATGTTTTGACTTTGTGCCAAACTTAACTGCAGGGGTTGAGCGCCGGCTCGCTTGGAGTGTGGCGTTCCGCGGCCACTTGTTACTGCCTTTAAAGCGGCGTCCAGGCCCGTTTGCTGCACGACTACACTGCTAATGAGGTGAATCATAGTAAAAGCTGGTGCATATGTGAGTTTTGAGAGCAAAATGGTTGTGAACTTCCCTTTTCTCCCGACATACAGTACGGACGGCTCAGATACTGTAGTGAATCCTAGTATGGCGTGCGGCGGCGAGCACTGCGGCTGCGCCGGCAGGAGTGGATTTCTGCCATTCTTGCTCCTCCACCCCTCCCACATGTGGTGCTTTCCCCCCTCCCACTCTCCCTCTCTCTCCTCCTATCTACGTCTCCCAACCATCTTGCCCTCCCTCCCTCCCTCCTTCTCTTCTCCTCCTCTCCGTGCAAATACAGTTCCTTGCCGTGT
>NC_050517.1:12007630-12017374 GCF_002922805.2 Oryzias melastigma
TGGATTTTAACCCTCTGCCTCCAACTGCACAGCAGCTCTGCAAAAACCTTGCAACAAGTTGCTTTTCAGCGGCCTTTTCCTACTTTTTTTTGGATTTTTGATTCCGCTTATGTTTTTCTTTTGCTTTTTATCCCACTTTAAAAAAAACAAAAAAAAAACAAAACCGTTCCGCGCCCTTTATTTTTTCCCCCGTTAACAGGTTTCTTGTAGTGTTGATTGGTTTCTCGGACAATTGTATAGGTGGTGTTCCTCCAGGAGATGGGGCCCCCCCTTGAGTTCCACTTCGAGTGGAAGGGCGCCATTTCTGATTGAACCTGTTTGTGGTGTGGATGACCGCCGTGGATGGCAGTTTTAGACGGGGCGTCGCAGGGACACCGAAGCCCGGCCGGCTGGCTTCTGCTTCCTCTCCGTGTCTTGTCTTTCTCTTCCTCTCTGTGGCGCCCTCACCCCTGTTGTCTCTGTGTTTCACACCGTCTCCCTCTCCCGGTGGTGGTGTGCCGAGCCGGAGCTCGTTCTGGGACAGGTGCCAACTCTAAACAAAACACACTGGAAGGAAATAAAAAAAGAAAAGGAAAATGTTCTGATTGCAAAGTTCTGCAAAGTGTTTCTAACCCCCCCGGCATGTTTGCGCTGTTTCTGCTTGATGCTAAAAAGTGAAGGAAAAAAAAATGTTTTCAAGCTAAACTGTTGTTAGAAAGGAAGTTGGAAAACTTTAACACCTCAGGGAAGACATTTTTATTTAGGCGGAGAGTAACGTGGGAGAGTAGCATATAGACTGCTGAATTATTCATGTGCTCAGCCAAGGCTGGACTGAACTGCTTGTACCATTTGCATGCATCAGACATGCTGTTTGTCTGTTTGCTAACATTCCTCATTCAGAGACTTGTTAACCAGCAGACGGGCTTAGTCGGAGCTTTGCAGACAGCCTCGCATTGTTTCAGGCCTCGCCAGGCCTGGACCTCGCCAGACGCGGGGAAACCGCGCAGCTCTGAGCTCGGGGGGCTACAACTGCAGCTGAAAGGAGGAAAGGGGGTGAGAGCTGAAGCCGAGGCGGCACGAGGGGAAATCACAGCAAACCAAAAAAAAAAAAGGTTGACTCTGGGTTTCTCTTCTCCTCAGCAGAGATGTGGGTCAGAAGAACTCATCGCAGCCGGACATGAAACATCCTGATCTCAAAAATCTGTGAGTAATCTGCTAATCCGGTGTGTGTTACTGTTTCGGCGCAAATAAAAATGCGTAAAGTTACTTTTGTGACGCCGGCGCGCTTTCAGACGTCTTGGATCGAGGCTGCTCACGTGGAAGCGTTTCCTTTATTTAGGAGGTGTCGGATTTTTCACTGTTTTCACAGAAGTATTTTTATTCCTCTAGGAAACCGATATCGCAGCGATGCCAACACAAAAATAGCTGCCAGCACGATCAGACTTTGTATTAACCAGTGAATACGTGAAGGCCACAGTAGTGGAGGTATTTCAAGGGAGGGATGCGGCCGGGCCTCACTATACTTTGCGCCAATACGCAGAAAAATACACGATAAAACCGACTTTTCTGTCGTAATCGAAGACATTATTTTAAGTAGTTTAGCAACAGCGTTTAGTAAAAGCTGTTTTTGTGCAGAAAAAGTAGAAAATCAAAATGTTAATATAGTCCTGGATGCGGTATTTCCCCCTATTTGAAGTGTTTTATTTGTAAAAAATACTATGTATGCATTTAACTGTGTAAAGTGATAAAAAAAAGAAAAAAGAACATTTTAAATCCCTTCATACACTGTAAAAAGTGAACCGTTGGATCAATTAACGAACGTTTTGTAATTAGTTATATTTAAAAATATTATTTTTTATCAAAACATTTTTTTAAGTTGAATAAACCATTAACTCACATTTTTAATTTTATGAAAACTAATATTTTAAAACATAACAAATTAAGGAACGTTTGTTAATTGATCCAACCGTTCACTTTTTTCAGTGTGCGAAAGAAAAAAAATCTGACCTAAAATAAATGTTTTGATTTATTTTACAACCTCCTGTAGTTTTATATTAAAGGAATTTATATATATATAATTATGCTTACATTTGCACACCCTGAATCTTTTTTAAAATAGGAAATATTTCATTTTAATATTTGTGTTTTGGACAATATTATTTTTTCAAAGTATCATAATGTATTTTTATGTTTTTTTGTTTTTTTACTGCATTTTAATCAAACTGCTTTTGCATGTCCCTGTTGATATACCTGCTCTGAGTTCTTGGCAGTTTTAGCTCCACATTTCCACGTTGATGTGCACGCACAGATGAGTGTGAGCTGTGCTTTAAGTAGCTGTGGCCACGTGGTTGTGGCTGGCAGAGGATCACGCTCCACCCCTCAGGCCTTTTTGGCAGAGGATGGCAGGGGTCCAAGGGGAAGGTTGCATGTTGAGAGGCAGATGGCGTGTTGGTAAAGCTTTTTTCTGTATTTTCCCTCTGACAGCACACCTGAGAAACACAATGGTGTGGCACAGCACTGACGCATGCTCTGACAAACTTCAGCCTCGTCATTGGTGCACTGTAAAGCTTATCGTAGGTAACGGTGGGTAGGAAATACTAGCTTTTTAAAAAAATTGTTTTTCCTTTTCCAAGTTTTAGTTTATTAGTGTTTTGGGGAAAACTAAATAGGTTTTTTGGACCTATTTTGTGTGATTTTTTTTTTTTTTTTTTAGCTTTTTGTTTTTATTAAAATCCATACAGCGGGTACAAAGATTTCAAAGCAAGATCTTTAGTTAATTCTTTTATTTTTTTCTTGGTAAATATGCACTTTTTTCTTGATTTACCGTCAAAACCGCCCAGTAAAAGCATCAAACAGCTGGTCTGCAAACCTGAACTTGAACTTGGATCTGACCTTGAACTCAAACGGAGGGAATTTTAATCATTAGGATGCAACCGTTTTTTTGTTTTTTTTGTTTTTTTATATACAGTATGTTTTTTTATTGTTCGTATTATCGAATAGTATGTCTTTAAAAAAATCCACTTTTGACTTTTGAAGGTTTTAAATTACGAAGTTTAAAAATTGAGATGAAAATTTGCTTAAAAATTCCCTAAAGCTAAATGCTATAGTATATAAATGCACTAAACAGGGTATGTATATATAAATATATAAACACAGCAAATGTAAACATTTTTAAAGTATTTTTGACTCAAGAACATGGAGATTTCTTCATCTGCAGATTTTTTCTGTGTGTGTGTTGGTGTGAATGTGTTTTTGTGTTGTAATAAGGTGTGCAAACATCACTTTTCATTATATTTTTAAACCAAAAATATCTAAAAATATTTTATAAAAAATGGTAAAATACATTTTTTAAATTGTAAACTTAGTTAGAATCTTTCCCCAAATTTAGGAGGAAAAATGATTTAATCTAACATGTGTTAAGAGTGTATATGCTGTTGAAGTCATTTATAGGGCTGTTGATCCAAACGTTTTAAGTTTTTTCTTTCTTTTTACATAAAATGATTTTCCTTTAAATTCAAAACTATAAGAAAAAATATTTATATAAATATCAACGTTAATGCAACCAGAAATTCAGGAAAAAACTGAGGCCTTTTTGTACACACATTTTACAATGAATAATTAAAATATATATATATATGCATTTCATGAATGTATGTAGTTTAGAAAAGAAAAAAAAATGTAAGCATTTTTCTTTTATTAAAAAAAAATAATTAATTTTGCTAAATTAATTTGCCCTTAAGAATTTTTTTGAATTATTATTTACGGGCAAACAAGTTAGCCAAAATTTTAAGAAAAATAAGTATCCTATATATAAAAACGGAGAAGTTGCAGATTTAAAGTAAACACTCTAGTTTTAC
This sequence comes from Oryzias melastigma, assembly GCF_002922805.2. NCBI lineage: Eukaryota > Metazoa > Chordata > Actinopteri > Beloniformes > Adrianichthyidae > Oryzias > Oryzias melastigma. The sequence continues at coordinate 12,011,467 of NC_050517.1, forward strand.
CTTTGCAGGGTCTTTTTATCCATTTTTATTTGACCCGACAGAGTGAAAAGCTTTGCAAAATGCTCCCTTTAAAGGCATTTAAAGTTTTTTCTTTGAATGAAATGAAATGTTGAGTATGTGTGGGTTCATTGTCATGTCAGCTTTAATGTCTGCTGCTAACATATTTCAGCATCAATAGTATACGTAGCTTGTGACAGTTCTTAGTCCACTCTAACCAATAGAATTGGTAGGTGTGTTGAGTTTAAAACAATGATAAGTACTCCACTCACTTATTTAATGTGTCTGGCATGACGGTAGATATTCTGAGAAAGGTCGTCCATTTTTCTTTTCTCCCCCATCTTCCATTTTAGTCCAGAATTCCTCCTGACAGGTTGTACAAAGTGGTGTGCAGAGCGAGGCCAAAGGGCAGCTCACCACAAACAGAAACGAAATGAAGCTGCGCTGCAGTGGTGTGCTAAGGGAGCCAAGAAAAGCAGAAGTTCACCGTTCCGTCTGTAAAGTCCCGTGATAAAATATGCAGGATGTGTTCCTTGGCTTTTCATTAGCGATTGTTTGAGTTTAGATCCCTTTCTTGTGAGTGAAGGCGTGTGTGGTGGAAGTCAAACCAGGCTGAGCGGATCTACAGTGGCCACTACAGGCTGTGGCTCCCCCATACAGGATAAGCACTGCTGTACAAAAGAAAGTAGGCCAGGCTTTATTAAAGAGGAATGACTCTGGACAAATAGGCCCAGACCTCAATATTCTCCTGTTCTTGATGCAGCACTTTTTCTGTGCAAGAGCTAAAATTACACCCAGGATTTCGTTTCATTAAGACATTGATAAAACCTCAGGTACTTGCATGCACATTTGCATTAAAGTCTGCATTTCGCCCCTCATGGAAGCCATTAGTCCATTACCCTGCTGACTACTGAGGACTGGCCATTTTATTCTCCCTGTGTTAATCAGGATTTCAGCTGGGAGTGTCACATGTAATTTATCCTCAAAACCGCAATAACTCCACAGAGACCGTAAGCACAGACATAATGACATAATATTGGACTGGGGGAGAGTTTCAGGGGTGACAGATGATGTAGATTTTCCTTCTCCGTCCCGATCCCTCTTTTTCTCCAGACGTTCTGAAACAGGACCTGTGCAGCTTTTCCAATGGCTGCTTTACATCAGGCGCTCTTCGACTCGGATCGGGGTGTTTTTTTGTTTTTGGTCTCCTAAGTTTGTTTGTCTTTTGACGATTTCGTTACGCACTTGCTGTTGAAAACCGAGCAATTAAGCAATCGTTTTGTCAGGAGTTGAAACTGCAGCCAGGAGGGTTCAACCCTTGAAATCGTTAAAGTGAAACTCAATATTTTCTTTTGCCTCTTGACCGTTGACTATTTATTCTGGAGAGTGTGTTGGAGCGTGGGCCGCGGCGTCACATGGAAGCGTCTCTTGTCGTCGGGACAGATGCTTGTTTTATGCACCAAAGTGATATTCCAGATAACGTGCAGCCGCTCGCGTTCTCTCTCCCAGCACTCGTATACTTCTCCAGGTTTTGGCCTCCGCCGTGGCCAAGGCAGTTCAGTCAGGAACAAAACTTGCAGGATCAGCAGCATATTTCCACTTGGAGGTAAAATTGGAAGTGCTGAAAGGGCTCACTTGCTACTCTCCAGCTATCAAAATACTGTAAATCCCTTCCCCTCAGTTCACCTCAACTCCATCACGCTCTTACCGTTCTGCTGCAAATAGCTCAATTATTTTGGCTACAATAAGACAAAGTACACTAGTGTGACCTAGTTACTAGTTTCCACTGTGTAGCACTGCAGGTTTTTTTCTGTATAATTACAGTTGGATTTATTTTAGAGAGGGGGAGGGGTTAAAAAACAACTCAAACTCTATGAATTTTCATTTTTAACTGTTTTCATTTTGGACCTATTTGGAAAAGACAAACAAAAAGTTATGTGTGCTTAAGAAAAGGCATAATTTTGAACTAAAACTGATGCGTAAAGACCCACACAGTTGTTAAAATGTTCTTGATGAGTTTTTCTCTTGATGGAGGACAAATTTGAAAAAATTAAGCTTAAAATTGCATTTCTGAGTACAGTATTGAGTCACATGTAAGATATCACCAGAAACAATCTCTAGCCGAAAGCGGAAATTTCGCAACTTTAGGAAACCCTTTAAAAAATTATATTTTAAAAACTTTTCAGAACTATCAGCTTTTAAGCTTTTCAATGTGAATAAACTGTCTAACGGTTTAGTGTGCAAGATTAGCTTCAAATGGGACAGAGAACAATATCGTTATATTTCTTTCAAGTCAATATAAACAAGTGTTCAAATCTGTATAAACACACTGTTTACCTCTGGAGAAAAAGCTGGCAAAATGTTGTTTTTTTTCTCTGTAAGTCGGCTGATCATGTAAGCAGTTATGGTTTGTCAAAGGGGAAAAAAGGTCTAAAGCTTAAAACTGTTTTTTTCTGTGTGTGTCCAGCTCCAGCAGGGGGAGGGACTTCTGGCTATTACTTTTTGATCACCATATTTTTTTCTCTGTGGCCAGATTCTCTTGACAGTATTCCCTCCTTATTTGTGTGGGTTAGGGACCGGAATGGAGACATCCGCAAATACAGAGACTGTGTCACCCTTCTCACCTCTCCACCCCCGTGGCCAAAGAATGTCAGTTACCGATCCATACTCATCAAAACACTTCTGATCAGGCTTTGAAAACCATTTATTTAGGAATATTGGAGTAAAAAACTCAAGCTTCTTGAGCTGTCTGAGTTTTTGCAACGAATCGGAAGACTCACATGACTAAAAAAACAGCGAATAAGCGAGAGGAACACTCTATATTTCTCTATTCAAATTGTTGTAAATAAAGAGCAGACGATAAAATGCAGTTCGAAAAGGTTTGTAGTTGTGGCGTCAGAGCTGCTTTGGCAAGCCACAAGTTCCCTGCTCCGCTCCATTTTGATGCATCTAGTTGTAGACGCATAGATCCATGTATGTCTCTGTTTTTCTCATCCAAACTAACATCTCACTCTAAAGTGTACGGCCGGATAACTCTAATACTGCTTGCCGTTTTTGCTGTATCGGTAATGTTAGTTTGGGGTTCCGAGGGGCTGTAAGCTAGCGGGAGAGTGTGCAAACAGATGGATGATGGGAAGAGAGTGGGCTTACTCCGCAGAAAAAGTCCCACATCTTGAAGGTGAAATTCTAATGAACTACAGATGTTTTGCAGAAACTATGTCCAAGAAAACTTTTTTTTTTTTTAGATAAAAACTGCCTAAACATAATTATTAAAGAAACACTTTGAAAATAGATCAAAATATGATTGATGTTAGCTTTAATATTACACTTTAATTTGCTTTTTTCAGTCTGAAAATGAGATCATTTTGAGAATATGGTGAGATAATAGACATTACTAATAAAATGATCCAACTTGACTTTATTTAACTGTCCAGCTTTATGTTGTGCTCCATTATCGATATCCTTTAAACCAGCTCAAATCAGGAGAAATCTAAAAAATATATATAAGGAATTAGGATTTTGGGTGGTCTTCACCTCTAAAATGTTTCATCAACAAATTAGGAATGTGTGTCAAAAAAGTGGCGCGATTGGTAAACGTGTGTTTTGATGCGATGCTTAGAGCAGTCCATGTGGCTTGAACTTACATTTTGCCGCTTATCCCCAGTGCACACGCTCACCCGGGCGCCATGAGTCATCAACATGCACATGGGCACAAACAACACACCCACACTCACATACAGAGGGCAGCGGGTTCACAGCTCAGACATGAATCTCCATCCATGGGCTGGAGGAGTTGGGTTACTCACGAGCCTGTAAACATGCGCTGGCAGCGGTCCAAGCCACTGCACTGAAACTGCAAGTGTTAGAAACCAAATATGAAAGAGCCTTCTCTGGCAGAAACGTGTCCTGCGGTACAATTAGCATCCCAGCAGAGTTATCACCCTCCAGTGCAACGAGTGGAGCCCTGCTTCATCTGCCGGAGGACAACCTCCACATCTGTCCTCTGTCGCTTTTCCAGTTTTCTGGTGTGTGCGAGTTGGCCGGACGACCGGCTTCCTCTTCAGTCGTCTGTGCCGTCCCACCTCCACATAATCGCATTGGCTCCGCTTGCATACAGAAATGCAGAAGATAACATGGGCTTATGTCAAACGCCGCCTCGTACATCTCCCTCACGTGTGAATCGAGCGTTCTGAGCCGCATGTGCAGAAAGTCACTTAATATGCTCACAAGTACACGCAGATGCTCTGCTTCACCCACGCACATGACACTGCAGGCTCGGAGTGGAGCAGCGTGCCAAAGTGTGTGCATGTATGCAGCGAGTGGGTGATTCTGGGCAAGGCCCAGGGCCACGGCAGAGCTGGTGTGTTGGTGAGCATGCGGCAGTCGGAGCTGGATGGTGCGCAGGCCAGCAGAGAGGGTGCGGTGTGTTAAATATGCCGTTAATGAGTTTCCTTGGCCAGCTGAAGCTGTGGGGTGAGCTTATTAGCAAACAGGCGAGGGAGAGGAGACCCTATAGTCCCCTTTTCTCTCAGTGTGGACTTTGACGCTCACTATTTCTGGTTTGTATGACTCTAGAATCCTTTTTTTTCTAAAATGTTTCTTTCTTTTTCTAGGAGGGTTTTAAGCCACTGGTGCAAGCCAGAAACTGGATGGACAGAACTGTAATCGAAACAGCATCGTAAGTCCCAAAATTAATTATAATTTTCTTGTTTTGTTATAGAAAAATCTTCTGTTGTGTTAAAGAGATTCCTCTGTTCAGTGCATGACTGTAACACCAATAATTTATTTTCTTTTTCTGCTACTTTAAGCCCGTATTCCATAAAATTGTTTCCTGAATATTGATGCTTTTTCTTTTAAAAAATGAAGTGATTACTATGAGTTTGTGGATGTTCATTAGAAAACAGAAGCAAGCACAAGTCTTCATGTTCAGAATAACCCTATCAGGGTGATCCTGATGGTCTACTCGGAGAATTGGACGTTTCGACTCGCTCTGTCTAGTCCTGGATCCGTTAGAAAATGGCTTCCACACTGTGCCTTGCAGCTCTCTGCTCACCGCCGCCATTTTGTGCATCGCTGCCAAAGTAGTCAGGTAGCAGGGTGAGAAGAACAGCGTAAAAAAAAGTGCAACTGGATGCCTGGTTGGGGAGCAAAATTTAAATAAACTGCGGGGAGCAGTGAGAACCAGAGAAAATGGATGGTCAGATCGTCAAGAACAGAAAAGTGTTTTTTTCTCACTGAGAGATGTTTTTGTTTTCCTCTTTTGCTAGCTGCCTAACAGAAACTGGCAGCTTATTTTCTCTAAACCAGGCCCTTCAATGGACTCCATAAAAAGTTCTTTATCGTTCTGGGCAAACATGCTGGCAGAGTCCAAAGCTGCACCCCCCACCCCCCCTTCCGCCTTTTTAGCTTTTCTGCCGCTCTACTAACAAAACCTGCCTGCTGACAGCTCTTTGGAGCCGGAGCACGAGAAAAAGTTTCACCCTCTGCTCCTGCAGCCGTCCCCCGGTTTAATCTTGGTGCCGTAGCCTCTCCCTGCATCATGTGTACTTGGTAACCCCAGGCCCCGCCCTGAGCAGCCTTCAGAAAGTAGCTGCGATCCTGTATGTGCCTGGCATTTGATTACATCTGCAGATGTTAGGATCCTCCTCTCATCTGAACCCAGAGACCACAGATACCATTTCCAGTTTTCAGTAGGAGTCTGGAGCATCTTTACTTTCCGCGGCTAAACTTAGCCAACAAAGACGCGCACACTCTCGAATCACTTGAAAAAGAACATATTTCTTTAGTTTGTTTTTCATTAAGATTTTCCCCTTTAGTTTTACCTACGTTTGACTCTAAAATTACGCTCAAAAAGAAATATTATAAAAGGGGGAGGTTAAGCTAATGTTCTCCTTTTATTAAACATTTCCTA
>NC_050517.1:12017706-12031799 GCF_002922805.2 Oryzias melastigma
TAGTTTGACCAACGTTTGACTCTAAAATTACACTAAAAAATAAGTATTATAAAAGGGGGATGTTAAGCTAATGTTCTCCTTTATCAAACATTTCCTAAAAGCACAATTATCTGCCTTACATTTTCATAAATAAACAAAAGTATCCCTTAGGTGGTGGAATTGGCAGCGTAAACAGACACACTGCAGTCCAATAAATATGGATGGATGTGTTTCAGGCTTAAAGCGATGCTGTAGGACCTGTATTTATGTCTTGTAGTGTCTCTGTGCTGCTATCTAGACATGGACATAAGGTGCAAGATATAGAAAAGCGTCCTCCAGCAGTAAAAGCTGACCCATTTAGGACCAACGCAGACGGGCAGTTTGAGGCTCCACAAACACTTCAAAAATGGACTATACCCTCCTTGACGACGAACTCTTGAATCTGGCCATATGTTTGCATACATAACATCCATATTGTGTTTGTGGGATGAATTACAAATGCCATTGCGTAACTGTGGCTGCTTTCTGGGGACTCAGAAAGCAAAACATGCATGCGTTTACCCAGCCTAGACCTCTTGGAAAACTGCGATGCTGGCCTGCCTGCTTTTGTTTATGGTTATAGATAGCAGATGGCTGAGCAACATGGTCACATATCGCACACTGGCTGCTTCGAGAGCACCGCTACACACACACCAATGCTTGGAGACAGAAATGTAGGCCAATTTGAAGAAGATTCAAAGCTACAGGAATACATCGGTACTTGTCCATAACTCAAGGGAGAATATTAAATCTCTTTATCTGGACACATTACTTAACGTTCCCCTTCTACTGGCAGCTTTCATGGAACTGTCAGTACTGGCACTGGAACCTGCTACTGAATCAAGATCTCATTACAAACTGTACATAACTGTGCCTTTGCTTTTTAGCCTTAAATGCTGACTGCGGTAAGCAGCTCTGACTACACTCAGCAACAGTCTAGAGGTAACAAACTCTGGCCAGTGATGTGAGCTGAAGTTCATATCCAGGCAGAAAGGTATTTGTCCTACCCTCTAAATATAGCTGGCGACAGATGCAGCTCAATGGGGTCCTGCTCAAGCTGAAAATGGGCCTCGAGGGCAGGCAAAGGTAAAACAAGTGTAATTTTCACTGTTGGGAATAAGAGAGGATCGTCCCAGTTTTCAGTTTTCTGTTTGTGTTGTTTGGTTTCATATTCCGTTTGGTTTCACTCAGTCAGTTTGTCTAATGCTCAGAAACGCACACTTGAGTGATGAGTTTCACATATATGCAGGTTCCAGGCTTCCACATCCATTTTTAAATTCCGTTTTCAGACTGCACATAGAAAAGGCACGGCCCCTGACAGTTAAATCAGTTGAACTTAGACCAATTAGGGACTCAGCTTTTGGTAGTGGCTGTGGTGCAGCGGTAGGGCGGTCGGCTTATGATTCGAAGTTTCGATTCCCGCCTTGCCCGCCCATGTGTCAAAGTGTCCTTGGGCAAGAAACTGAACTCCAAATTGGTTGTGGCCATTCCTGTAGTCTGGAATTTACAAACACAGAAAACTTGAACTTGACCGGCACTGACCATCATTTAAAGGTTCTGGAACTCAAGTACTCAGAGGCAGCGACAGAACTGTTTTTTTTCCAGAAAAAAACAATAAAATATTCATGTGCAGAACTCTTATTCATGGCTGATTTTCTATGGTTTAAATATTACAACGGAATGTCTTTAGCACTGCTTTTTTTAAAGAGAGGTTAGTTTTTAGGTGTGCACCATGCCAAGGTGCATGCAAATGTTTGCATGTCTCTCCTTATGTGTGTGGCAGTAACCTGTGTATGAGAGATGGGAAGCAGCTGTCGATGTTGGGTGGAGTGGTCTGGGCAACCCCTGCTGCGCTCCCTGTCATTATCATGATTAGGGTCACTCTTTATGTTTAAAGGTGGGGGCAGTAAGGCCATGCTGCGATCAGCTAAGTCTGCCTAATCCAGCCCTCGTCCCTGGCATGTTTATGGCTCCGCTGGGGGATGGAGGGGTAAGTCACTGTGGCCAGTTTATCTCAGAGCCTGACAGGCAAACAGAACTGTGAATTTAGCCGTTTTTAAGCCGACGCACGCTCTGTCAAGCATGCATATGCATGTGTTGATCTGCACGCGGGGCATCTGCACAACACGCATCAGGGCCGGGGCGAAGCACCACACACTCAAGAACGCGCGCCCCATAAATTCTGCGTTCTTTAACTGTCCGAGCGCGCGGGCATTCGCACATGGTTTGCACGCCTAATATCTGCCTCATGCAGAGGTGACGGCGGGGTCAGCCTGTCTGACTTTGAGCAGAATCCCCCTGCAGCTTGCCCCAGCCATTCCCCCTGGCATGTGTAACAGGACCTGCCCACGCAGCCTATCTTCTTCCCCCGCTCATACCCCCCTCCCCCCTGGCCTCTTGCTGACTGCCCCTTGGCCCTGGTATAAATAGATGGGTGATGTGGGGTGAGGGGGGGGTCTTGTTGCACAGTAGCCATGCTTCTCTTTATAAATGCCCCTCCATGTCTGTCTGGATTCCTCTTCTCTGCACCCAGACACCTCTTCTCTTGGGGCAACCTTACAGATGGGTCAGTTAGAAGCCCCTAATAGTTTGAAGGTCACACTTGGTTGTGCTCTTTAAAAGATACACAAACCATCTTAAGATGGTATCTTAAGTCTCGAATTTAAGTTAAAATAACTAATTAATGCTATGCTTTCAATAAAGTGCAGAATATAATGATGTAATGTAATGATTTAATACACAGGCAATTGCACAACTTAGGAAAAATGTTAAAAATAAGTAAATGTCTTAACAATAAGAGTTTTTGTAAGTTAGCTCGTCTGCTAACATTCTGCACTTCAAAATCTCTATGTCACAACAGTGTTCCTCTAAAATAGCATTCTAATAGAGAGTCCCAATATTTTATGTTTTAAAATCTGGAAAGTCGCATTGAGCAAATGTTTTTCAAAGTTGTATAAACATGAAAAGCTTTTGGGTGTTCTAACCAAAGACATACTGGTCCTTGTAGACTTGGTTTCCAGCATGAAGATTAAATCAAAATCAAATCTGTTCTAACCCACAACCCTCCAACTCATGTGCAGCCCTAAACAAATGATTCAGTCAAACCCGTTTAAATTATAACATGATGGATGGTGGAAATGTGCCGGATCAAAGAATTGAGGCTGCAGATGGAATTAAAGCTTCTTCTGGCTGAATTACCCACCCCACTGACTGACCACAGACCGCCAGAGAGCCAAAGATCGGGTTACAAGGATACAGCACCCCACCTGACTATCGCTGCAGTCAATCTGTGCTTCAGTATCGACTGATGAATGCTGTAGCACTTAAGACTCAAGTGTAATTGAATGCAACTTTTTAAGGATCGTTTGCTTTTGGCCGAGATTAAAAACGAGATGATGGAAGCGAGGATCGTGTTTTGCCCTGGAGGGTTGGACATGTATTTTAGACTTACGTGAATTTGTGTGTGTGCCCATTTGTGAGATATCAAGGCAAGATGAGGTGCAGAAAGCTGGACTTTACACCACAGCCCTCTAAACAGCTAATGGAGGTGTGAGACTGAAGCGGCATATCAGTTTCAGACACCCTGCTTTCAAGTGAAGGAATGTGTGCTGAGCTTGCACACTTGTAGGCAGGCTGAACTTTAAGCTGCACCACCTTTTAGAAAGGAGGTGTTTTTAGATTGCATTGCACGACTGTATAAAAACCCAAACATGTGTGCACAAGGCAGTAGGTGTGTGTGGATGTGTGTGTCTTCCTGTAAGTGTGTTGCAGGATGATAGCAGCTGGCTTCACTTGAAAGCAGGAGCATTCCTGGATGTGTGCTCAGTTGGTCAGGACCCCAGAGCCATATACTGGATTACACTGAAGTACGTCCAGTCAGCACATTGAGAGGACAGTTTGCCTCGACCCTTCCTTATGGAGCCAGGATCTTATGCCACTGGGCCTTTTGAAGGACCTTACAACGAGCTTTGATTTAAATATCGAAGCAGACACGTACTGGTTCAAAAAACCCCATCAAAATACCTTTTTGTATTAGCTGAAAAGCATTTAATTTGAAACCGTCTTTAAGTTTGGTGCTTTTGTTTTGGTTGATTTTGAACGTGTCTAAATCTCAGTTGTGTTGGTTTGTTGGAGATTTTCAATGTTCTTGTGTCATCTCTAAGGAAATGTCAGGATGCTCTCAGTGTGTTTCTTACTCTGCTCAGGTGTGTGTTTGTGTGTACTTCCACTCCACAGCAGCTCCATAGTGTTTAAGTAAGGCTGCTTTGAATAATGCACAGAGACTTATACTCACCACTGAGCAGACACAATGGGGCCTCGACGGAAGACATTCTAATGTGCTACAATCTGACTTTACATAGAAGATGAGAAACAAGGAAATATTGACCTTGTTTGACTTTTGAGTAGCAGATTTTTGGACATGTGAGCAATCAAAATGGTGTGGTTTTATCAGATGATGAATGAAAGAAACATAGTTTTATGCAAGCATTCTGTGAGCATGTACTATCGTCTCTGGTAAGCTTTTGCAGCCTGTTTCCCCTTAGCAAAAAGCAGTACACTTTATTTTGTTAAGCAAAGAAAGCATACTATAGACAAGGGATTAACAATTACAATTTTATTGGGTCCAGAGACAAAAATGTAATCGATATCAAGGTCCACACTGCATATTGCTTGAGACCCATTTCTAATAGCAAACGAGAATAACGTCCATTATCAGAACATATTTTTCAACAATCCACTTTCCTCTACTTTGAGCATGCCATATCCAGTCCTCTTCAGTTTTTTTCCCCCCAAGATTACTACTATGTCTTCAGATGAACCTAAAAAAAACACTGGCACTGTATTTTTCAGAGATCCAACATCAGCAAAGAATCATGTATAACTATTTTATGGTTGCCGTGCAACCATAAGTCTTGCTCCTTTCATAACCTGCTTGTATGGTCATAACTGTTGACTCTAAACGATGACAACTGTTGTAATCACTTGTTTAGTTGTTGAGTTGCGCAGTGGAGTGTAGGAATCTTTCCATAATCCCATATTTAGCCCTCCAAATGGAGAAACATGGAAAAATACTGTTTTTGAATTTGGAAGGCACTACCCCTCGGTGACGTCATCAATAGTTGCTGGTCATTTACGTTAGCGCGTAGCTGCCAGCGCTCTGAAAATATTTAACAAGGTTGATTGTATAACTTTAAAAAAGATTATGCTACAGCAGAAAGTCATTACTTACATTTAAATGTAAACTTCTGTGCTTCAGAGCACAACCAAGTGAACAAAAGCACTTGTCCTCCGCGGCACACCGCAACGCGACTTGCCCTACCGGCGGAGGGATAAAGAACTCAAAGTCTCTCCACTCTACCCTTAACAAAACTATTTTGGACACCCCTTTTCTTTCAAATACCCCTTCAATTGGAGAAGTAGGAAAAAGCCGGTTGGGTTGAGGAAGAATTTGGATTCAGCCTAAATTATCACATTTTAAGATTACACTATATAAATAATAAATAAGCGGTAGGATGGCTCAGTTGGATGGGGATAGAACTGGAGAGCAGGTACCTGGGGTTTGCTTTCCAGGAGCCACAATGAGCTGAATCCAGTGTAGGTCCTTAGACAAGACCCTCCACGTTACTGCCTACCCAACACATTCTCACTCCCAAGTTGTCATGTACTGACGTTTGGTTAAGGACCCCTGTGCGTCACTTTTTGTCGTTAAGTGTCCCTAAGTTGATGTTTTTCAAAATACTGGCTGTTCCTATTAAATCACAGGTCCCAACCTCCGGGCTGCGAACCAGAACCGGTCTAGTCTCACGATGCTTAGCGCATCGATACCCAAACACGACACTAAACTAGATGCAGTACCGGACCAGAACCGGTACCAGATGCTGTATCAGGCTCGGTACCGGAAGCAAACCGGACGTGGTAACGGATGCAAACCAGTACAGGGTTATGGTAAGGGTACCGGTACTGGGCTAGTGCACCTGTACCGGACAAGTCCTGAGGACCAGTACACATCCGGTACTGCATCCGATACTGCTTCCCGAGGGTTTGGAACCTTGATTTTTTTGAACAGCCAGCACGTCAAAAAAATGACAAGTTTGGGACACCCAAACGTCAAAAAAGTCCTTAACCAAACGCCAATATTTGACGACTTGGGGATGACAATTTTTTGGCCTACCACTATAGCCATGAGGGGGGCCAAGTCTGGATCTCTCTAAGCTGTGCCCTAGCCCGGATAAAATACAGGCTTGTGTCAAAAAGGGTTTTCGACACAAAACTTTCTGCCAAACCACCTCTGCCAGGCAGTGAAGCCTAATAAATACAAAGTAAACTTCAAGTATACTACCTCACTTTTAGAATAGATCAAATATACCTTTATTGCACTTAAACAGACTACTTTTTGCTAAGGGTTTAAGAAAAAAATGTGGAGAGAAAAAAAAGGCTTTTAAATCTAGAGGAAATAGTTACCAAATTTTTCTGTCTCCTTTAATACATACGTAACACATTGTGTGTTTGTTTGTTTGTTTGTTTGTAGATGAAGCCTACCTGACAAGCAGATGATCCTTTGATGAAGAGGAAGCACCCACACAGATAGAACCCAACTTTTTGCTGCCTGTTGCAGAGCAGGTGAGGAGCTTTAGCAGAGGGAGTACCTGTAGGCGTCTGCTCCTCACATGAAAGCTCCGATGACCCAACCTCATTGCTCACATCCCAAAAGCACAAAAAAACATTGAAATCTGAGCGTTTTATTGTTGTGATTCATAATCTTCAGGTCAAGTTCCTTCTTCTGTAATGATAATCAGAGAACAAAAAGGTAAATATTTTTGTTGTTGTTTTCCATTTAACTGCAGATTAAAAATGACTTGTTGGTCACATTTGAATATGAAAATTCCCCGGTCATGCAAAATCTGCTTGGAGCATGGGTGCCTGGATGGATCATTTGAATTCCTCTTGAGCTTGTGCCATGAACGGAGACCCAGTTGTCACATTGTGTTCTGAACATACTGTCTCCTTTGGCGGGAGTGAGGCGTCCCATAGGAGGGTGGCATGTGCGTTTTGTGTTTTCTGTGAGCCTTAACTGCCGTTTTGCTTTGCTGGGGGCGGCTCAACGTGGATGACGAGCACAAACGAGGACCTAAAAGGCTTGTGTTTTCAAAGACTGTCCTTTGGGGTGAGGTAGTAGGTTGTATAGTTTTAGGGTCATGCCCTTCCTGTCAGATAACTATACAACTTACTGTCTTTCCTGAAGTGGCTGTAATGTCATCATTTGCCTTTTCTCCGGAGCTTCGGATCAACACGGGGACGTGCTTGACTGGCCAGACACAGCTCAAATGTTTGATCCCTGAGGTTTGTATGTGTTTCAGGTGATTTTTAAAACCTGACTGTTTTGTTTTTCGCAACTCTTTCCTTCCTTGTCCACTTACATTTCTCCTTCCTTCTATGATAACACATGATTGTCCAATTAAAGACCTACTTTCAGAAAAAAAGATGTGGCTTTCAAAATGTCTGCTCCTTGGTTGACTGCCTAGAAAAATCTCCACTTACAGTCTGAGAGCGTGGATCGTACCATCTTTGTGATGTTCGTACGGGGTGAGGTAGTAGGTTGTGTGGTTTCAGGGTAGTGATTTTGCCCAATCAGGAGATAACTATACAACCTACTGCCTTCCCTGAAGGGCAGCAATACTACACCATACAGATCCGTGGATGGACCAGGCTCACGGCGTCACAAAACCCTCCAACCAACTACATCCACTCCCCTGTGTGATCCTGGCAAGAAATGTTTCCCAGTAGGTAACTTTTTCTTTGTTTTCAATTTGTGTTTTCTGCTCGAAATAAAAATGAAATAAGAAAATGAACGCTCGATGTTCAGTGCTTTTATTTCTTCGTGTGGGTTTGTACCGTCTCTTTCAAGTGAAGAAATGTGATACATTCAGTGAAAGTCAGGCTTTAACCTCAGGTAAACAAACGGGAGACTCCACAAGTGCTAATTTATGGAAGTCTGCATCCTCCATAACATTTCTGAAAAGGAAAAAATGACCCAAGTACCTGAATCCAGTCGCAGAATCTGCCAAGAAGTGCAAAAAAATAAAAACCCAAGAGGAGAGCAGATGGAAAAAGGAGCTGTGGCACAGTCTCACCTTTTGGGCTTGAGCACATGATTCATACGACGACAGATGATGGCTGCAGTATTTCATCTCCCTCTTGCCAGTGGCTTACATAAATAAACACTCAAGCAGACAGATAACGAGGTGAGTGCCAGATGGTGTTAGGCCAACTTGGGCATCAGACCTGCCTCACTGTCTGAGACTGCGGCCCCGTATCTCATATCAAGGTCAAGCTCGGAGTGAGAGTCCTCACGCACCTCTCCACTTCCACTCAGCAGTCACATTGTGGACTCCGCGCCACGGGTAAACGCTTATTAATACGATTTTCCAACATACATTTATGCATGAAATGGCTTTGCTTCAGCGTGCGACCATTAAAGGACGCTCTGTGCCAGTTACACTTTCACCTAATGACTCAGATTCAGCAGGAGGTGCGGCTCAGCAGAGCATGGAGCTGTGACACTGTAATGCGAGATGAAGTTTGACACTGCTCTGTGTCTAAACCAATGTTGGGATGTATTTGTAAGTGGGCTGCACCCACTGTGTAGCTGTCACCCAGTAGCCACCATATTGAATCGATTTGAGCCTCAGACTCTGTCATGGTGAAAAGAGAGCTGAATACCAAGCCTGGTGGAACAAAGGCTCTGTGTGCATCCTGTCTCTGGGGTTGCATCTGTAAAGGCCAGCCTCCTCCATCATCCCCTGCTGCCTGCCACATCTCAGAGAAGCGTGAAAGGCTCAAACACCCACCCAAGGATGATTTTTTTCTTCTATTTTATAATTATCTATGAAAAAAACTGTTTAGATGAGACCTAGAATGAACAAATCACAATTTCAGGACACGCTTTTGTTCATCGTCAGATCCCTAAAAATGGAAAAAGAAATTATTCGAGTGGCATTGCTTTTTCATAGCTTTATAAAAGAGGAGGAGGCGTCACTGAGTGGGTACTCGAATAGGCTGAATCACTTTCAAAACATGTGTTATATCATCACGTATGAGGATTTTGAAAATGCAACCTTAAGTTCAAACTGTGTATTGCAAATAAAATAAAGTTACAAAAAAAAAGAACTCATTATTCTGTTCAACTATTCATATTTAAGCACCAAAAGGAAGAAGAAAAAAACTCTAGATTGCATTTCTCAATTGTTGGGTGGACAAAAGTGCCACCTAGTGGAAACTTGTGTGATATTATATTTCATAAATCTTTGATAGGAAATGTGGGATGCACCCTGAACATCATCAGCCCATCCTGGGACGTTTTCACTCATTTCAGTAGGAAATTCTAAACATTAACACTGTTTTTTAGAGTTTTACTTATGCATCATCAACATTATTTACCCCCCAAAAAACAAAACTAATGATCCAACCATATGCAATTAACAAAATAAATCGAGTCACTTATAAAGAAAGCCCACTCCTGATTTCAGTTTGAGAATAAAAAAGTAGAAAATACTAATTTGATCTCTGTAGTTCTTCAATAATTCTTAACTTCCATTAATGAAGAATTTACATTTAAGTAGTTGGTTCTTTAGAAAGTTGATAAAAAATAAATAAATAATGTAGTCACTTTTACAAGGTATTTATGCAACAAATACATAAATATAAATTTTTTTGGTCATCAGATATGAAGTGCTGAAAACGCTCTGGTGCTGAGATTGCCATGCAATGTTGTCTTCTGAGCAGCAGGTGGCAGCAGAGATCAACCTGCTGTGAAATTTCTACTGTTGACCCACTTAAACTTGGCCGTTATACTAACCCTTGTCAGTTCTGCAACAAAATCTCTAAAAGTGTGGAAATTTACAACATGAGATGCAGAGAAAAATGTCAGAAAGACGCTAATCAAAGTAGGTAAAAACCTTTGATGAAATACTACATCCAATCACACTATCCATCTCAAACCTGCAATGACATATTTGACTTCTGTTTAATCACTGATTCTAAAGTAAGGGGAACTGAGGTGCAGAAGCAGGGTTCAGCGGGTCCTTCACAGAACCAGCAATGACCTCTTTGCGCTGCTCTTGCTGCTTCATGGTTTGTTTTATTAGAAAGGGGCTCAGTTTAAGGGGCTGACGTGTTGTAAGCAAGTGGGGCAATTGTCCTGACATTATCTACCGTAGATGTAGGAAAGCTTTCAGAGCAGCCCTTGAATGAAAAAGCAGCTGCTGTCCAGACACAAAGTATTGGCCATGCCCAAATGAATGTGAACCGTCTGCTGTCTAAGGTTGTGGTGCGAAAGAGCCATATACCCTGTCTAATATTTCTTTATTGCCCAGTAAAATAGAGAAAACTCAAGTAACCCTGGATATCTTCTATGCCGTGTCCACCAGCTGTGTGCATATGCATATTTGTACCTGTTACATCACCAATGTGCATTGACTCATCTTACTTAAGGTAAATTCAGATTGTATTAGAAGGCATTACTTTGGCTCATGTGTCAGTATGTGAAGTATTTGGTTTGAATTACTGCTCAATTGGTTTCTCTATTATTTATTTTCCAAAACTAGAAAACATGCTTATTTTCTGCATTCTATGATAGCATTTGATTACACTTAAAAAAAAGCCTTATCTTGTGTTCCAACCAAATGTGGTGTCAAATTTGCATTGGACACGCGTCAAATTCGCTACTCGACACTTGTCCAAAAAGGGGTTCATAAACCTGACGCTCCATTCACACGTGGGAGGAGCTACATGTCTAAAGGTTTTAGCCTCATCACTACATGTAAGCATTAACTATATATCTCATTTACAAATTCATGGAAGACACAGATGATTTTGAGAGATCTGGTTAATTTATCTCCTAGGTGGGAAACAAATTTGAATAAAATAAGAGAAGCTTCTTACTATTGTCTCAATGCAAACAAGAGAACTATCATAAAGTTCAGAAGGAAAACAATCAGATTCTCCTACATGTTGGTTTTGGACTCCATCGGATCATCAACACGTCATGTGGCAAAGCTAGAGCTGTAACGAGTATCCTACTCGCATACTTGCAATCAGCTCCCAAAATTTGAGTATGAATATTCGTGACATCCCAGATCTCCGATTCGCGTTCTTTATAAATATAGAGGAGTGTATAGAAAATATAATTAGAGAACAATTTATTTGTTTTGTAATGCAGGAATAATCACCAATTATTTTTTTCCGATTAGTCGACTAATCGGGTCATGTGAAAACTGGAAGTAAAGCACACATCTTAACCATCATTAGCTTTAAACTAACTAAAAACTAGATATATAGCATTACCTGCAATAATGCTAGTATGAAAGCTGTAAGCTGAATTTGGCCACTGAAGATGCTAGTGCTGATAGCTGAAGACGCTGAAATTGATAGCTAAAAATGCTGAAGTCAATAGTTGAAATTGCTGAAGCTAATCGTTGAAAATGCTGAAGCTGATAGCCAGCTAAAACCTTACCTAAATGCCAAATTAGCCTAAAAAAAGCCCAAGTTAGCCAAAGCTGCTAGCTTGCAGCTGAAATATTAGCTAAACTCCAAAATAGCCTAAAAAACGCAAAAATCCAAAATAAGCCAAAATAGCTATTATGTGGCTGAAATATTAGCTAAACTCCGAATTAGCCCAAAAAAAAACGTAATAAAAGTCAAAATAGTCCTAAAAGCTAGCATTATGCTATCATAACATCCAACTTTACTACACTCTGACTCAGTGTTAATTTCGTTGACAAAAATTTTCGTCATCGTCTTCGTCGACGACATTATTCATCCAACAAAAACGAAACGAAAACGAAACAAAAACTCCCACCCAGACACGAAAACTTTAACAAAATTGACAGACTTTTTTCGTCAACGAATAAAAACGAAACGAAAATGCTGATCGAAGACGATATCCAATCATGACTGCTGGTGGAGGAGGGCGGGAGCCAATGAAGAGCGATCCAATCAGAACACAGAGCCCTGCAGCCCGCCCGGGAAGACGCTAATTCAATGAATTGTGTCTGTGATTCAGGTGAAAAATGTCTAATCGAGGTAGAAAAATAAAAGTACATATATGGACACATTTTTCATTTAACACGACCCTCAATAAGACGTTGTGTGGAGCGACGATCATAGGCAAAAACACAAGAAAACCTGAAGCGACGTTTGCAGACAAGCCAGCCTGAAATCCAGCAAAGGTAAACATACAAACACGATTATTTCCAGCGTATTGGGCTGAATCCTAATTCCTCCCCGACCCTTCAAACTGTTGTTGCATTTTAAAGAGTAGAATTATCTGACATAGTTGTTTTAAGGGGTTACTCTCGCCAAGCTAATTAGCGCCAGTTCTGCGCGGTGGAGAAGCACTTTTCTTCACGCGGGTGAAGCTCTGAAGCACAGAGGTTTACATTTAAATGTAAGTCTGGCTTTATTGTTTTAGCATGACGTTTGTAAAGTTATAAATCGATGTTGTTGTGTATTTCCGATCGCTAGCAGCCCCGCTGCTTCTTCAGATCCATAATCAGTCACAGGTTTAATCTCCAACGCCATCACGTCTTACCACCACGTCTTACATGTTTTTTTTTTATGTTCGGACATTTATAATAAGACTGGTGTTACACATATTTACAAGTGACCAGCACAGAATGTAATGGAAATTCATGTTTTTTCCACATGTAATAGGTGCAGCCAGGATCTCGTTGCTGCATTACCGGCACGCATTTTAAGTTTGTCCAAGGCTGGACTGTTTTTTGTTGGCTGCATGTATTTCAAATTAAACTTTTAAGTTAAAGTCCCACTAACTGTCACACTCCGAAATGTGTGAAATGTGTTCTCCACATTTGACCCATCCCCTGGTGGAGCCGTGAGCTGCAGAGACAGCAGCACTCAGCAAAGTGAAGTAAAATGTTTTTTTACAAATTAGTAAAATCTTTGCGTGTTATTCATATGATATACTTAGTAAATTTAATTAGAATGCTTTATCTTTATTCTATATTTTTGTCGACTAAATAACTTCCGTAATTTAGTCGACTAAATATCTACTGTAATTAAGTCGACTAAAATTTGACTAAAATTAATAGAATCAACATGACTAAATTGCGACTAAAACTAAACCCTATTTTAGTCAAAAGACTATGACTAAAACTAAAATAAAATTCTCCGTCAAAATTAACACTGCTCTGACTCCATGTTATATAAAGTAACGACTAATCGACTATTAAATTAGTCGTTGACTATTTTATTGTCGATTAGTTGTCGATTAGTCGACTAATTGTGGCAGCCCTACATGAGTCACTTACATAAAAAAATAATTTGCTTTAACACTGGAGCTTTAGCTCTATTTATTTGATTCTGGTAACTCTTCAACAGTTGACGCAATTAACATAATTCCAGCAGATTCTGAAAAGCAGTTTTTCAGACTGGCTTTGAACCAAAATGCAATGTTTCTTTTGCCAAAGTTCAAATTTATGAAATCTCGACATCCCACATCACCAATATCATGCCGCGATGCCCAAAATGCGGTGCTGACAGATCCGTCGCATCTCAGGACCTTTATATGTCCATTGAGACTGGCCCCTGAGGCGCAAATCGCATTTGATGTGAATGCAGCTTAAAGGTCCCCTTAGTTATTGTTTCTCATGATAAAGTTTTGTCACTGATCAACCAATTACCTTTTCTCCCCTTTCAAATTGATTTTATATTAACTACACAGTGGCTCAGTGGTTAGTCCTCTTACCTCACAGCAAGAAGGCCGACGTTCAAGTCCAGAGTGGGGCCTTTCTGTGTGGAGTTCTGTTCAAAAACATGCTTCACAGGTGAATTGGTCAGTCACCCTAGGTGTGTAATTGGCCCTGCGATGGACTAGTGACCTGTCCAGGGTGTACCCCACCTTCACCCAACAGTTGCCAGGTTTGGTTCCAGCAGCCCTGTTACCCCAAAAGGGATAAACAGGTTCAGAAAAACATCAGACACTGCTGTCCAAAAACAATTTGCAGCAGACTGTCCTTATAGGTCTCTCTATTCTAAACTTAAAAGCTTACTTGTAA
>NC_050517.1:12031899-12063943 GCF_002922805.2 Oryzias melastigma
CCAAAAACAATTTTGCAGCACTGTCCTTATAGGTCTCTCTATTCTAAACTTAAAAGCTTACTTGTAAGCTGAGGCAATTAAAAAAAAAGAAAACCTCAGAGTAACTTGGCACGTACAAGTCAACAATATTGCTCAATTTGATTGTGTGATTTGATTTCAGTTACACACTCAGTTGTGATCACTCAACACCGTTCTCAAAATCAGGAAACCTAGAAAATACTTTTCAAAGTGGCTTTGAAAAAAACATTTTATAGTTTATAAAGGTTTCAACTGAAGTAATGAAACAGGCTGAACTTTTCCAGGTCACGATCTTACACATTGCACTTTCAAAGAGGCTATTTCGCAGTCTCAAATGCGGCGAGAATTTGAACTTTAATATGCCAACTCACTGAACCTTTGAACTCTGCAAACACATCATTCTGTTAAAACAACATTGAACACACAAAAAATAGACAGTGCCTTCATGGCACTGTTGGTTTGTCCGCAAAAATCCAATATTCTGCTCTTTAGACAAATAAAAGTCCCCCGTTCTGTAGACACCGACCTATTCACAGCCAGACAATTTTTAGGGCTGAATGGTTTTTATGATATAAAATACACTGTCCAAAAAATACTCAATTATAAGTAAAAGGCCTGATGGGTTCAAAGAACTCAAGCAGAAGTAAAAAGAAAAAATAAGAATAACCGTCTCCAAAACTACTTAAAGTACTTTTTTTTAAAAGATGTATAATGTATCAAGCTTTTTTGTTCTCACTTTTGGAACTTGCATCTGGAGGTGGGTATACTATAACATTTCCAACATTTTCACTGAAAAAAACATTTTCCAAACTGATCTGAAACTGTTTCTATGCCAGAGAACGGGTGCTGACAGCAGAGTTGATAAATAATAAGCTATATAGATTACCAAAAAAAAAAAAAAAAAAAAAAATTGAGAACAAAAAATAAGGGTTTGGCTATAAAATAAATCTAAATACCTGTGAAACTCCTTATGTTATCATCAAACACGCCAACCTTTTAATATCTTAAGTCAAGTTTGCCAGTGAATTAGCATTCATTAGTACTTTTATGATTTTTTTTTGTGATTTTCTGAAACAATTTAACGTCAAGACCAACATGAAATTTTCAAATTTTCAACATAAAAATGCAATCATTTAAAACAATTTGTAACAAGAAAAATGTTTAGAGATATCTCAATGAACAAGAAAGTAGATAAATGCAACTTTAGATGTAATTAGTCTTTAAAATACCAAAGAGTGACAACAACAAAATAAAAACATATGTTTTTTTTTTTTAGTATCCTCTCCTTTTACCATCCAATCCATAATATGGGCCTTTACATTTCTTTTGAAAACACCTTTGTAAGATCTATTCAATAAACATGAGTACCTATGAGTTGTTTTCTCCTTTATTTACAATAAAATAATTTCTACCCTGACTTTGAATTTCTTATAAATGAACATTTGTTATGCAAGCAACAACAGTAATGAAATGTTAAAAAGAATAGACTGTAATTACAGTGAGTAAAAATCAAGAATGGTTTTATACTATATTGTTGTCACTTTTTTATATGGAAGTGTCCTAAAAGTGAAAAATATGTAAGGGATAATGCACGACACAGTGTGCTTTATCACAAATAAATGCACGACAGGAAAACCTGCTTCCGCAACGTGCGTTCATTTCTGATAATACACACTTCGTCAGGCATCATCCCGCTTATACTATGGTCACTTACAAAATAAATAAATATTCAATCAATTTTTAGTACTTTTTTTTTTTATTTGGTTTAGATTGCTTTTTCACAAAAAGCAAATTTGATATGTTGGCCGGCATGTTGTCAAAGTAACGTGACAACACCCTCCTTGACTACATCAGGAAAGGAAAGTGAATGATGATTGTGAATATGGGTTCAATAAAGCACCAGTTACTGCTTATTTTGGTCCAGAAGATGAAGCAAAAGTTTGTTTTAAAGAAGCCAACATAGTGATAGAGCATTTGGGCCCAGAACTCCTTTTTAAGGTATGCGTTATCACTATGGATTATCACCTTCAAACCGAGCAGCCAATTAGAATCGAGTATTCAATGATATAAGAAAAATTATAAACAATATATAAAATTTTAGTGAATTACATACAAAGGTAAGCAACATTAGATTTCAAATAGTCAATAGGAAAATGTCGTGCAATGATTTGTACATGAATGGCGTACGCACCTGCTAAATGGTTTTAATTTTTTAAACAGTTGCATATTTTACAAATTTACCCCAACTCACCTTTTTATTATTTGTTGATATACTTTATGGAGGAGCAACCAGGCCACACGGTGTCAGACATACTCACAAACGTCATGCTTTTATGTTCACAGTGCTACATAACTAGCTAAACTAGCTTAACAAATTCCACAATCTGATGCGTCATAAGCTAGCTTGACTAGCTTAACGAGATAAAAAAAAAAAAAAAAAACCAAAGAAAGCAGTACAATATAATAAACAACAGAAGTTGAAGTGATGAGCCTTTCAACAATGACAGCTTCAAAGTCTGAAATATAACCTAAAGTACTCGACAGGTGAGTTCTTACCTGCATCCAGCAGCCTCGAACCGCTTCACGTGCTTGGAACAAAGATTGTCTATCAGACAAGAGTGTTCACTTATAAACACATCCAAAAAAGAAGCAGATATTAATAAAGATATCGGTCTTCTTCTTCTTTTTTTTTTTTTTTTTTTTTAACCCTATATGAGAACTGGTCTGAAGGACCCCTCTCCCTCCTGTTCCAAACAGGAAGTACCTGCTGGTTGCCCAAAAACCATAGGACTTCTGTGGAGAAATTTACAGCTGTTATTTTGTCATTATATTCATCAGAATAACCACTCTTGCTCTGCTTCCATTCTTTAACAACTTCTCTTTTATTTTTTCTAGATTTTTTTTCTGTAGTGTAGGCAATGTGCAAGCTTTTCAAGTTATGATGATTCAATAAAAGTGGGATCATACTGAATGTTCAAAACGTTTGAAATGTTTTAATGTTTTCAGGTGAAGTGTGGCATTCCAGCAAGCTCACTCCTGATTGGCGAGACGGTTGCTATCCAATTGTTGACTAGACCCGACTTGGAGCAATCACTGATTACTGATGATTTCTAGTTTCAACGTAGCAATGAGTGCATCCCAAAAAAATTGGATGGACAAAGGTTGAATCGGAATTATTCCCCTACCCTCCAATTGCATTTGATGAGAAAGGGGTGTCCAAAATAGTTTTTTTAAGGGTAGAGTATCCCTCCGCCGGTATGGCTAGCCACATGGCGCTGTGCTGCTGAGAAGAAGCACTTTTCTTCACGAGGGTGAAGCACAGAAGATCACATTTAAATTTAAGTAATCTTTTTTTTTTTTTTCAAAGTTATAAAACTGGTGTTATCTATTTCTGAGCGCTAGCAGCTCCGCGCTAACATAGCTGACTGGCAACAATTGACGATGTCATTGAGTGGGAGTGACATTCGAATTCATAAACACTATTTTTCCTCCATTTGGAGGGCTATAAGGATAGGAAGAAGAATTCGAATTTGGCGTAAATTGACTTAATTTTATTAGCAAGCAAGTTATTTTTGTGGGAGACGTCACACTCACTTGATCCAGATCTTATATACAGTCAATGGTCACGACAGAGGGCAGGATTGAATATAAATGAATATACATGACCATACTGTACTTCCATTAGAGAAATGTTTGCTTTCAGAGAAGTGCTGTCCAGCTGTTTCATGTAGGAACCACCACTTACTACATTGTCAGCAAGGTCAAGGACTTCACTTCCTGGCTCAAAAACTAGCATGTTCTGTTTTTGTTTTAAAATGGTTCCATCTGTGGATGGAGGAGGGAGGTAATTTAAGTGACACTGGTTCACAATATGGATGTTGATCTCACTGATGAGACTTGTTTTTGTGCAATGTTCAATTAGGATTTTAAGATTTCTTTGTGGAGTGAGATTTTTCTCCTGATAGCCTTAGCCCTTCAAATAACATATGCATAAAAAATGTTATTGATTTATTAGAGTGCTTTTAACCCTAGAACACTTTCACTACAAAAAGTTACAGTGTAACTTTTGACGGGTAATTTTTACCCGATATAAAATCCCCAATAAAAAGTATTTCTCACAAAAAAGAGTTCAAAATATGACAACACGTGATAAATTAGAGTAGTTATTTTTATTTTTAACTGCGGTTTATGTAAGAAAATGGAAAAAAATACTTAGGAAGAAAACAGGCTGAAAAATGAGGAATTTGAGATTAAAAAAATCCTAAGAAAAAAATAATGATACTGGAGACGTGGTCTTTGGTCCACCTATTCCTGGGGCATGTATGACTTTACCCAGGGACCCATGACACTCAGAAAAAAGCAACACATTGAAATTCATGAAAATACTGAAAATCCCCTGGCGATAGTGCTCTAGGGTTAATAACTTCTAAAAAAGTTGTTTGATTTTTTTTCTTTTCTTTTAATTGTTAAGTTGCAGAAAGTGATACTTCCCTTGAATCAATGAACATTTATTTTTCAACTGCCCATTAACCTCTTTGTCCTCTTTGTAAGTTCTTCACTGATTTTTTTAAGGGTGTTGCTCAAATTCCATTATTTGAATTTATTGAAAATATGTCACCTATATTAAAAAAAACTCTTAACATGCATTTTACATGTTTAAATCTTACATTAAAGTGAAACATAAGACCTTTTTTCAATTCTGTTTCATTTTAGTACTACTGTTAACTTTGGTCATTCTGAAAAAAAAAACTTTTACTTTTTATCATATGGATTTAAATGGTTTTTAAAAGTGTGTGCCAACATGTCATCTTTACTCTCGAGCTTTGGCCCAATTTGTAGACTGAACCCCACATTTTGAAAAGATTTTTCAACAGGGAGCAGGGATGAGCTGTTTGGTAAGCAAACAAGAGAGCAGTGATTAAACTGACAAGCAGGGCGAAATGCTCAACTTCTGGCATGAAATAAGAGCTGCTTTATTACTGTAAGGCACTTTCATTGCAACACTTTGACTAACATTCTTGCTGAGAATTCTGGTCTTAAGCAAAGTGATCAATCTACTGATGACTTCTTTTTTTCAGTTCCAAGAAGAATAAAAAAGTGAAGATTTAGCAAGACTCCAGGAAATTTACAAACTGAATGAAACATCTTTTTTCCAAGCTCTAATCTACCAGAGTGAACTACAAAGGTCGGGGCATGTTACTACAGGCTGTGCTTATCTTCTAAACATCTTTGGAAGGTAGTTTCACTAATCTTCGTATAGAAAACAAATCTTTTTATGAGCCAGAAAAAAAGAATATTTTCATCTCTATCTTGCTTTTTACGCCTTTTTTAAATAAAACAAACAAACAAACATGATTTCAGAACAAGCATTGTGGCACAAAACACAAGTGTTTTAGGTCTAAGCTTTTAGATTAACAAGGGAAGTTCTCTTTTCTGTAGTTTTTCACATTTGAAAAGAGGAGTTTACTTCTTAAACACATTTCTGAATTATATTTTGGATCAAAGGATATGTATTTGTAAATGTGATCAAATAGTGTAAATTTTAACAGAGACATAACAGATAAGTCTGGAATAGGGGCATAGATACTGCTGGATAATGAAAGAATAAACAAAAACTCAAATTTTCTCCATATTTCCAATTGTCAATACTTAAAAAAATCAAAGCAATTATAAAAGGCAACATGGATTGTTTCTCCTCTTTTTTTCTTTCTTCCAAGTATGAAAATTGGGCAAAAAAATACGTTTTCTTTATTCTATTCAGTCACTAGACAGATCTTGTGGAAGATCTCTGATGTCTGTTTAATGGAAGTAAAAATGAATGAATGAATGAATGAATGAATGAATAAATGAATGAACAAATGAAGGAGCGAGTGAGTTGTTTTTTTTTTCAATACACCTTTAATACAAAAGTGTAGCTTTACAAAAAAAAAATACATGGAAGCAGAAAAAAGGTCAGACGAGGAAAAAACAAGCCAAAACATGAGTTGTGAGTATGTAAATCTATGAGTGAATAAATAACTAAATGTGAGGCAGTGAACAAGATTTGTTGATATATATGTATATATATACCGGTAAATATAATAATTCTGTTGGGGGCTCGATCCTTTGTTAAACTTCATCCGAATCCTTTTTTCAAACGTTGCTTCATGTCACGCATTGCTATACTTTTGTCTTTAGTGTTTAATTTTTTTTCATTTGTTTTTTTTTTAATTAATGTAATGAATTAAATAAATAAATATCCACTTCAAAGTCTTTGCCCTCCTCTCCTTATAACCACTATGTCTTGAATATATAAATAATTTAAAAATATGTCGAAGACCACAGATATTTTTTAGTATTTGTGTGAGCGTCGAGGAAAGCACATGATGTGCAGTCGTCTTCCTCCAGCATCCTCTGAGGAAGAGGCCCTCTCCTCATCGTGGTTAGGGGGCGTCCTCCTCCAGGGAAACGGCCGCGCTCTCCCCATTCGCTGAAATCATAGGTGTGTCAGGACGGGAGGGGATGGGTGGGCGGAGCGGAGTGCGAGCCCCGCCGCTCGAGCCAGCTGTCAGTCATGACGTCACTTCCCGCGAGCGCTATGGTCTCTGCTGAGTTTGGAAGTGGTGGGGGATTTCTGACAGCGGCGGCGCAGCGGGGAGAAAGCGAGGACGTGAGCAGCGTGAAGAGCCGTCTCCCCCGTCCCGCCCTGCCCTCTCCCGCTCCAGGGCTCCTCTAACTTGGCGAGTCCTCCGCGGACATGGCGGCTTCGGACAGCTGGAAGGTAGGGGGTCTCCTCACTTGGGTATCCACTCTGCAAGTCCTGGAGCTCCGCGAGGAGGCCCGCTGATGTAAACAGACGTGTTTGCAGCCTCCACACAGAGTCTTCAGAGGGGGTCGGTGGTCAGTCTGCACCCCTGTTGTTTGCAGTTTTCGGGGTGCATTGTTATTGCAGAGCATAGAGTGGGAAATCACAACCTAGTTCTCACGCCTGCGCAGCCCGACAGACCTTTCTGCGTGACGTTAGGGGTGTCTTCTAATGAGACCCACCATCAAACGCTGTTTACTTTTGTTTTGCATGCTTTGTTCCTGCTTGTTTCTCTTCTTGCACTGCTTGCTGTGCAGAATCTCATTGCTTTTGCAGGGATTGCGACTTCCACGAGTTGGCTGCAAACCCTCAGTGCTGAAGCAGGTGCATCACTCTGATCGATGCTACCATCCAACATTTGCACACTCCAATGAAAATGTTTACATGATAGGGACCACAAGCCACCATTTTATAAGGTCCAGTGACAAAAGTTAGTGATAAAGCTTTCAATTCTGAATCCAGAAACAAATAAAATAGCTCAATAGACCCCAAAGTAAGAAAGTTATTACTTCTTAGTAATCATTGTTTTGAGAATAGTAAACAATGGAAAAACTTAGTGATCACAGGTAGATATATCAAGGGCTTTCATCCTTTTAGATACTACATCTTTCATAGATGTGCTCTAAACACCATCAATTTGTCACAATATTCAAAATTTTAAGATCTTTCAATTGATGTTGATACTCTATGCTTTAGATCAGGGTTCTTCAACTAAAATTAAAGAGGTCCAGTTAGAAAGAAAATCTTGAACTTAAGGTCCAGAAAAAAATAATTTCTAAATATTTAGTGTAATATATTTCTAAGGAGCCAAAGATTGGTGGCACATCTGCATGCAATTTGTATCTGAACTCTCACTTAAATTAATTTAGTACAACTTTCACTACAGATACAACAGAATTCCGTAGTTTCCCAAAATAAAGCTTTCTTGAGAATCACAAATACACAAGCATATGGACCTCTTCCCTGTCTGTGGCCCGGTACCAATACGTCCATATAGGCCATGAGAGTTGGGAGTAAGAATTTGTGTCAATGGCAGCAAGAGCCGCACCATTTAAAATAGAGGCGTCCATCGTATTAGTTTTGCGTCAAGTTCAGATCTGGGTCCACATAACCCAGCTTTTGGGCCCTGATCTGGACCGCAGTCCACTAGTTGGAGACTCCTGCTTTAGATCATTCTTCTGTATTAAGGGCTTGAACCTGTAGGGGCTCCTTCCTGCATTTATTGATATTATTCGTCTCAATGTGACGTATGCCGTGTGTTTCATGAAGTTCCCTAATGTTTAGAGGGCGGTTTTGGGGACCTAGTTAATCTTGTATCTTTCATGAAGCCGTGCAATCGATCCAAAGTCATGAAAAAGCTGCCAATGGCTCACAAATGCGCGCCTTATAAGTCCTTGTTCTGAATTGAAATCAAAGTATAAGGTATCCCAGTATGCACTGCGGTGCAAATATTAATACTAATTTTTGCAAAGCGGAAGCCAAGTTTTACAATGGCGAAGTGAACAAGCGCAATGACACCCTTTGTGGTATCTAGTTCAAGTGCCTTTTTTCTCATGATGTAGCAGATATGCAAAGAAAATCAACCTGAGTATTACTTTAATCAAATCTTAGAAAGTCCAGAGCAGATGAAAAAATGCAGTTGGAAAAAGCTTGTTAGTGTTACGTCAAAGCTGCTACGGCAAGCCGCAAGCTCCCTGCTTCGCTCTATTATGATGCATCCTCTTGCAGATGACTAGATCCATGAACGTCTTTGTTTTCATCACATTTGGCTCTAAACAGTTTGGCTGGACAACTCTGATATTCCTAGATAATGCTAGGTTAGGGTTATGAGGGGCTGTAAACTAGCAGGAGAAAGTGTAAACAGGTGGATTATGGGAAAGGGAGGCGGGCTTCCTCTGTGCCAACAGTTCTGCCCATAACTAGGAGGCAAATTTCTTATGAACTACTGCTTCTCTGCAGAAACTGTCTTAAAAAAAGATACAGATTTTTGTTTATTTAGCCTTATAACTGCATAAATTTAGTAAAAGACCACTGGAACACTTTTATAATGGAGCAAAAGAGGATCAAAGAGGGTCTTTCAGTGCAATAACGGAGCAGTGGGGCTTTAAGAGTAGCACACTGCCTGGCATGATCAGACATACCGTTCAGCCTGCCCAATAAATCATGAATCAATCAAGACATTTGTTGTAAATATGTGTTGTAGAAAAATAATTATAGGAAAGTATTTATAATATTTTGAAATCATGTAGTGCACAGCAGGAAGTTTGGCTCATAGACACTCAGTGATCCAGTTGTGTCTTCCACCTGCAACATATTCTTGTTGAATAAAAAGCCACGTGGATGGACTACTGAAATTTTTCCAAGGATTAAACATCTAGGTCCAGTTGTTATGACTAATCTTCAAGACTTACCAGATATTTTTGTTCATTTTTTAGTGATTCATTTATAAAGATTCAATCAATAAGGTGCAAAAAATGTTTCAGAAAGCTATTTTTATTGACATTAAGGACTGATATAGTTCATTTTTTCTATTTTAAGCCCTTGTGCGTTTATTGATACGTCACATGCCTGGTTTGGCATATGGTGTTCACACTAAACCAGCAAGGAGGGGCTTCTTCTTCTTCTACTTTTTCTACTACAAGTGCATGTTCGCCATCTGCAGTTGGAAGAGGCTTGGTGCAAATTTCCAAGAGGACCTCGTTGCAAAAAACAAGATGGTGCCCAGACATCATTAGCCAGAACAGGAAGTTCACTTTTCACTTCCCATCCCCCGCTCCCCTTTACGGTCTTTTAATTTTTTTGGTTGAAAAAGACCAAATTAACTTACATGTTTTCAGCTTTAAACCTTTAACAGTGGAGATGTCTCTGTCAGAAAAAAAAGTCGGACTGTAGTAAAGTTAGAAGTTATACTGGCATTATGCTGGCTTTTTGGACTATTTTGGTATTTATTAAGGTATTTTAGGCTATTTTGGAGTTTAGTTAATATTTTACCTACATGCTAGCTGTTTGGCTACCTCAGGCTTTTTTTAGGCTGTTTTGGAGTTATGCTAATATTTCCAAGCTAGCTGTTTTGGCTAATTAAGGTTTTTTTCAGGTTTCTTTTAAGGGTATTTTGAAGTTTATCTATTTTTTAAGCTACATGCTAGCTGTTTTGGCTAACCTACGCTTTTTTCAGTTTTTTAGGCTAATTTGGCATTTAATTAATGTTTTAGCTGGCTATCAGCTTCAGCTTTTTCAGCTATTAGCTTCAGTGTTTTTACCAATCAATTTCAGCATCTTCAGTGGCCAAATTCAGCTTGCATATTATATTATATATCTAATTTTTTAGTTAGGTTAAAGCTAATGATGGTTAAGATGTGTGCTTTACATCCACTTTGCACATGACCAGATTAGTCGACTAACCGGAAAAAATAATCAGTAATTAGTCGACTACTAAAATAATCATTTGTGGCACCACTAATGATAACTGTTTTTTGGCTCAATTTTAAGCTCTTCTGGAACACTAAAACCTTGATTAACACCGTTTTAGTAAAAAGTGCTACAATTCTTACCCTTGTTCTATCCTAGGTAAGTTGACGTTGGGAGTGGGGTCATCTGGATCCCACAAGACAGCGGGCTAAACTTTTTTATTTAAATAATTTTTGATTTTCAATGGTTTCTGTGGCAGACATGAAATCCTGTCCACCTTCATCCACATTTGTCATGGGATGGATAACACGTCAATGTAAGACTTGGGTCATCTAGACCCAGATAGATAGCACAAGGGTTAAATCCACTTCCGGCTAATGATACATGGGCACCATCTTGTCTGCAACAAGGTCCCCCCCCTCTAAATTTTGCTAATTTTGCTTTTTCAATCACAGCTCTATTTTGATCTGTGAAAGTATCTAATTTTAAAAGTGTGTTTAATGGACACAAGTTTCGTTTGTAGAGCCCGAAAAAGGTCGTAAAAACTTGCATAGCTGCACACGAGCGCGTGGGTTTTGAACGCGGAAGCCCGAAACACACGTTTACATAGCCTTTTATTGGAAGTTGTGGCTTGAATGCACATAGCTGAGGATGGGTTGAATGTAGCTTCGGGTTTAGGGGCACACATACTTGTTTTATTTATGTGTAGCTCGATTTGAATCACTTTGTAGCTCGTTATGAGAAAAAAAAATAGAAAATCAACTCAATCTGCCTTAACAGACAAGTGTTCCTGGTTACAAAAACATGTATTCTTTTTGCAGCTCAACTCATGACTGACTTGGGTTTCAAGTTCCACCACCTCATAACTTTTATTTCTTGGTAACATTTTTTTTTAGTTTTGGAAACATACTTTACTTATATGTGGGTTAATCTGCTGTCAGTGGCTAAGAAGTGGCTTTTTGAGTTGGCAACCAAAGAGACACTGAATCGATAAGTGTCAGTAAAAAGTCTTCTATGTATATGATGTTCTAAACTGCTTTTCCATTTCAAAAAGAATATCCCAAAGTACTCTGAAACACCATTAAGTCTCTACTTGCGCTGGTCTGTGAGCGTTTACCTACTCCTCAGTCCAGTTTGTCCTGCAACGTGTCGTGTACTTTGGGTTCAAAGATCTTTTACTACATCTTATCTTTCTGATGTGTGCTGGTTAAAGTCAATTTATATTGTAGTTGTGTAATTTATCAAAGAGAAAAACAACTTTTTCTCTACTGTTTTTTTGGCTTAAGTAAAAAATGTGACGGTTGAATCTTTAGGGGAACATTGATCAGATGGCAGATGCAGATTCTGTTGTTTTTAAAGTGCGGGTGGGTGTCGGTAAGGTGGAAGTGCTTTAACAGGTTTGAAACGTGTGTTTAAATACTGCCTTGCTCAAAGAGAACCAATAACGATTGTTGTCTTCGTCACATTCCACTGTTTTTCGTTTCCTCATTCCAACTTGACATGCAGTGACATTGACAGTGTCACTTTCATCTGCTGTTAAATGTGTTTACGTCTGTCCCAAACTCTACCCACAATGCAGTAGGAACATTCAAATGTGAACATGGAGAGATGTCTAAGAGTGCACAGCTTATCATCTTTTTCTTGTTTTTTTATGTCTGGTTTAGCTGTTACTCTCTTGACTTTTTTTCCTCGGCTTCTGGAATCTGAGTCCTTCTGCTTGTTGCATTCTCAGTCTGGAGAGGTGGAGACAAGAACAGACTGTGAAGTAACGATGTTTCAGCTGGCCCCTCAAACAGGACTTTCAGGTTCTCTTCCCAACTGAACACTGAAAAAGTTCAGTTGTCACTGTTTCAGCCACATTCAGAAAAGTAATTGTTTTTATTGTTTTTAGTTGAGGTTATTTCTTTTTTTTATCTGCATACTATTGAATCATAATACCTCCATTACTCCTACATTTTCATGTAAGAGTTTTTGCAAAACGAGTTTATATTAATCTAAAAAGAATATTTGACCCTATTTAAAGCAAAAATATCTAAATAGTTACTTTTACTGGATGAAAATTGAAACAAATAAACATTGTCTAGTGCCTAAGGACGTCTAATATTATCCATGACCGACCAGTTTACCGCCACCTGCTAAGCTCTGTAGATTTGCTGTTCACACTGTACCGCTTAGATCAGGTTTCACTTTCTTACCTGGAATAATACAGACAAAAGGGAAGTCTATTATTTTTAGCCCAGTCCTAACATCTTATTTGCTATCTTCTTGTGTTCCAACTTGTGTCCGACATCAGCCAGCTTTGACCTTTGTCTGACCCAGGTCCTCTCCCCTTGAGCCTTCCTTATGGCAAAGTCCCTGAGAGTAGAATAGGATTGGGGGCCTCCAGCCAGGTTTATAGTAAGCAGCTCTGAACAGGAGATTGTCTGGACTAATGTTCAGGAAGGGTTCCTGGATGTCAGCTGAATCTCAGCAAAAGGAAACCTTAGAGGGATCCTAGCTATGAGTGAACAAATGTAAATATTTCCCACATGTCTAGTTGGTGCAAACCAAACAATTCACATAATAGTAATATATATATATTTTTTTGCTCCGTCTTCCAAGCAATTTTACAAATACATGAGAATACATGAGGAGAGTGTTCATTATTTTCTACGCATGATCTCTTTATTTATGACATATCTTTAGCACATGTGTTTTTCTCTGCTTTGTTTGTGAGGTAAGGGCTGCATAACAGTGACACAGCCTCTAATGATAAGAACCTATACTATCTGTTGTCATTTGACAGAGGAAACCCAATCATAACTGCCAACAATATTATCCAGAGTCAAGAGGCCCTGCCCTACGACATATCTCTAAATGTATTTAGGTGTATTGACTGTTCTTGCCAAAGCTTAAACCATTATCTGTTCATGCAGTATGAACTGACACCATTTTTTTTTAAAAAGCTGCTACAACTAAATCTCACTACGACTAGCTGGCCTTTTTGTTCCTGTTGTGGCGTCAAGTAGTATTGTGTATTCTTATCTATAGTACACAGCCAAACGGACCTAAGATCCATGGACTAATGTGAAGAACAAATATCTATGACTTTCTTTAGTGTAATCCATCCATTTCTAGCAACATGCAGACGTTGAAATGGCAACTTGCAAAAAAGGAGCTTGTTCCAAAAAAAATGAATAGCTTTTTTTTTATTTAACCC
This sequence comes from Oryzias melastigma, assembly GCF_002922805.2. Taxonomy (NCBI): domain Eukaryota; kingdom Metazoa; phylum Chordata; class Actinopteri; order Beloniformes; family Adrianichthyidae; genus Oryzias; species Oryzias melastigma. The sequence goes on from NC_050517.1 coordinate 12,045,369, forward strand.
TTGTGTCCTTTTATGGGGTCCAGATGACCCACCCATTATATTGACGTGTGATCCCTCCCATAACAAAGGTGGACAGGATTTTAAGTCTGCCACAGACACCAGTGAAGATAAAAAATCCTTAAAAAAAACTTTCAGCTTGCGGGGTCCAGATGACCCTACTTTTAATGAAGGCATGGCTAGGGTAGCACAAGGGTTAATATGGAATTGCTTTGGTTTACAATTTCAGTTTTAGAGCAACAATCCACATGCTTCAAAATCAGTTTGATGGTGTAGCTAACAAAAATGTGAGGACTACAAATTTGTTTCTGAAACAGACGCTCTCTGTCAAGCAAGAGAAGTGTTGCTCTCTGACGCTATAGGTTCACGGCATCCTTGGCCGATCAAGCTGCCACTTCCGATAAAACATTTATGTTAACGTGTGTTCCGAGCTTAAACATTCAAAAGTCTTACGTTCACACATATTTACCAATTAACAAAGCATTGCGTTTAAACAACTTTTGCCCTAAAAATGTGTTTAAATGTATTTTCTTAATGAACCATCCCCATTTTCATCATCAGAACACAGTGGATTCATAACGAGATGTTGTAAAATGCTTGGATTAATTAGATCTTTACTTTGGTAAATTAATGATGTCATACTTGCCATTTAGAAAAAAAAAATACTGAACATGGTGTCTGAATTGCTTTTATAATCCAGGGTGCTAGATAGTCCCAAACTATATCATTTTTTAGTAGTTGGGGATAGGGAGGGAATTCTGACCTAATCTTAATGTTTTAGTAAAAATTCACACTTTGAATTCACAGATTTGAAAGTTAACATTTACAATTGTGAAGTCCACACAAGCTGTTACAGCTTGTATCACTTTTAGGTGAATTGTTAGCTACATTTTAGAACTAACCTGACAGTATTTTCAGCTGACGGTACTTGTTCTATGCTAGAGTCTTTTGTTGTACTCCATGAACCCAAAGTATCACATTAGTTGCTCTGTCGCTGAGCGTATGTGGTTGATACTCTTCCCACAAACACAAAGGCTGTCTTGCAGCGACGGAGGGGAGCTCAGCTCCACAGTCATGTCAGAAAATGACATAAAATACACACAGCTGCCTTTAAAGACAGACATCTCTCAGCTTCCTGTTGTTCTCGTTAGGTCGGGGTTTGCTAAAACACTTCACAGAGCAGAAATGTCTGTAAAGTCACGTAAAGAGAAAAAAAATGTAAGTGCAAAAAAAGACTTCACTGATTTGCCGAAATAAAAACCGAATAGGTTTACAAAGACTGTTCTGAAGATGAAACCTTGGAAGATTGATTAAAAAAAAATTAGAAATAAATTATTTTTAGCATGAAAAATTGTTTAATGTATGTGGTCTGTATTCGCCAATCTAGTGTCAATTGGCGCATGCTAACGTTTCGTAAACTCTTGGGAAATTTCAAGGAAACTCACGGGCCAGACATGGCCAAACGAAAGTTTTAAAACTTTAATAAACAAAACTTTTTAACATAACTCTGGAAAATAACAGGCAGGAATATTATTCCAGAATAAATCAACTTAAACCATAAATAACTTTCAATATTTTACTCTCCTTAAAAATATATTTTGGTAAAATTATAAAATTTAGAAATAAACACAATATAACATCCGGCCATTGATAACCATAAAATAAAATGATCTGGAGAGCCGGATATAATTACACGGTGGGCCGGATCCGGCCCCCGGGCCTTGACTTTGACACATGTACCCTATATAGTGCACCAAGTAGTGAGTGATGGAGGACTTTGGAGACAAACTTATATCAGTTATCTCATGTTTATGTTATTCTATAGTTGTACCTTTCACAATGACCTATTTAAAACTTAAGAGATTTGTTATTACCTTTAAAATCGAACATAACACCAGATCTTCAAAAAATATTTATTTTTTATGTAAGCAAATTAGCAAGTTATATTTAATATTTTTTTAAATATACATTTTTTTACAGACATTTCAACTCCTGCCCCACATTTGTCAAGAGGCTAAAGCAGCTGGAAACGATCGCGCTTTCTCCACTTTGAAATATACAGCTTGGAGAACGCACAAGGAGATTTTGAAATGGCGACTGCGTTTGGAAATGAGGAGAAAGGGGCAGCTGGGAGACAGGACTTGGCAGAGAGCAGGAAAATAAGTTGCTTAAGGACAGTTTAGTTGCTGTGTCTGCTGGTATTTCAGACATCTGGGAACGTTGAGGGTCAGAAGCACCACCAGCTCAGCTGTTGATACACAGAGGTACCCAGCTAAGCTGTGGCTGTACAGGAGGTCAGACTTATACATCAGCTGTGTCAACTCTAAATAATACTACTCTCTTACAGACAGAAACCGAAAAGATCACAAGTGCTTGCTCAAAACCTCTCTGTTGTGTTAATAACAACAGATTCTGAGACAGTTATTGATTTGACACCTTCTATCATAGTCAATTCTAAATTATCCTTAAATGCAATATTTAGGGAGGTTTGCAAAAAATTCCGACCAGCAACTCACAACACAGGAGTGCTTACTAATGAAAATGTAATTTTTTAAAACATTTTCTTGCTTTTACTCAACATCAAACACGACCTCAGGCCAACTTTCCGCCACGTAACGATGTGCTATAAACAGCCAACAGCAGGGGCCGGATCACAGCCGACCTCCGAGGTGACATGAGACCGTCACATATCACATTCTGCTCTGGTCGTCTCCCAACTGGACTGTCCTCCAACATTTTGAAACTCCTAGTTATTATTTTAAATTTGCAAACATTTGGAAATCTACGGAGGTTTGAGCAACTTACTGATTATTTCTCAAGTGGACGGGTGCAATTATCGGCTCATCTTGAGAAAGGAAACAGTTGAAATCTCCCAAACAACTTCTTCTGTCTGTCTTTTATTTCAAACGTCACATTTGTCAATTGGAATCTAAAAACTCAGCCTAAGTTCTCCACAATTAAAACGTATAAGAGGATAAGAGACTGTTTTCACTTCTGTGGTTAGTTTTTGAATGAGGGTCATGACAGGGAAGACATTTCTTGAAATACGCTGATAAAAGATTGACTTTACAACTGAATTGATTTGCTTACCTTGGAAAACTATCAAAGATCACATAGGGGTTTTTACAAAGAACATCAGATATGTAGTTTAGGGCCCAGGCTGATGGGAAGGAGTTACAGCAGCTGATGGAATGATAAGGATCCCATTAAAGTAGCTACCTTAACATTCCAAAACATTTAAAGACATTTAAATAAAATGGTTTGAAATGTTATTTTTTAGCTTCAAATTCAGATTTATTTCTATAAATTGTTGTTACTTTTTCTTTTGTAGCATATATGTTTTATCAGAAGACACGTTGCATAAAGATGAGTTGTATACTCATCTTTTGAGCATAAACGGAGCAGACGAGTATGCCTTCTTGTACATGCTGTTCACCCTGAACCAGGAAAATGATCATTACTGCAATAGGGTTTCTAACCGGTCCATTACAGAAGCGCTAATATCAATCACTTCCACGGGCTGTACTTTGCTCAGTCTCCATAGCGATAAGAGCACGCCTGCCAGCATATCAAACTGAAGCGATAAGGGTCCGATTGAGTGTTTACACGGCAGCGAGAGTACATTTCGAGCTCATCGTTTTAACTCTTCAAACATGAGCACGCTGAGGGGACAGCCCAATCATATCGTATTGGCTTTCTATGACCACTCTTATGCCCACTGGAGGGTTCATCTCACAGGTCTGGAAGCCCTCACACCACAAAATCCACGAGTTAAACATTAACCTGTCGGCCACAAGCACACGCACACACATGCATACATGAACTGGATCGTTATTTAGCCTCATAGAAGAGACTGCACTTCATGTTGATGAAACCAGAGTTACACAGTTCGAGTCTTTGGATTAAAAAGGTAGGATGAAAGTGCTTTGCAGTGATATTGGTCCCTCCGCGTTTAATATAAATCAACACATTTTTGGGGGAAAAGTGTGTCTTTGTAAAAACTACATTGGCTTTGTTAGAGTTCTGGCAGGACAAGCTCACGTCGAGTCAGCTCTTTTAATAAGCAGTGGAGGACTGAGCAGTTTGGGGGCTCCAGGTGAACAATAAGACGGGGCTCTCTGCAGTGTTTGAACTAATATTTTTTATCAAAAATCAAAAACTTCTTCACAAAACAACTAAAAGTGAAATCACATTTAAATATTTAAGAAATGTATTAAATGTACATTATTTTTGGGGAAAAAGTTGAATTTATTGAATGGGCTCATTTTGTTACCCAACCATTTTCTAGGATGAACACATGAGGGTCTTCTGTCTTCTTTAATTTGTCAGGTTGTACTAAAGACAAAATAAAAAAAATATTTAAAACACACTCAGATGAAAAGTGTGTTTTTAACATGTTCTTGTAAAACTGTATTCATAATATAAGAGCTTAAATATGATAAGATTAAAACGGTACGGCTGGATAGCTCCAACATTGCTCAATATTTTTGTTGCATTGGTAATGTTAGTTTGGGGGTGTGAGGGGCTGTAAGCTAGTGGGAGTGAGTGTAAACAAAGAGATGATGGGAAATGTGGGCAGGCTTACTCAGGAGGACCTGGCCACAGACAACAACATAGCCAAGATAGCGCCAGAGCATCATTGGCTGGAAGTCCTTGACCAAAGTTTGAACAAAGTTCACGCTCTTCCCCTAGAAAAGAGGGTTAGAGTAACCCCGGGCTCCTACGGCTAGCATTACGACTCCAATGCGAGTGCCGGAGTCTTGATGCAACTTTATAAGTGCGACAGGAAATCCCACTGCAGACGACGTTCGACCTCTGCGGTCTGGCCTCTGCGACGCTGCAAATCCGTTTTCGTTGGGTTCGAATTTTCGCTAGATGCTGTAGCTGATTAACTAAGATGATTAAGGCGGGATTCCTATATAAATGGCGGGTTATTGTGTGAACCTATGTGAGCTCGGAGTTTTGCAAGGTCGGCTGCCATCCAGTATCCAATATGAGCCATCCGCTGTAGCTGCACCGCTCCCACATCGCACCTGAGCTGTGATGAGCCCAGGGTTACGGTTAGGGTTACAGTTAGGAATCTTCTAGTATAGGTCCGCAAACTCAGCTCCCAGCTAATAATGAGTTTAATGTTGTATTTGTTGCCCATCTTGCCTGCACATCGACATGAATAAAGATGGACAAAACAAAAATAACTAAATTCAATCGCCATTTTTCTGCGGTACGCATGTCTCCTGATTTCTATATCTTGGGAGCAGATGGGGTAAGCAAGCGGTGATTGGTCAGAGAATCGGTCAATCAAATGTTTCAAACATTTGAGGTGGGGCCAGTGGGCATCACATGCTCTCATTGAGGCATCTGTTTGCCTGACTAACAAGCAATAAAGAAAATATATCGTGAAGAAAAAAAAAAAGGTTTAGCAAGAACATGTTAAAAAGAGACGCCAGAGCTGGAATGGTTATTCTGACAAACAGAGTGACTGAGTGATAGCTGTTTATTTCTCAATTGAAATCTACGGGATTTTAGCTTTCTGGGACCAGCAGGTATTTCCTGTTTGGAATGTGAGGGTGGAGGGGATGATCAGTCCAGTTCTCTCTATGTACTGTTTATGTCCCTGCAACCAGGTCCCTCTCGGCTTACTTTGTGCCAACAGTCCTGCCCACTACTCTCGAGGAAATTTCTAATGAACTTCTGCCGCTCTGCAGAAACTATGTCTTAGAAAACTTTTTTTTGTTTTTAATTTTGGCTAAAAACAACATATTTGGTATTACAATAGGAACACTTTGAAAATAGCTCAAAAGATAATCTGAGTATACATTTTTATCAAGTGTTTATCTTGGGTCCCCCACAACCATTCACATACCTTTGCCTAATAATAAGTCCACCCCAGTTAATAATATGCCTTCAGATGTTCTATTACCAGACTCTTGTCATAGAATAAATAGCTTCCTACCTTGTTCCAACATGATTTTCCTGGATTTGCCAAACATGGATAATTAAATTTATATATTAACTATAAAAGGTAGTCAAAAATTTTTATAACGGATTGTTGGTTTTTTTTGTTGGATTTGACTCAATTTCTTCTTACTTACAAAAGGCTGTTTGTAGAGTTGATTGGGACCCATCCTATTTTTTGAGTAATTTTGTGCTCCATGAATCATATTCTGTCACATCTTAAAATGTTGTAATCTTTTGTTATAATCTTCTTAAAAACACAAAAAATAAAGTGTTTTCCTTCATTGAAGAAACATTAGTTGTCCAAAAGTTTCTCTCAAATGGCTGGAATGCAGCTCAAAAAGTTATTACATGGAGATTCACCATTGCTTTTAGGGACAAGTACAACACACAGACACAAACAGGTTGCGTTGCAGTGGTAAAGTCCATTAAACATTGAATTTCCTTTAAAATATTCAGATAGGTATATCTATTTGACCTTCATAAACTTGTGCCAGTCCTCAAAGCATGAATGTTCTGAAGGTATTGACATGGCGTTGTCATAGTGTTGGCGGTTGGCAGTCTTGTTTATTACGGGTACACATTCTAACCAATCTGCTTGGTATCTTCATAAAGCTTGGTTAGGCTTGTACAACAGAGGCCTTGACCAATGAGACAAAAGTTTGTGGTTACCATAGGAACAAGTGCTGTCTGGTTTCCCTTGGTCTCTCACACGTACTGAAATGTAGCTGAACAGGCATTCCTCTTTATCCTTGTGTCTGTCTCTTTCTCAGAGCCAATCCACTAAACCTCTCCAGCTAATCAGCTCTGTGTGTTTACATTCTTATGTATGTTGATGGAAACACGAGGTTAGCTTGCTCCGTCACCCCATTGCTGCTGGTTGGAGAAAGTCACACGTTGGATATCCGACTTTTGTTTAATAATAAAATAGAAAGTCATGCCATGCTCATGAGGTGTTGACCAAAAACTTAATTTAGCTTCATGTAAATGGATCCATATCTTGACTGAGTAAGAAGTTTTGAGTGACCTTCACAGCCACAGATCTGAGTTATTTTATCAAAAGAATATTTGTTATTATTGGTGTTTGGCAGAGATTTGCCTCACTTCCTCCTCTTGAAGCAGTATTATAATCAGATCGTGCTGAGTGAAGTGAATGTATGGAACAGGACGTCCTTTAAAGGAAACCCAGAGGGTCAGAGGGTGGAAGCTGCATACAGAAGAGGTTTACTCTGCTATAAATGTTAACACTGCTTCCATTCAGAAGTCCATAGTAGAGTGAGATCCTCAAAGAGTGTGCCAGCTGACATAATAGTCCTTTGAGTTTGGCTTGATTCTTCATAAAAGGTGAATTTTACTGTAGTGTGACTGCTTTATTTTCCACCTGACAACACACTGTGTTGGCCCGGTTCTACACCCAAAACAATCAGGTACTGTTGAGCGTGGCTCATTATGCTTGTAAACCGCTGTTCTAAATGTTTCCAGAAGAAGATAAAATTTGAGAAATTTCACTGGATTTTTTTTACTTTTATTTAAAAAAAAACAGAGAGTGTCAAATATATACTTTTTTGTATTTATTGTGTAATTAGTTTAATCTTTATATGTATTTTCAATAAAATTCCATAAAATGAATCATTTCAGGAGCTGATCTAATCCAGTCAACATCTTCTGAGATTGGACTGTTCCAATACTGCTAAAAATTTAATAATCTGTCGTCTCAACCATTGCATGTTGACGGTTGTTATGTTCAGCATGTTCTTTTAGCATATGGTTTTTACACTGGATTGTTGCTACTAGATACAAGTGTGTGTACTCACAGTTGGAAGAGGCTTGGTGCGAAAAGTCAAAGTGGTGCAAGTCTCTTGATTGAGTTTCTTTCTCCAAGTTTTTTCTTTCACAGCTCTATTCTGATATACAACAGATTTGGTGTCTTTTAATTTTGGCAGGGCACAAACGGAAATGATTAATTTCTCCTCCATGGTCACTTTTCAAATGTTTGTCACTTCCTAAATTAAAAGAGACGCCTTCTATAAATCAGTACTAAATCCGAGTCCCTGATTGGTCAACTCAGCTCCAAAAGCCACACCCCCTCAGAGGAGATTTTGGAAACAGAGGCATCAGATAAACATTAAAAATGTTTTTAAAACACTTAGGATGTGGAATTTTGGTTAAAAATGTCATAATCAGAATTAAAACACTACTGAGAACGAGTTTTTTTAAATAAAAAAAATTGTCATGGGGGACTTTAAAAACGTAAAATCATACAAGTTTTGAGCACGGAAGCCCGGAAACACATATTTATGTGCATTTACGTAGACTTATCATCAAAAGTGGTTGTTTGAATGCGTATTACCGAGGCCAGTGTGAACTTAGCATTAGTTATGCATGTCTTCTGGTAAGTTTTGGGTCATTTTAACCAAAGAAAGATTATAGAATTTGCACACAGGGTTGATAGTGTTAACATTGTCTTTCCTTATGCAAAACAAATATTAATACAATTGTTTAATTTAAAACGATAAAATAAGATTTTAGTTTTAAACATATCCCTAATAGTGCTGGGCAATGTGGAAAAAAAATGTTTATCATGATACAAATTATTTTATATCACAATAGCAATAAAAATCACGATATACCAAAATACGGTATATTTTCAGTTTTTCTCTGAAAATCAAGACAAAAATTTCAAAATACTTATTTTCTCTGACTTTATTTTTTCAAGTTTCATATAACTGAATTGTGACGAATGAAAAACATTCGTGTGCACAACATTCTCAAGTTTCTTTCTAGGAAAATACATTTTTGCACAAAAGTTCAGTAATTAAAAATAAAAAAATAAAAACAATAGAAGAGAAATGGTACAACATATACTTGCCCACACAATGTGATCGTCATATCACCCAGCACTAATCCTTATCATCTGACATAAAAACTGTCGAGTTCCTTGAAATGTTTCCCAACCCTATTTGTGCATTTGAAGCTAAATAAAGAGTAAACCGTCCCTACATTCACAAATCTACTCAACCGAGATGCCACGGGTTTATTTTTTGACAGTTGAATGCACCACGCTCTACTGTGCAGGACGAGTTAAGGTTAAACTCAAAGCAGTCATTAGTTAACTTGAGGGATGGTTGAGCGCAAGCGGCAGTTGCTGTCTTGTAGATATGCTAACATGCTCAGCAAACCGTCACTCACCTTCTCCTCCCCCATGTTTGATGTTCTTTGCAGGGTCCTATAAAAGGGGCTTACAGAAGATTGACCCAGTTCACGTGCACTTTGAATACCCGTACGGTAAAATGTATCCCCACTTTTCCCACCCTTGAGCACCTAATGAAGTATGGACCTCAAACTTCCCCCTCGTGTTGCAATTCAACAGATTAGTATTGATCAACGACACGCTAGCCCCTTTGTCACCTTGATTCAAACCAGAGCCATTCTTCTCAGTCAGCTTAATCCAGCACACTGACTTATATCCCCACATACTGATACGTCTGTGCTTTATTCTGTCTGTGTTGTGTCATAAGCTGCTCTTCTTCAGAAACGCTTGCATTAGTTCTTGATGCAGTACTGGATCAAGATGGTGGTTGTAAACCAGTTGGGTTAAAAAATAAATACATATATTTTGTGTGTTTTTGACCCCTGGTTAATATGTTATAAGGTGTTTATGCAATATAGCAATAGTTTGGACATTTTCATTTTGATTATGTACAACTTTTGAGCATGTATGCATCATATTGTGATGCTTAAGGTTCCTCACTTCTTTAAAGCTTAGTTTCCTCCTAATGACATAACAAACCATCTAAACAAGAAGTAATGTGAGGCATCTGCCAGTTATTTGAGGCGTTGGACACAAACTACCTTCCTGTGTCGTGGATCACAAACATCACTCTTCATGCAACTCAGCAGAAGTGTTTTCTGTGGGTTAGGCAGTCTTTCCTTTGGGACTATTCACAGTGTACTATTTGTTCTGTTCCCAAGTACGTTTGACCCCAAAGTCTAGTTCATTTGAATGCTGTTTTTGTTCTTGGTTCTTTCTTGGGCATAGAACCTTGCTTGCAGAGAGGGCCTGAGCACCAATCTCTGGAGTTGAGAACAGTGGTGGTGCTGAAAGAGAGAAACCTGAAATAGTTTATGACGCCAACAATGTGGCTGACAAAAGGAACAGACCCTGCTGTTGGTAGTAACTGTACCCAGGGACGGATGGGAAAGGAGTGCCAGAGAGTGTTTCCAGCACTGTGTGGTCCAGATGATGTGCTGTAAGAAAACAATAGTGGTACCTCGCTATATCGTGGTTGACCTTTCATGGCCTGACAGCTTTTCTGATTTTTTTGTGCAATTTTTCTTATTTTAGACCGTCAATCTCCTCTGTGCTGAGTCTTCTGTACAGCACAGAAGGCATTCAGCTTGCCAAATTTACACAAATCTTTTATCTCTATCTTGTGTCCACGAAGGGCTTTGAAAGAATTTAAGCAAAAGAGAAAATGTTCATGTCTGTCTGAGAAAACACATTCTCATCCCCAAGTCATCACATATTGTCGTTTGGTTAAGGACCCCTCCTCATCACTTATAGACGTTTAAGGTGTCCCCAACTTGTTGTTTTTTGACGTGCTGGCCGTCCCCTTTCAATCAAGGGTCCCCAAACTGCGGGCCGCGAACCGGAACTGATCCAGTACTGAATCTGGGAATGCTCCAGTAGCCATACCGGTATAGGTACCCTAACCCGGCACCAAACGCGGTACTGGATACGGTACCAGACGCGGTCCAAGAACGAATCGGACGCAAACCGGTATTGGGTCTTGATGTAACCCTTGTCCTATCCTAGGCATGTTTACATTAAAAGTGGGGTCATCTGGACCCCACAAGAAAGCTCCCTGAACTCTTTCTTTTCCAATGATCTTTTATCTTCATTGGTGTCCGTGGCAGACATAAACTCTTGTCCACGTTTGTCATGAAAGGGATCAAACATCAATTTAAGGGTGGGGTCATCTGGACCACATAAGAGAGCACGAGGGGAAGAGCCAGCATATCAAAAAATGACAAGTTGGGAACACCCAAAAAGTGAAGCAAAAGAATCCTTGGGCAAACGTCAGTATGTGGCGACTTGGGAGTGAGAATGTGTTGAGAAAAGTGTATATAGTGTGTAGTTAGTAGTTTTACAGCTTTAAAACCTCGAGAATAATTGTATTTTATCAATTGGGGGATATTTTTTAAAATGTAATTCCTGCAATAAACGAGGGACCCCTTACCTCAAAAGTTTAAGATTTTAAATGATCTATGATCACAAATCATTTCATTCACTTCATCTTTTTTTTTTCTTCTTGTTTTTGGTCTGTAGTCTGATGTGTGACGGCACCACCAGCTCGCTCCTCCGCCACGATGGTCGACATGGAGAGCCACTACCACCCTCCATCCCCTTTGGAGGACTCGGTGCTAGAGAGCTCCTTGTGTGCGGACGATGACCTCATGGGTAGCATGGATGACCTCCAGGACATTTCCCAGTCCATTGATGACGATGCCCTGAGCTCCTTTGACGTCCCAGAGTACCAGTCGTCCAGCAACGGTTCAGAGGGTTCCACTGTCATAGGTAGAGAAAAAAAACATAAACAAACAAAGCAGGTTTAAAGTTTCCATAGCAGCTTTGTGTTATCTACCAGTCATTGTTGCTGCTTCCAGAGGCTGGAGTCTCTTAATCCTTATTTCTGCACCATAGTGATCGTACATGTATAATTACTAAATGACTTTTCTATTATTTCAACATCTTTTTTATTTTCTTTTAGATATAAATGGGTTTTTATTTTGGCTGAATGTATTTTTTTTTAAATTAAACATGTTTTATCATATTTTTATGGCTGCAACCTGCATTTTTAAGCATTTTTTGTGTTAGAAGTGTAATAGAAACACACTTTTCATTCTTGTTTGGACCAAACACACTTCTCTCCTTGGCTATGTCCAAGTTCCTTCATTGGTCACTATATAGTGCACTATGTAGTGAATTCTCCATTTTTTTAGAACTGTCTGAATCTACAATTCCAAAATCCAATGCTCTAGAAATTTCCCAGAAGTTTGCACTTTCCACTATGCATCAATACTCACTACACTAATATAGACCACAATGCATTGCAGTCGAACAATTTTTGCGAAAAAAAATTGTTAGAATGTAATTTCTTAATAAACCATCAGTGGAACCATGAAAAGATGTAAAATGTTCGTATTGATAAGATTTTTAATTTGTGAAATCGTTGACATTTTATCTGCCATTTAGAAGAAGAAAAGGTAGTGTGCATGGTGTTTGCATTGCTTTTAAAATCCAAGGCACTAGATAGTCCTGCACTATATAGGTTTTTAGTAGTTTCAGATTAGGGCGGGAATTCTGTTATAGCACGTGTCTTAGTCTCACTGCTCCATATACTTTGAAGAATTTCCACATTCCAAAGTCACCACGCATGTCCTCGGGGGTGTGGGGTGTCATTTCCCCCCTTAAAGACACTCCGAAAAATGTCCCTGCTCAATGTTGTGCTTTGACACAGTTATGCAACATAGGGAAGAAGCTGTCAGCGGCTGCGAAATAATCATTAAACAGAATAACAGAAGATGAGAGTGGGAGGGGCTAGAGCGTTCGGTGATGTCATGGAAGAGTCTCAGGGGGTGTTGGGGTGGGGTGGGGGGGGGTGTATTGGTTCAAGGCAATACGGAGATTGGAGGAGAAGCAAAACTGGCCTGTTCTTCTAGTCCTGGCTCTGTTGAAACATGTGCGTCTGTGTGAGACGGAAACACAGCTCGCTTGCCAAACGCCGCTTATCCTCGTCCTGGCATCTTTCCCCCAAACTCATGTGGCCTGACGTCGGGCCTCTGTTCTGTACTGCTTCTTCTGGGCTTTTTGTGGACCGGGCCCTCCCATCACACAAGCTGGAAATAGAAAAGTGTTTTGTAAATCCTGTGACCCATCATACTTGAGGATGATCAGTAGTACGACTGCGATGTTTGGAATAATAAACACGGCAGCGTGACCGCGAAACAAATGAAGCTGTCGCTTAGATGGAGCAGAGAATGAAAACATCTTATTGGTCGTGTTTGCTTGAAATCATTGATTTGACAAACTGGTTTGATCAGAAACCAAACGAGGATCGTTTCATAAGTACATTTGGGCAGAACTAGTTCATAGTTGGAATCTGGGTCATTTCATCGGGCCTTAAGGCAAATAAATTCTATCACACACTCAAAGGCCTCAGGGTGGGGAAGATCGCTGAAGAAGAAAAACAAAGGTGGAACTTCAAAGATGCAAGAATAGAAGAAAAAATGTAAATGGAATTGCAAAAGTTTGTGCAAAAGTTTTTAAGTTTTAAGGTTATTATCTCTTTAAAAATGCGTTATTTAAAATCAGAATGCCAATAAAAGTTTTATTTTTCATAATTTTTCCAAAATGTGTTTAGCATCTTATTTCTTTATTAATAATTCTGTTTCTATCTTGTTGAAAAAGTTAGAAAAATATGTTTTGCTGTTTTCTTTTAATGCCAAAAGCCTTAATTTTATTTATTGAATTGTTTTCTTTTTGTGTAACTTCGGGTATTATTTCATTTAAAAAACGTTAAAGTATTAATTTTAAATAAAGTTTGCAAATGTTTTTAGGATATATTTCCAATACTATAAATCAGATACAAAAGACACTTTCACAATAAAACTTTAGCTTAGAGCTTAGTTGAGCCCCTAAAATTGAACTGATCCACATGGAAAGGTCAAACCAGGTCAAAAACTAATGCAGAACATAAAACTAGCATTTTGGAAAGTTCCACTTAAAGAGGAGCTGATGAAGATCAAATCAGATCCTTTTAGAGCAGATAATTACTGATGTTAGTGTTGCGACATAAAGGAAAAACTGGATTTGCCTGTTAACCTAACTGTGATATAGGAGTGTTGCTCTTACTGACCCACTTGCATGTGCTCCTTAGATGCCCTGACGCCAGCGTCCAGCCCGTCATCTGTGGTTTATGGTTTGGCATCGAGCCAGGAGGAGTTCTCATCTTCCTCCTCATCCCTCACTCTCGAGTGTCGGGTGTGTGCTGACCGCGCATCAGGCTACCACTATGGGGTTCATGCCTGCGAGGGCTGCAAGGTGAGACAAGGACCACTCAGCTGTAGCATACAGGGGAGTGGTGCACCTTTTATGCAAGCTCCGCCTCCACTGACCACCTCTGTGGGTTTTTAAAAAATCAGTTTACTTTCTTTTTGTCAACCAGATAATGTTACGTCAAAGAAAACCATAGTTATAGTTTAGCTAAGACACATATTAGGCAGATTTTAACATTTTCAGTCATGTATGAAGGACCTGTTTGATCTAATTCAGAAGAAGAATGCTGTGCGACTTGTGTTTGAGTCTGAAGCATCACATGTGGTCATTCGTTTCAGTTTTCTAATGCTTGACTTTTTGTCCAGCATTAGTCAGGTGAGGAAAAAGTGAAAATAAGACTAAAATTAGAAGTTTTTTTTTCATTATCTCCATACAAATAAGAATAAATTCTTAAAAGTCTGGAGGAGAATGATCAAATCCTTCTTTATATTGGTTTTGACTCCGCCAACTCATGACATCATCAACACGCACCTCAGATTGCATTTGTACATAGACTTAACTTTGAAACTATATGCCCTGCAGTGCAATTCACGGTCGATGTGGTGCGCTTGGGGTGCAAAAGGTCCTGGGTTCAGACCCCGGACAGGCCCCCAAATATTTTACAGCCCCCTAGACAGCGGCAGGTTTGCCTGTCGGGGCCGTAACACATCGCTTAAGGAGTTTTGAAGGACACAATTCAGACACAAGTCTAAACTTTAGGTTCTTGACTTGTTTTTTTTTTCTCAACACAATCCATTTTTTAGCTATTACTTGTACCAAGAAGCCACTTTTGGTTTCATTATGACTGTGATCTTTAGTGTTATATTTCCTTAAAAATTTTATGAAAACAAGGACATTAAACAAATTAACACCAGCATTCAGTTATACAGTTAAGTGTGCTTTTTTTTACTGCTACCTTAAATATGAATAAAGAAAAGCAGTTTTTGTTGTCAGTTTTGTTCAATTTGCATGAATAGTTAGGTTTTTATTGATGCAAAATAACATAAAAATGGAATAAACCCTCAAATCCTGTTTCTTTATTGTTCACGACAAAAATAATACGACAAAACGATGTAGATATTTTGTCATTTATATTAAATTAGTGTGTTATCATAGACAGATTGAGCCACTTAGTATCTCAATTCTAGTAGAACTCTTAAGCTACAAGTGGAAAATTTTAAAATTCTGATTTCTTTCAGTATTCATTTCAATATCATGTGATGTGACACCTAATATCATCATAGACACATTTTACGAATAATGACTTTTGAGCATGTTTACCTTTCCAAGATGGCGGCGCCATGCTAAGTTATTTTTAGCTCTCAGCTAAAGAAGCTTTCAACATTTTTTTGCAGTTATTTTTCTTCGGTAATAGATTTGCGGCTTATTTAACTGGTACTATCATAAAATTGAGCCATCTGACCACTCCTCTTCTTATCAACATAACAAGCTCCTAGATTCTCTTAACTATATTAGTGTAGCATTAGTATAGCTAAACATTTATGTTTTTTTTTTTTTTATAAACAAAGAGTTTTAAGTAAATTGTCCGTATGATGCATAGACATCTATTTGCTTGAGGTCTTTTTTTTTCCATGTCACTGTTTGAGTTTTAGGTCAAACGATCAGCTTTGTTTTTATGTAACATCAGTGTTGCCTAATGGCAGTAGAATGAATAGGACTCCTGTAATGTTGCTCCACTCATAAGTCATGACAGTGGGCTCTCAATGATGGCCCGCAGCCCACTTGGGTAAAGGGCAATAGCCAGTCACCTTGCCCTTGGTTCTGCTGCTGTGTGTGGACTCACGTCTGGCAACAGGTTACTAGGTTAGAGGTCAACGCTTCAATCGATCCATCTGCTTCATTTTTACAGCATTTTTAATGCAAACATTTAAAGCACAAATGACTAAACATGCCATAATTGCTGAAAAAAATCAAGTTTACACACAAAAATAAACAGAGACCATAAAGGAATACATCTAAATAAGTTTTTTTTTTTAAAGTTGTCTATTTATAATTAAAATCCCTACTGAGCAAGAAGAATTCTGGATAAATAGAGTTAAAAAAGCAGAGTAAAAGTAAAAAATTCAAAATAAAGTACACTTAAAATATATTATGTTAAAAAAAGCCTTGGGATAATTAAGTAAAATAGACAACAGTTCAATATAAAAAGTAAAAGGAACTAATTTAGGACTTATCAACAACATTAAATAAAGCAGCTATCTTATTACGTACCTAACATGTACCCTCTGTCCCTTTGTGTTATATCACTGTCTGTGTACCTTTTCTGTTTATAATAATCCAATAGAGAGGCACTTTATTTTGCTAATCTCTTTTATTTTATTTGAACTAAGAACAGAGCCCAACATATATAATTTGACCAAAAATGTATAAACAGTCAGAAGGATAAAGTATCTGTCAGTAATCGATGCTGCAACTTATAAAGGTGAGACAGGTCCACAATTTTCATCATAGATTCACTTCAAATGTGAGAAACAGAATATAATATCATACTTTTTAAGAACTGATTTGTATAGTGGTCCAGGAAATAATTGTTTAGCAAGAAGTATCTTGCTTCTCTTCTTCTTTAACCCTTTGAACACCTGGGGGTGTGTAGACATTCTTTTCCATGACACAACCAACGTATTCTGTTGCCTAGAAAAGTGGCTTTGCACCATTAAGCAACACTTTATGTTGGTAGTGTGGATGCATTTTGATGCAAACCCGATGCGAATAGCCACTTTATCTCTGCATCAGAATCAGCTGATTTACGCTGGTCGCGTAAATGGTCGAGGAGTTACGGTATATCGTGCGTTATGTAGGTGTCACCGTGACATCTCCGGTGTTAAAGGGTTAAGAAGCTCTTCTTTCCTCCACTTGTTACCTAAATTAATATCATCTGTTTGAACTGATTATCTGTAGAAAAGACACTTAATGAGTCAGACTCCAACCTCTCCACCATGACCAAAACAACACATTCTCATCCCCAAGTCACGTATTGACGTTTGGTTAAAGATCCCTCTGCGTAACTTTGACGTTTTGGGTGTCTCCAACTTGTTGGTTTTTGATGGGCTGGCTGTCCATAAAATCAAGGGTCCGCAACCTTCGGGATACAGTGCCGGATGCAGTACTAGATGCGGTACCTGATGCTCACTGGTCCTCTGGACTTGTCCAGTACCAGTACCCTGACTTTAAGCCGGTACTGGTTTGCGTCTGGTAACGCATCTGGTCGGGTTAGGGTACTGGACTAGCTCTGGTTTGTGGCTGGGAAGTTGGAGCCCCAGGATTTAATGGGAACAGCCTGTATGTCAAAAAACGACGAGTTGGAGACACCCAAAGCATCAATTTTTGATGCGGAGGGGTCCTTAACCAAACATTAATATGTGACAGCTTGATGAGTGAGAATGTGTTGACCAAAGAGCTGTCGAAGGACACCAGGGATAACAGTTAAAGTGCACCTATTATGAACATTACACCCCTCTCTCATCTTCTTCCAGAAATGGTGACTTCCAAATACTTTAGTCCCACTATATATGATCTTTAGTAAGTAATTATCAATTTCCTTATATCAGAAAAAAGGATCTTGACCAAAGTAAACGCATCTTATTTGCTCCTTTTGTCCTTCACAAGTATCTGTTTTTTCAGGTTTCACAGGAAGGGACAAACAAATGTAGAAACACAGTCTACTACAAATATCTACAGTTTCATTTGCTCATTTGTTGTGCCTGGAGCTGTCAGAGCTTCTAAAAGAACAGTTTAATCTGATCTGGTACATACTTCGGGGGTCATGACAGTGATGGTGTTTCTGTTCCGCTCCTCCAGGGTTTCTTTAGGCGGACCATCCGCCTGAAGCTGGAGTACGACAAGTGTGAGCGTCGCTGTAAGATCCAAAAAAAGAACCGCAACAAGTGCCAATACTGCCGCTTCCAAAAGTGCCTGGCGGTGGGCATGTCCCACAATGGTGAGTTCAGCAGAGTTTACAGTCATTCTGAACATCCACGGTGAGCACGTCCTACGAGTGCTCAGAACCCGGCGGCACGCCAGATGTCTGCTGTTGCCGTACAGGCCTTAAAATAACAGCTCAGTGTAACCGTTGGCTTTGAAGCGACTGCAGACAAAACATGTCAATACATTCTGTTCCTTTCTTTGTCCCAAATCAATTATGAACCGTCTATAGAATTTCATTTTAGCAGTCAATCCAGGCCTCTAATTGTCTTTCAGGGTAAAAAGATTGATCATATTTTGTCTTAAAATAAATCCTAATTTATTGGGTATTCTTTTTAACACAAAGGAACTTTTTCTGCACTAAAGTTTCTGAACAGATGCCTACACAATTCAGCCTTGCTGTAGGAAAATTCTCGAATGTCCCTTTTACAAATTTCCACAAATCAGCGAATTTATTTGATTGAATCTTCATTTTTTGTAAAAGGCTTGTGGCTAGTTTGAGCTTTGGGATTTTGGTTGTCCCTTTAATGTCAAGGGCTACGGCCCAATCCAAATTCTTCCCTCCTCCCTTCCCCTTAGCCCT
>NC_050517.1:12064015-12073888 GCF_002922805.2 Oryzias melastigma
CAACACGTGAATCTCACTGCCCCAAACAGCATCACAGAGAACATCCATCCATCTTCTTGACCGCTTCTTCCATTTCGGGGTCGCGGGGTGCCGGAGCCTATCCTGGCTACTGAAGGGCGAAGGCGGGGTACACCCTGGACAGGTCTCCAGTCTGTCTCAGGGCCTCAATCACACACATTCACTCTCACATTCACACCTAGGAGCAATTTAGAGTCACCAATTAACCTATGAAGCATGTTTTTGGACGGTGGGAGGAAGCCGGAGTCCCTGGTGAAAACCCACGCATGCACGGGGAGAACATGCAACTCCACACAGAAAGGTCCCAGCCGGGAGTCGAACCGGGGCCTTCCCGCTTTGAGGCAAGAGCGCTAACCACTGCGCCACCGTGCAGCCCAAGTGCAACTCATGTCCGGGATAATTTTTTTTTAATTTCAACTTTCAAACAGAGGGGTCGCGAGGTTAAACCGTGTTGCGCTGATAAGCGCTTTTCTTCACGTGGGTGTTCTCTGAAGAACAGACGTTTACCTTTAAATGTGAGTAATGACTTTTTGTTGTAGCTTGACCTTTTTAACGTCATAAAACCGCTGTTGTTATCTATATTCAAGCGCTGGAAGCTCCACGCTAAAGCTGGCGTACCGGCAATTATTGATTTGATCGAACGAAAGTAACGTCCGAAATATTAAACACTATTTATTGATAACCCTCCATTTGGAGGGCTAAATGAAGGGAAGGGACAAGGGAAGAATTTGGATTGGGCCTAACAATTTAACGCTAGCCTCAGCCGGCGGAGCTCGTAGCGAGCCAGCCCACTGAATCCCCACTTAAGCCAATGCGGCAAACGCAGGTGGCGTCACCACGGAAACTGAGGACAATCCCAATCGGGGCCCACATTTTCTCAACCATACGGGGCCCACTTGGCCTAGCTAGCAGGGAAAGTGCTTACACAATTAACGTACATTAGCTGTCGTGGAGAAAAGCGGGTTTGCTATGTGTAAAGTGTTGCATTGTTGTTCACCTTTCGGCGTGTCCCATTTTTGGGGTCACCACAGCAGATTTGGCAGAGTTTTTATGCCGGATGCCCTTCCTGATGCTACCCTGTACTTGAAGGGCCCAGGGGACCCATTTAGGCAGCAGGGTCTTGCCTAAGGACCCGGGGATTTAACCTAGGTCTTCTGGATGCAAGCCCTATACTTAGCCCACTGAGCCATCCAGCTGCTATGCGCAAAGTGTTGCATGTTAGTACAAAATTGTTTATTTCTGCGACAAATCAGTAGATTCAGAAGATTAAAGGGTTAAAGTATGGGGTCAAATTAGGATCAGCTTAAAGTGAACGAAAAAACAGATTGAAAACTTAAAATTGAAATTAAAGCCTCAGACTGTCAACATCTTTTAGTGTGACTCTGCTTGTTTCATGATTAGGATCAAAATTTAATGACATTAACCTTTTTTCTTTAGTGGCAACATCAGTGTGACACTAAAGCATCTAAACGCTTGAACCTCTGATGTTTTGTTCATGTATTAAATACATAAATCAATTCTGAAAGAGCAAAGACTTTTTCTCTATACTGGTTTTAGGAGTTGGGAACTTTTTTCAAATGTTATTTAAGGATACATGATGAAAAAACGGTGCCATGCTTCTATTTTCTCTTGCTTTTCTGTTTGTTTAAAATGTTTTCTCAGTTTTTCTGGTTAGGCCTGTTGGGATTAGCAATTACACCCCCACCCCTTCTCCTCTGAGTGTTGTGTTTCCATAACCTTATTATAGGTTTCCACTTCCCTGCTTGTTACCTATTGGAATACAGAAGTGATGAAGCATGAAATTCTGTTAAATGTCTTCACCTTGTGAAATGAACGGCTGTGAGTCCCAGTCCGAGTTCAGAGCGCCGGATTCTCTCAGATAAGGCGTTGGGAGGAATGCAGGCGTGACTGTGTGAGTGTGAAAGGGTCAAGGGGGTCAAACTTTTAAACCATAAACTTTACGTCATCTAGATCAGGGGACTGACCTTAACACCACTAAAAGAGGCGTTTGGGTCAGTCTTTTACTGACCAAAAGTCCCACCTCACCATTTTAAAAAAAAATACACTTTGTTTATGTATTTGTGGCTATTAACCCATTCAGTAAAAAAAATGGCCTTTAAACATTTATTTAATTAACAGATATTGCTTAGTAGTAGACAGACATGAACAAATGTTCAATAAACTTGTTCAGTAGACAGAGACAATAGAACAAAGATATGGACAGTGGACACAAAAAAATATTTTTGGCTCAAATAGAACACCTACAGACAGGCCTCAGCTAGGCTTCAGTGGCCCCAAGCTAAACTGAGTTTGAGACTCCTGTCCTATAGCGACATATGTGTAAAAAAAATAAATAAATAAACTAATTAGTGCTGTTTTTTTGTGTACACCTGAAAGTAAGTCATGCACTCTTGAAACAAACTCATACTCAGTGGACCAGTTTGCAGCAGAGGATAGACCTAAATAACTTTTCGAGAATGCATAATAATTCTGACAATGTCATCAAAAAGCTGTGCCAAAACATCAGTGCATTAATTATAACTGTCAGAATAATGTAATGTTTACGGTGGTAGGGCTGCAAACGCTAGACAAAGCTTCAAAAGAAATTACATTTGAGCTCCTGATAAATGTAATCAAGTTACTATTAATGCAAATAATAATAAGATAATACTGACTATGCACACTCTTCACTAATAAAAGGAGTTCCAAAGATGCAAATTACTTCTTTTCCAGGTAGTACTTCAGTGAGTACACAGAGTATCAGCCCATTTTACTGTTTGGTTTTTGAGTATCCACTTCTGAAATATCATATCTAGTAACTTATGTCAATGTTACACTTTTTATGATGTTTCACTGCAGTTCTATACTTTAAGGACTTTACCTCTGAACTTTAACTGGAGTGTAACAGAAGATAAGAATATGTTCTTTAGACCTATTCTAGTTATAAAAAGTTCTGAGTGTAGACTAAACAAAAAACCTAAACACAAAATTGACAAAATTTGATTAACCAAAACTAAAAACCCATTATTTATTCAAGTTGTTGGTATTTTCCTTATAGTCAAAGATCCACAATGGAGGAATAAAGGAGTCGCTCCAGAGTCTCAGGTTGCAAACCTCTCTTCTAGTTCAATGTGTTCTTCAAAAGCCTTCTTCCTGCTCATTTTTCCTTCATATTATAGACAGCAAGACCTTAAAGCACACAAAGACATATTTGAAGCTAGTACTGATTGATCTGATGAAGCCAAAGTTCCACAAAGGAGCTGAGCTTTTGTGGATTTGTTTCAGGATTTTATGTGATTTTACTTCTCAGTTGGCTTTTGCAGTTTTAGGTATTTATGTCAATTAAACCTTTCCTGTTCCATGAACTATGACATAATTTCAAGAGGAAAAATAGATCAATTTGACTTGATCAGATGTCTACGAAAAATGTGGGCAGATAATAGGAACTCCTTTTTTTTTACTTTAAACTGTCTTTTAGCCCAAACTACTTCCTATAAATTGATGGTAGTGTAATATATTTGTTTTTTAAATTGTTTATCACTTCTCAGGAATTTAAAGTGCAGCATCTAAAGCAGATTGTTGAACAGACTGTTTTCCACTCACATTCGCCGCGTGTATTTGCTCCTTTACACCCTTATCTCCCCACACCGGCTCTTAGGAAGTAGACTTACGCTGAGCTTAGCATCGGTCACTTGTAGACGTCTTAATTAGACCTGGCTCTTGCCCAGGCATCTTTTGATGATCCCTATCCAATTTGTGAGTAGGAATCTAATGAGCTACCATGCTGTTGTTTCAACAAGACCTGGTTTGCTCTGGTCTAGATCTTTTTTTCAGGTTTTATGATACCATAATGTTCATTTGGATGTTATGCATGTATGTGTGTGCACCAGCTTGTGCCTATTAAATCCATTAAGATCTTAGGCACCCTTTTAAACATGAGCATAGGCGGACTCATATGTTGCATTAGGTCTTAAAGGGTTAGACTAGTGAAGTAGGGTCAAAGACAGGTTAGCCTAATCGTGATCATCAGTAAATAGGATCAGAGAAAATACCTGCTTCTTCTTTAAAAAAACAGCTTCTGTTTATTGTTTATGCACATCAGAATCACGTATTTTTATTAACAATGTCCTGAAACATAAAAAAGCTTCTGAAGTTTTTCTGGAGGAACTTGTTTCCAGGCATTGAGAGCCTTCTAATAAATTGTAATATTTGTTCCCTTACGCACAGAGATTTCTAGACGCTGCTGATGAGATGTGAAGTGTCTTTGCAATTTGATGCTACAGATTAACAGATTTGAGAGCTTTTCTAAAATCCTCAGTATCAATAAAGCAGCTAATAGCTAATCATGTGACCTGTTTATCAATTAACTTCAGTAGTTGGATGTTCTTCCAGCTGAACATTTTTCTAAATTTCTTTTTAATTTGTCTACTTTTCATCCCGTGTTGAATATTTGAATCCATAAAATGAATCAGATCTAAAAGGAGCTCATGTCGAGCAGTGGTTCCCAACCCCCGGGCCAAGGACCGGTACTGGTCCATGGGTCACTTGGTGCCAGGCCGCAGAAAGAAAAAAAGAAATGCATTAGCCAACTTAAATTATTTCCGTTTAGTTTATTTTCTGATTCTGAAGGAAGTTTTATTTTGGAAAACTGCCAGATTCTGTTCACAACATTCGTCATGGTCACGTGACTTAAAGCCGCTACTGAATGGATGGCTAAGCTAGTAGTCAAAAGCTAACCAAAACTAAACAATAAAACGTGTTTTGAAAGTTTCTTTGGGGAGAAAAGAGCCAGTGAGGAAACCGAATAAGAGCCTTAGACTTCAAAGAACAATAAAGCTGCTGTTCACAGACAAAACTGGGAGATTTCCTCGACACAAAATTATTGAGACAGTTGTTCTCATGTAGCACGTGCTCTGTCTAATACGAGGCGACAGATTCTTGACTGTTTCACACACGCAGATAATACATTTGGAGACACAATGGATTCAGGTTTATATTATATTTAGGAAATACCAGTTTTATGACAGTTGCATCATTCTATTTTGCTTTATATATCCATCACACCTTAAAAGTCATGCGTCTGGTTGTTAGCCTCCACTTTGACGCTAAGGGAAAATTCAAGGAATAGTTCTGAAATGAAAAGACTTTTAAATGTTCTTCTGATGTGAAAGTGGAAATATCCACTTTTGTAGTCAAACTGTCGGTTTGCAAATAGAGAAGGAGCAAAGTGCATCAAAATCTGTGATTATGACAGTGAAACGTTGTTGGATTTTTCCGGTTCCGGGTCACGGGCAGACGTGTGTCTCCAGCTCTCCTCAACTCTTTTAAAGTTTTTTAAAGTTGCCTACAAGCGACTTTAATCACCAAGCTGCAGCAACAACTACCGCAATGAGGAGAGTTGAACATGGCACCGAAGAAAAATCTTGAAGCTGATCTGGCAGAGGTTAAAACCGCGTTAGCCGACATCTAGGCTAACCCCTTCTCTTCTGCGTGATGCTAAGCTTGAAGCTCTGCTGGCGCAATAGCTTGAATCTATAAATATTTGATATTAAGTCCTGAACCGGATATTGATAATTCATGTAGAGAAAATGGTATGGTCGAGTCGGGGTGGGATTATATAAGTTCGCTTCCTTCCACTCCCTTTCAAGTGATCTACTTGTGATTTATTAAGTGATATGCTATGTATGTATTATGACCTGATTGCTTGAAATAAACCATTTCATTCATTCATTCATTCATCATGGTTTGAGTCATGATTTTTATTTTTTTTTGCAAAATGTGCTTCTGAAGCAAACATATATAATGTTTTGTATAAGAACTTTAATCTTTAATTAACAACACTATACACACCCCATTAGTTTTGTTGATGGACGATCACCTATAAACCTGATCATTTCTCTCTTTATAACTCGATTTCAAACATGAGTTTATGATGATTGATGTTTCTGATGTTTGATCCATTGCACTGCATGTATTGTACTTGGAGGATGTCAGGAAAATGTGCCTATTTTCAGTTTTTTGCCTTTCTCTGTCCTCTCTGCACAGCCATCCGGTTCGGCAGGATGCCTCAGTCGGAGAAGCTGAAGCTGAAGGCGGAGATGGTGATAGGGGATCGGGAGGTGGAGGATCCCCAGCTGGCTGATCAGAAAAGTCTAGCAAAGCAGATTTATGACGCCTACCTCAAGAACTTCAACATGAACAAGGCCAAGGCTCGGACCATTCTCACGGGCAAGACCAGCACCCCTGTACGTTGACTAAAAGTAGTGGGTTGGTGAGTGAAATGTGTTGTGTGGGACTGCAGGTTCATGTCATGTTGTAAACTGGAATTTGGAAAGATTTCAGTCTAAAATTTGTAATCAGAGAAATGTCAGGGTGTTTGTTCACAATTTGTATCACCGGGGATTTTAAACAGACAAAAAAATGACTTATTTCATCTGCAGCAGAGAAGAGCTGGATGACAAGTCTGCTGGCACTGAGTCTGTGGAGGTCATAATTACAACACTTTTTCCTCGGTTTCTGTTTTTCTATTTACTCTCCAACTCTGAAGAAAGTCATATTTCTTTTTCATTTGAAAAAAATAGTAGAGTAGGAGCATGCTCAATAGGATTGGTGGTCCAGATGTGTTCAAATTCAAATCTCACCATCAGCATCACATCTTTTGGTGGATTAATACAAAATCTGGACATGCAGAATTTGCACAGTCAATAAGAAGCCGGTGCGGACAGCTAATAGCTGAAGTGCTGCATAGGGTCACTATACCCACACTTACGTCATAGTTCATGTCCTAATGGATACTTCCCAACACACTTACAACACACACACGACGATCCATTTTCTTGAGGTGACCGGCGCTTCCTTTAAGATACAGACGCTCCTCTCTATGACCCTCCATGAGCCCAGACAACCCAAAAACCTACAGAACCTGTATGGTACTAAGGCTTTAAGAACTTGCTCATGAAGTCCATATTGAGACAAAACTTTTAGTTCTGTCTAAAAGGTAGCTTGACCTAAATCATTTTACTGCACCTCAGCATTCTGTAGTTTAATCCCACGGGCATCTTTAAAGAAGACCAGATTATCTTTGTCTTGATTCTGCTGCATGGATTAATGGCGATTTGATGAATGGCTTGAAATCCTGTCAGTTTTGACTCTTTCTTGCGGAGTGCATTTGTTGTTTTATGCATTCAACAAACGATGTCTGAGCATCCACTACAGTACAAGTTAAGCACAACAAACCTAATCAACTTTAGTGTTCCCTTGTTTATCACAGGAGTTGCATTCTAAAAAAGTAACCCGTAATAAGTGATATCCGCGAAGTAATCGTCTATAATTTATTCTTACCTATCACTCTAGTTGTCTCCATCTGTAAAACTCCTCACTTTATTGTCTTTTCTCAGACAAACATTTTTACACTTTTTTCTCTTGCTTAAACTGACTCAGGAAGAACAACACAAAAAAGAATCTCAAGCGAGATGTGGAAAAATGACCCGCTATTTAGCAAGGGACCACTGCAGTAGGTTTCATTGAGTACAGGAGCAGATACAGAAAAGGCCTCTGTGAACCATCATTAACATTTTGGGCAATCGTAGGATTTCTGAGCAGCTTGGCAGTGTCAAAGGATGTGTCCATCCATCCATCCATCTTCTTGACCGCTTCTTCCCTTTCGGGGTCGCGGGGGTGCTGGAGCCTATCCCGGCTACTGATGGGCGAAGGCGGGGTTCACCCTGGACAGGTCGCCAGTCTGTCTCAGGGCCTCAATCACACACCCATTCACTCTCACATTCACACCTAGGGGCAATTTAGAGTCACCAATTAACCTATGAAGCATGTTTTTGGACAGTGGGAGGAAGCCGGAGTCCCCGGTGAAAACCCACACATGCACGGGGAGAACATGCAAACTCCACACAGAAGGGTCCCAGCCGGGATTCGAACCGGGGCCTTCTCGCTGTGAGGCAAGAGCGCTAACCACTGCGCCACCGTGCAGCCCGTCAAAGGATGTGTGTGCAACACAATAACATGGCTGTTTGGTGTGTTGTGTTTTGTCATGCCAGCTATTCCTGCCTCAGCAGCACGTCCGCATAGGTCTCCACGAGCCTTACGCAGAACATCAGGGCTTTGAGGGGTTTCACGGTTCATCTTCAACTTTAGACATAAAAAATACTTTTATTTTAAGTTTTTTTTCCTCTGGTTTAAAGTTTTACTTTCCATTTATATTTAAATTCATATAAATTGGACAAAAAGATACATGATTTTTCAGTTTAATATTATAATAGGTAGAGTAGAAAATGTGAAATAATTTAAAGGCATTTGCAATGTTGTTAAATATTGAAAGACAAAATAATCGAAGGGGTCATATATGGGACTACCTAGACAAGATTTGATAAGAGCAGACCGACTCCATCCAATAAAAACATTTTTTGTGTTTTTAACATGTTTTTGTAGCATTTTTCTGATGATAGAGGACATATAAAATAATTTAAGATTAAAACTGCACTTCTGAGTATTTCTTTAGTCAAATTATGTTGGATCATGAACAGTTGAAAACCTGTGGTTTAAAAAAGCTGAGCCCCATTCCAGATAGCTATTTATACCAGGTTGTTTTATGATGTTACTACTCTCTGTTACTATCTTTTTTTTCTCTAAACTCCCCTCTTTTACCTTTCTTTTGTGCAAACTCAACCACCTCCCTCTAATCAATAAACAAAATAAATAAATAACGTTCAGGTTTGGGATGTAGCAACTGTCTTCTTGCTCCGCTACAATTCTGATGCATCCTCTTGCAGACAAACAGATCCATGTACATCTTCATTTTCCTCGTCTGGCTCAAAAATGTACGACTGGATAGCTGTAGTATTGGTCGTTGTTTTTTTTTACTTCACAAATATTAGCTTGTGAGGTATAAGCTAGCAAGAGGGCGTCCAAACAAAGGGATGATGGGAAATTAGTGCAAGCTACACAACTCAAGAGGTGAATATCTAATGAGCTCCTGTTGCTCTATAAAAAAATGTGTCTTAAAAAATGACAGACTTCTTAATTTTGGCTAAAAACTGCATAATCATACTTAAAGGAACAATGGGAAGGATTTTAAAATAATTGAAAATATAGTTGGAGTGGAACTTTAAATACTAAAACTCAAAGGATAAACCATTATATTAAAGTTTTGTTCTGTCTTTAATGCTCTGATTTGTCAGCTGGACTTTTTGCGTCAAAATCGGCTAAAATGTGAACTACTTTAATTTTCTTTTTTTCATGATTGTCTACAAATCTTTTTTCAAAAACTGCAAAACTCTATCTTCTCTGCAGCTTTAAGGTTTTTTTTTTTTTTGGTTGACTTTGTTTTTCTGAACTGATCTGTTGGAATTCTGCAAATGTGTCTTCAGTTTTTTACAGGCTTGTGTGCTTCCTCAAAACATTTTCAAACCTTAATATAAAGACTTACTGATAGATTCTGAAATCTTGAAGTTCTCCTCGTTTTGCAGAGTTTGAGAGTCAGTTGACTCTTCTTCCAGTTCTGCCTTTTGTTTTAGGTACCAACTACTCAATGCTGACACAAACATCAGCTGAGCTGGAAGAATATGAAAGAATGTTTATTTGAAATCTATTTCCAGAAAAACAATGTTTGAGCTTAAAGCTGCATTTATTTTAATTTATATAAGTGTGTGTTTTTTTTATGAATCAATACCTTTAGGCACTTGATGATGTGTTTGTATCCGTCGTTTTAAAATTAAACAAAATCAAGGCCTTAAAATAGGGCTGGGCGATAAAACGATAATTATCGTTATTGCGATATTACTTTTTTTCGATATTGAAATGAGACTATTGCGATAAACTTTTGTGTTAAATAACACGGGAGAA
>NC_050517.1:12074021-12090660 GCF_002922805.2 Oryzias melastigma
TTCCCATATCGCCCAGCCCTACCTTAAAAGCATTAAATTCTGATTGGGTCTTAAATGTTTTTTGTCATGAAAAAGATGCGATTTTTCATATATAACACCTGAGGCGAGACAGAATCTGCTAGAATTACGTTGATTGTGTTAACAATTACAAAATGACAGTATATCAAAGAACATAAACACTGGATCTCAGCCTCAACACCCCCTCCTAAAATGAAATACTCTAGCTCCACCGCTAGCGGACAGCACATGTGGGGCCTCATGTCCCGCTGGTCTGGATCCACTTTTTCTACCGCTTAAAGAAGGCAGAGACAACAGAGTGTGCAGGTCCTGTGCTGACGTGGAGGTTCAGAATTAAACGGGCCGGCGTCACGTTCCTCATACTTTCCCTTGTTACCCGGGCCTCCTCTTATAGCAGCCTTCATCACCCTGAACATGAGGCGGCGCAGCAGGTGCGAGGCTCATCCGATGTTGTGATCCGTCCTCTGTGGTGACTTTAATCAATTTTTTGTGAATGTTTTTAATTATATATTGTTTAGGGTTCTGAAATTGATTCCCAAGACACCTTTGTTTCAAAAAAATCAGTTTTAAAAAAAATCTGTATTAAAAACGTTTTTTCGTAGCAAAATAATCTTAGTTTAAGAAAACATGTCTAACTGACAAATAATAAAATAAAAATTCTTGGTAAGAACATTTTTAACCCCCTTTAAAGATTTATTTTTGCTTATTTTAAGAAAAAAATATTTTATGAATTTTTAACTTATTTCCAGGTCTGTTTTTGCAGTGTGGCTCATCATATTTTAAAAATTGTGTTTTAGTGCAGGGGTCTGAAACCTGTGTCTCCAGATCCACATGTAGCTCTTTTACCCCTCCATTGTGGCTCTTTGATTAAAATGTAAAAACATTTCATTTTAACCAAAGTAATTGGAAAGAAAAAAGTAAGTAGTAAAGTTAAAAAATAGTAAATTAATTTAAACTTTATTTAACTTATTCACAAGCAGGTGAAGGACGGTTTGAATCCTTCAAAGAGGATCCTAACAACGGTAGCTGTAATTCTCCAGCAATCCATCAATCCTTTGTAGTTTATCACTACACTTTTGGACTTAATCTTTAGCTTCATTTATCCTAGAAAATAAATTTATTGTCAGTAAGCACAACCAGAATTAAAGATATGTTAAATTATAATCCACTGGATTTTAAAGCTGATTTTCTATTTTTAAACAAATTCAAGGAATTAAAAGTGTGCATCGAGGTTTTAATGTATGGTAGGGGTCACTTCAATAGCTCTGATTTAGTTTTTGTTGGTTATATTTATGAATTTGCGGCTGAAATGCACCAGAAACAGTATATTAAACATTTTTTTAAATCATTGATGACTTTACACTTCCTACTGAATTTGCTACTTTGATCCAATGGTGTAGAATGTCTTTTATTTTGAAAGGAAGTCGTGCAAAGCTCTGTCAAGTTATTTAAATGTACTATGTCAGTAGTCTTATTTTATTAATGGGTGAGTTAAGACTTTATGGCTCCTACTGGGTTTTGATTTTCGAGAAATCGACCGGAATGGCTCTTCAAGTGTTGAAGGTTGCAGACCTCTGGTTTAGTGTTTAGTGTTGTCAAAATGTTTGATGCCAGCAGAATGATTTGCAAGTTTGGTGCAATTCTTTTGGCTGACAACGCTGTTTTTCCCCTCTGCTCGCAGCCTTTCGTCATTCACGACATGGAGACGCTTCAGCTGGCAGAGCAGACGCTGGTGGCCAAGATGGTGGGCTCCGCGGGCGCCCTGAAAGATCGCGAGGCCGAGGTCCGTATTTTCCACTGCTGCCAGTGCACGTCGGTGGAGACCGTCACGGAGCTCACGGAGTTTGCCAAATCCGTACCGGGCTTCTCCGCCCTGGACCTTAACGACCAGGTGACTCTTTTGAAGTACGGCGTGTACGAAGCCCTCTTTGCCCTGCTGGCCTCCAGCATGAACAAGGACGGGCTGCTCGTGGCGTACGGCTCGGGCTTCATCACCCGGGAGTTCCTGAAAAGCCTGCGCCGACCGTTCAGCGACATGATGGAGCCGAAATTCCAGTTTGCCATGAAGTTTAACGCGCTGGAGCTGGACGACAGTGACCTGGCTCTGTTCGTCGCCACCATCATCTGCTGTGGAGGTGAGGTTCACGCATTCCTAGAGCAAAAACTTAAAGAAAGCATTTGTATAAGAGATGAACCCTCTTTTGTTTAGACCGGCCTGGCCTGGTGAATGTGGCACACATAGATGCAATGCAGGAGAACATCGTGAAGGTCCTACGGCTCCACCTGCTGGGCAACCACCCCGACGACGCCTTCCTGTTCCCCAAGCTGCTGCAGAAACTGGCTGACCTCCGGCAGCTGGTCACGGAGCACGCTCAGCTGGTGCAAGAGATCAAAAAGACAGAGGACACGTCACTGCACCCACTGCTACAGGAGATCTACCGAGACATGTACTGAGGATTGTGGGAATCTAAAATAAAATAAAAAAGACAAGAACGCATCTCCTTGTTAGAGAGGTTGCACCACTCGACCAGCACAGAGAGAATTCTGGTCAGCTGGACTCGTTTCAACAAACGTGCGGTCCAGCGTGTAGACATGCCGGAACGCCACGTCTGACCAAACCCCGACGAGCTAACTGGAGCTGACCCGAGTCATCCTGTCTGTCTCTGAGCCATACGACAAGGAGGAATGAAAAACTTGACAACTGCCACTCCAGCAGTCTTTTTTTGGATGTTTCTGTTGATGCGGAGGAGCAGAGAGCCATATCCCGATGTAGTCCGGAGCGCTCACAACGACTTCCAAAGCAGCAACAGGGAGGGATGCTGCTTTTTCGAAACCAGTCCACAAGCCTTTTCACCTCGATGCACCACACTGCCGTGGTCATCCTCAGCACTGGGCCTTGTGAAATCCCTGGAAAAACACATACAAAAAAAATTTGTTCTTTCTTTCTAACGATTTGATTTCCTTCCTAACTAAAGTGCATCCAAACTGGTCCAGAAACTTCAAAGCAATAATAGTTTTCAAAGGCAGAATGAACGTAGAGATATTTTTCACTGAAATTAAGACTTCGACACCCTTCTTTGACAAAACTGGATGTCAATAAAATACCTCTTTAATAATCAAAGTAGACACAGGTTTAAGACTTTCCCTTCTGTGTTCATTTTCAATTTAAGGGCTAACCAAATGCAAAAAAATAATAATTTAAAGCAATAATTTCTGCTTCTTCAACTGATGAAAATTCACAAGCTGCATAAAAATGTTTTTAATAATATAGAGAAAGGTTATTACAAGGTTATTATAAATGATAAAATTCTTTGCTCAAAAGAAAAAAACCTCAATTGAATAACAATGAGTCAATAATTTTTTAAGGACTTTCCATGAGCTTGATAAATTAAATTAGGCCTTCTCAGTGTTACTACAGAAGTTCTGAAATGTCAATAGAGACGACACAGTGGGAAAGCATAGCTACTGATAAAAAAATCTAAATATTAAAAATCCCTCGTGCCCCGCATGTCCTATCAGCCCTCACTGTAAAACAGAAAGTGCAATGTCAAGCCAGATTACCTCAAGCATCCACGATACCACTGTTTTTGCGTCGTTTGTCGATGATGAACCCGATGACGACTTCTATCTGACAAAATCCCTTCAGGTTTCTAGATTCCTCTTCCTCGTTTCAGTCTTCCCAGTGTGTTTGTGCACTGGCCACTTAAAAACCTGTACAATCGTATGCAATCGAGCTCAGCGTTTCTTCCACTTTTTCTAGAGTTCAAACTGTCAGAAGGTTGATTTTGATTTTTGTTTTTTAAAAGCTAAAGTTTATCTAAATAAAATGGCCATTTTCCTTCATTGGAGCCAAAATATTGCAGCTACAAGTCAAAATAATCCGACAAATCTCCACAACCTATCGATGAATTATTTTCATGGTTTTGGAAGAATCTGACAAAGTTTTCTGCAGGGGGGAAACACACCTTAAGTTTGGGGAACAAACTGTCTGATGCACTGTAAATGAAAATTATAATAAGAAGCAAAGAAGTTAAATTTTCTTTTTTTGTTGTCTTGCCCTAAATATGGGATAGAATCATTTGAATTCCTTCCAGATAAAACAAATACACATTTTTGTTTGTTTTATGTATCTGGCAACCTGTTTTTCACATATCTGAAGCCATCAAGTTGATTTCCAAGATGAGGAAAAAGAAGTGAAATGTTTAAACAGATAAAGTTTCCTTTATTTTTATTAAATGCTGCCGACTTGTTTTATAAATGATAGTATAAAATGTATGACTTAATCTGTTAGACGCTTCTCAAATCAACCGTGTAGGAGTGTGATGTAAATAGATTTGATGAGTATCTAGGCAACTGGTACTTGGGATTTTCACAGTCATGAACCCCCACTAACCATCTGAATTAAGTAGTAAAGTTGTGCCTAGCACTTTGGTTGAATAATTTAAAAACTTGCTATAGCTGACCACTGATCTCCTCTTCCGATACTCTTTTTCTCAGGTTATCAAATCAGTGATCGATTTATTGGGATTTGTTGCCTAACATCCCAAAGTGTTCCGTTTCCTCTCTAACAATCTATTTTTCTTACACATCACTCCAGATTATCAGATAATCTGTATTGCACTCAATTTGCCACGACGTCACATATAGATGATGCTGTAAACGTCTGACTTTACTCTCCTCACTTGCTGCTATGATCCACTAACTCACCGGATTGTTGTTTGTTTTTTTGTTCTGCCATAAATAGATTACAGACTGTCAAGCTGCCTCCACACATGGATCAATTCTTGTCACACCAGTGCAGACGCTACACGCTTTTCTCCTCACATATCCCAGATATCTGCCCGGCAGGGAACCACAAAGATTTGTGCCTTAGTTTGTGTAAATGCCAGAAAAGAAAAAGAAAAAAAACAAAGTTTACACAGACTTGTTAAGAGAAAATGGTGAAGTGTTGGTGTCTTTTGATTGATCTATAGCTTTGTTGTGGTACAGCAGTTTCCCGTGGACAGGAGGAGATTGTGGATTTCTGAAAACGTCCTATCAATGAAGTGAATTCATCATTTTCTCAAAATGAGTTGTACTGGTTGAAATATTAGAACAAGGCAAAAGTGAAAGCATGGCAGTTTGTCATGAGTAACGTCTGTGTTTCTGTAGGTATGACAAGGGAATTTGAACTTGTATCAGGGAATGTTATAGTCTTCCTTTGTTAAGCTAGCTCAGGACATAGAGAGGTACTGGTTTTCCTTCTCTGTCCAACTCGGAAATGTGTTATAGTGTAGTCCAACTGCATATAATTTTTTTTTTCTTCCAAAATAAATAGATGGTATTACCTGGGGATGGGGCACCAGGAATAGGAATTAAATCTGGATTTTTTTTCTCTCCCTAAAAGTAATAGTTTGTTTTACTGGCCCTTGTGTCATAATAAAAAAGGAACATTGTCTTCAGATGTGATGTCACTGTGTACCGTGGCTTGATAACAATACTGTAAATGTTTGATGAATGTATATTTAGTCAATTAACAGAAAGATAAATTGACATTGAATGGATTTACAAATAAAATGATTTTAAAACCAAACAACTTTGTTTCCTTTACTTTATAACTTCAAAAAAGGTTCAAATAACACTATTTGTTGTAGAAAAAAACATGACTTTCTGAGAAGTTAAAATTTTTGAATTGACAAAAAAAGTATTTAGAAAAATAAAATGTTATATGAAGGACCATTATAATGCTTCTTGCTATTAAATATTCTAAAAGATCACCCCAAACTTAATCAGCAGTGAGGTCATTTTCACTGCTAATACAAGAAAACAGGAATAATAAAAATAATAATAATTGTTGCTAAAAATGCTATTTTTTTTATTGTCGTATTTGTGTTGAGTAAATTCTCATTCAGTGGTTATCCTATAATATTGTAACAGACCAGGGGTCACCAACACGTCGCCCGCGAGCACCTCAATAGTCGCCCGCAGGTCTCTTCTCAAAATAGCACAACTCACTTGTGAGCTGCTCGAAAATTTTATTTTATTGTGATGTAATTTTTTAAAATCACACCTGCCTTTATAAAGAATTAAAATTTAAAACATCTTAAAGATATATGTTCATTATTTCTGAAGCCAAAAACGGCCTATCCCACTATTTTTCTTTTTTTAAATCGTTTGCTCCTTAACGAGATAATCAATAGTCGCATTTCCATTAACTCTGAAATTTCGCAAATTGGAAATTGGATAATAAATTCTCCTAATGGAAACACCACAATTTCGAAAAAACTGGAATTTTTCATAAAAAAAATGCGCTTAGAGGAGGAAATAGACATTTTTCGCAAAATTGTAACGGAAACACTTTTTTCGAAATAAATGCGCTTCTCGGTATGAAGTGTCTGATCTGAGCGCTGTACAGCCGTGCGCACCGAGAGGTCCCGCAGCGTCAAAGCGTTTTATAAATTGCGGGTCATACGGAATCGCGCAGCAGCTCCTCCCCCTCCTCCTTTCCTCATCGCTGCAGACGCACTTTTGCAGCTTGGAGTCTGAAGTCTCGTGAGCGCGAGCGCCGTGACAGAAACTTGAATTTATGTTGTCGTGTTTTCAAACAGCCAGCGCAGCACTCACGCACCACACTGCTATGACGTCACTCAAATGCTCCTTTTTAGTAAATCAAATTAAAAAAACACACATTTTTAATGACTTATCGCGTGAATTGGTTTGTGTTTTATCGCATTATTATGAAACCGTGCCATTGTGACACTGTTTTTTAAAAAATCCTAGAATTTGGTTCAAGTTTCATGTGTAATGAAACAGAACCCAGAGCTGCTGAGTGTTTCTGCATGGTGTGTTCACTGAGCCCATATCGGCAGTAAAACGAAGCAGTTTATCAGAGAAAACATAGAACACCGGCACTGATCAGGATATAATCGAGTGATTATATAGTGTCGAAGTTTTCTCTGATAAACTGATTTGTTTTGCTGCGGATTGTATAAAAATTACAAAGTTTGTAGCGGACTGGGTTGGGCCGAGTGGCTGTTTTCTTATGTCCAGAGGTCAGTGAATGCACCATGGCAGATTCTTGTCTTCTGTGGGAGCTGTCAATCAACCTGTTCGGAGGTTTAAGGAAAATAAAGGGACGGGTACATGAGACTGAATTAAAGCGTTTGAGGAGCGTATCCACTAATAATAGTTATAATTAATTTATAATAATTAATTAATAATTGATTAATAAGTTATAATTGTGTTAATTACCTCAAAATGTGACAAGATCTGTTGAGATTAATAAAGTTAATAAAGTTCTGAATATTGATATCTGTTTCCTAGCTTGTTGTCATTATTGATAATTATGCTAAGAAAACAGTGTCTTTACATAGAGAAGTACAATTATTCATTATTAATAATGAATAACTAAACTAAACTGGTAGCCCTTCGTATGATTCAGTACCCATGAAGTAGCCCGCAGTTTCAAAAAGGTTGGTGACCCCTGTAACAGACTATAAAGTGTTCTCGCAACATATAACCAACCCAGAACACTTTATAGTCTGTTACAATATTTTTACCTATAAAATTACAGTAATAGAACTTTGCTTGTTTCTGTGGAAATTAATATTAACTTGGACTTTAATTTTGTCAGCAACATTTTTTTTCTAGAAAGCTCCAACATTTTGAGGGCCGCTACAGCAGGGGGCGCGCTACTCTTGACACGCTCAAAAACGCCGTTCAGCTCCTTCTTCGTCTTCTGGTCACATTTCCCAAGATGGCCGCGGCCGTGGTGAGGTTCTGCGAGTGCGGGCTTTTGAGGAGAAGAGGCGCTCTCATGGCGTTCGGCTCCGCGCTTCGCCGCAGCTCCTCCGCTGGCGGAGGCCTGCTGCTTTCGCTACACAAACGCGGCGTTCTGAAGGACTCTTTCCCAGAGAACGCTGCCCAGGACCGGCTTCCCAAACTACTTCAGTCCGCTCCTCAGACTGTTTACTGCGGCTTTGACCCCACCGCCGACAGCCTCCACGTGGGTAACCTGCTCGCTATCATCGGCCTGCTGCACTTCCGAAGCGCTGGCCATCACGTCATCGCCGTGCTCGGAGGGGCCACGGCGCAGATCGGAGACCCGAGCGGGAAGACGAGCGAGCGCGAGCGGCTGTCAGCGCCTAGCGTGGAGGCGAACTCGCGCACCATCAGGGAGAGCATCCAGAGGATCTTCACCAACCACGAGTTGTATTTCCATGGCAGCGGGCGGACGCTGGGAACTGCGACGGTTCTGAACAACCTGAGCTGGTACAAGAACTGGGGGGTGGTGGAGTTCCTGTCGGAGGCTGGAAGGCACTTCAGAATGGGCACCATGCTGAGCCGCCACAGCGTGCAGGCCCGGCTGAAGAGCGCGGACGGGATGAGTCTGACGGAGTTCACCTACCAGGTGTTCCAGGCCTTCGACTTCCACCACCTGAACCAAACCCGCGACTGCAGGATTCAGCTGGGGGGCACTGACCAGCTGGGCAATCTGATGTCGGGCCACGACTACATCCACAAGTAAACGTCCATTCATCCAGAATGTCATACGATGAGACGTTCACGTACACGGGGACACGCTGGTTAAAATGCCCTCTGCTGGGCTGGTGATGGACGATACCAAACTTTTAAGATTCGATACCGATTAATAGAAATTTCTTACTGATGTTGCCACCACCCCAACTATATATATGTGTTTATTCTAAAAACAAATACCATAATATCAAAAACTGGACAGAAATACGTAAATGTTTAAGGTTGAAAAAAAAACATCATTTTAAAATGATCTACAGACCGAGATGTGTTGCTAAAGGGAACCTGTTCAAGCTGCGCCTCTTCTGATCACGTGACTAATGGAGCAGTTCACTCTGTAGTGGGCTGGGGGGGTTCAACACAAAACACTGGAGGAACTCACCTAATAACTAAAAATATCTAGAGATTACATACGTACTTTTACTTTAAACATTTATTAATAATTAATTGATATTAAAAATAAAATATTTAATAGCCAAATTTGGTGATATACGGGTATATATTTTGAGACGTATGTATTAGTGGTCCTATCAATTCTGAGCTTTAACGCGCCAAACCAGCGGGGCTGTTTGATTTATTTATTTCTTAGGACTTGTGTATATATGAATGTGTGTATGTGTATTTATATATATTCAGAGTATTTAAATTACGTACAATAACGAACAGTAAACTACATTGATTTTTTCAAAATAAATGCCAGAGGGGTTACAAAAGTTAAAACAAATGCAACAAATGCTAATCTATAAAATCTGAGACAGTTTTTTTTTGTACATGGAGCAATAGTGTGTTCATAATGTATAATATTAGCAATTAATTCAAAGAAATTTTAGTTTTATTGTTGAATTTAGTTTTATTAATATGAAATCTAGCTAAAATCAGGAGATTTATCAGTAAACTCCCAAAATATCAATGTTTTGTTCTCAGCAAACAGCTTTTTTATTAAGAAACATATTTAAATTCACAAAGAAAATGCTACTTTTTATGTGCATTTTCTAAACGTCTGCAGAGGACTCTTCTGATTTTTTTTTATTTTATTCATACTAGAAAGCAATAATCGGTTTATTTAGGAGTGTGACAAAACAAAATGTGAGAAGTTATTTTTTTTTAGCTTTTAGGAAATGTTTTTTGAAGCAGAGCTTTTGAATTTTTTTTGTCTTTTGTCAGCCTTTTTTTAAATTATTTTTAAAAAATCATTTTTGCAGGGTGAGCGGTGAGGAAGTGTACGGCCTGACCATCCCATTGGTGACCAGCTCGGTGGGGGACAAGCTGGGGAAAACAGCAGGGAACGCTGTGTGGCTGAACAGAGACAAAACCTCTCCCTTTGAGCTCTACCAGTTCTTCCTCAGGCAGCCTGACGCCAATGTAGAGGGGTATGTCTACATCCTGAGGACTGATGTTAACTCATTTATTCTCAGGACCAAAGCAAGACTTTTTGTTGTTGTGTTGCAGGTTCCTGAAGCTGTTCACCTTCTTGCCTCTGGCAGAAGTGGACAGTCTGATGAAGCAGCAGAGGGAGGATCCCGGTAAACGACTCGCACACAAGCGGCTGGCCGCAGAAGTGACCAAGCTTGTTCATGGAAAAGAGGGTCTGGAGAGTGCCAAAAGGTCAGGATCGGCACTTTCATTTCATTTAGGGTTTATGGAACTGTGTATAATTGTTAGTCAACACAAACAGGAAGCTGATACTCCAGAAAATCTAATACATTGTTGTCATCTATGTGGTCTCCACTGCAGGTGTACCAATGCGCTGTATCACAGCAGTGTGCAGGCCCTGGAGGAGATGAGCGATGGCGAGCTCCAGGAGCTCTTCAGGGAGGCGCCCTTCCATGAGCTGCTGTTGGAGCCGGGCACCACCGTCCTCGATGCCTGCCGCCTGGTCAGCGCCATCCCCGAAGGACCCAGAGGGTGAGTGCTCCCACTGCCCATTCGTAAATGTGCCGCAGTATTTCAGTCTGCAGCAACTTTAGCCGAATGAGTGGAAACGGTGATCAGCTGGATTTTAGACGCACGGCTGAACTCATCCAAAATGTTATTGTTTTCTCAAACTGTGGAATGCAGGTTTTGATCCAACCTGCATAAAGTGTTTTTGTTTTGTTTTTTTTGTTTTTTTTTTTACATCCTGATATAATTTTTTTCTGTTCAAGCGAAAACAATATATATCACGATACAAATTAAATAACTATATTTGTCAAGTTTGAACGCTCTGTGGCTCACAAGAGAAATCTGTAATCATCAGCTGGTTGGTTAGATTTAAATATTTATTTCATGTCATACTTTCAGCATAACAGCTGCTCTGAAGGGAGCATGAAACAAGTACTTTTTTCAGATAACAAAGGTAAGGCATACATTTCTCAAACTAGACTGAAACTTATGCAAAAGTCTTCAAGCTACAAAAGAGAACATAAAGAAAGCAAAACTCTAAACTGCTTGGTCAGCTCCATTTAAAAACAAGGCATTAATTCTACTAATAAATTCTAATGTTTTATAGAATAAGCATAAATTACAACACTATTTTACACAGAAATAGCTTAGATATTTTAACTTTTTTTCAGAATTTTTTTTTTTTAAAGAAAATTAAATTGCATAAAGGTAATTTATAAATGCTGTGATAACGTCTTTATTGTCATCTAACTGTTAACTCAAACATGCTGAGAAAACGCCTCAGTGTTCCAGTTTGTATTAAATCATAACAAATAACGTCCTGAAAAAATAAAGAGCTAGATTATTGTTATTTAGATAACTGAAGTAGCTGGAGTGCTCTCATGAGGTAAAGAGATGGAGGGAGTTCAGCTCAATATCCGACACAGGTTGCAGTTTTTCATGCAACACTCGCTGCTAATACACACTGGACTCAATACTGTTATTATAGTAAAAAAATGTTTGTGAATCTCCTACGACTTGATTGTATTGTATTTCTCCACCACCTCCTAAAGTCCAGTCAGTGAAAGTAGTCTGTCTGTGTTCACTTGTAGGCGACACCTCGTTAGCATTAGCATCATGCTATGCTACATGGAGATGTTGTCTTGCATTCTTTTACCACACATGCAGACGTACAGGAAAAGAGGCCAAAAGTAGAGCTAATAAGCATAAATAATTTGATGCAAAGATTTGCTTAATTGCCAAGTGTCAATTTTGAACCTTCAAAATAAAAGTCTATGGCGAGACTTTCCTCTATTGAGAAAAAGTTCTACCGCGATATATATTGTTATCGCTTCATTGCCCTATATCAAAACAGAAGCCAAAATGTATAACACAACACTTCAAAAAAACAATTTATAGAAATTAAAAGGAAATGTTAAAAATAATTGAACAGTAAAAGAACTTGGGAAAGCTAAGTTCATCGATATTTGGATGATGTCGTTAGTGTTTTAAAGACGAGGGAAAGCAGAGGGATTTTTTTGTCCAAACTGTGGTAGAGTTGATTCAGGAATCACTGAATTTTTTGCTGTGGCCAGAAGCTTAAAGAAACATCCAATAATGTGTTTTTGCGTTGATCTGATTTGCACTTCATGGCCTCCATAATAAACACAAAAAATGCAGAAATGCCCCTTTAATCAGATTTCTTGCTCTTGAGTGAATTGATTGCTTGATAGAGTGATTGATTGCAGCCTAACTACCAGATTCTCATTTGATCATATCAATAAATACGTTACCAAATGGTGACAAAAACATTAGTACACAACTGTGTATAACTTTTACACAACATTTTGTTCATTTTATCAACAGTCTTAAAAAAAAGCTATTTATTTTTTGGTGGGGTTGAAAAAAGCTGTTGAACGACATCTAACTGAACACTTGCAATGGGATTTGGATCCTGACTGACCCGTCACACTCGCTACAGGTACCAGATGGTTTCAGACGGGGCCGTGTGGATCAACCACACACGGGCGGACAAACCGGATCAGGTTCTCATCCCCAAACTCCACGTCCTGGCCAACGGACTCTCTCTGCTCAGAGTGGGCAAGAGGAACTTCTACATCATCAAGTGGCTCGGTCTTTGAGGCTGCGCCGCCAACCGCAGTGCCTGCACGCCGTAAAGGACTGACAGGTCAGGTAGGCGACTAAACCTGAACCCCGTTCAGCGAACAGACATGGCCGGACTCATAATGCTACCTCTGTAAATCCTTTGTTAAATATGTAAATGTACAGACCATTTTAGTATTTAAAGCTATTAAAAGATTTGTTCAGATCTACCTGTTGACTGTGCCTCCATAGTTGTGTGAAGGATGAAGCTCTAGAGGGCGCTGTTGGCCTGACAGTGGTTGAGTGGACACTTCTGCACCTCCTATCCTGCTCTGACCCTTTGAGTAAATAATTGCTCACAGCTAAATTAAATTGCATCATTTCTGACAAAAAGGCTTTTGGTTCTATTTAAAGACAACTGTACAACTTTCAATTTAAGCATCAAGCCTCCATTTATTCTAATTTAGGTATTTTTCTGTGCCTCATTAAAAAGTAAAAAACCGTTATAATAAATCTCGAAAAAAGCTGACTTTAGGATAGCAGGAATTTGATTGCGTCTTTTCATGTCAATACTTTTTGTATACACATTTTCCTTGACTAATTAAAAAAAAATACATATTTTTTTACTGTAACAAACTTTTAAAAAATTAAAATATTTATGCATTTACCAGTTTTAACTTGATGTCTGATTAATGTAAAATTTACATCTATACTGTTTAAGATTTGACTTTAATGTTTATTTATTTATTTTGTACAAAAGCACCAGTATGTCTGATTTGCTATAGAGCTTAAATTTTAATATAAACACTGAATATATGTGTTTTAGAACATATTTATCTTATTTGCTTTGTATATTTTTTATATTTGTTTGCAATTAGTTAAATAATTGTATTATATTTATTCACTTCAGTTGTGGTCAGAAATATTAATCAAATAAGCACACCAATTATTCAATAAAAAACATTAAGTTGCATAAAAATATGTGCATTTATTTATTTGATGACTATTTTGTGGAAAAATAAACGCAAATGTAAGAAAAATGTTTGAAACATAAAAATCCTGATGCAATTATTCGGTCTACCTTAAATAAAGTGGGCGGGTCTTAGGGTTCCATCCAATCAGCGAGCTTCTTGGGTTTTTTAAATGGCTCCGTATGTCAATCATGTGTGACCCTCCTCCCCCCTCCCTCCAAAGTCAACCTCCCCTCTCAATCCCCACTACATCTCTCAATCGCCATATTGGGTACCGAGAGGTTCGTCTCCGCTCCCCGCAGCACGGAGCGACGTTGACAGCGAGCTTCGGTTCGTCCGCCCGTCGTTTGGATGTTTGGTGTACGCCGTCCTCGGCTCAGAAAAGCGCAGCCGTGTCCGCCTCCAGCTCGACGCGTGCATGGTCGTTTCACGCCTGTTTTGGATCTTTCCCCGTGACTAGGACATACTTTTTTTTTTTTTCTTGAGGTGTTTTTTGTTTTTTTTTCGTCTGAAAACTGGACGCTCCTGGCTGCTGCTTGAATTTTTTGCCGTTTTCCGGGGGGGCTTAACCATGTCTAACGTTCGACTTTCGAGCGGGAGCCCGACTTTGGAGAGGACGGAGCCCCGGGTGTCGGAACACCCGAAGCCGTCAGCCTGCAGGAACCTCTTCGGCTCGGTGGACCACGAAGAGTTGAAAAGGGAGTTCAATGCACATTTGCGGGAGATTGAAGAGGTTGCCTCCGCCAAGTGGAGCTTCGACTTCGCGACTGACACGCCGCTGGCCAGCAGCAGGCTGGAGTGGGCGGCGGTGGACGCCAGGGACCTGCCGAGCTTCTACAGCTGCCTGCCGCGGCGAGAGCGAGGCGTCTGCCCCGGGAATAACAATGTGGATCTAAACGGGAATCATAACTGTGTCGGGAGAGATGCCAGCCGCGCTGACGCGCAGATGGAGTGCACGGAGCAGTGCAGCGGGCAGAGGAAGAGACCTGCGTACCACGGTATGACATTAGCATCAAACGACCCGTTGCCGTGTAACAGAACGCCGGGCTGGAGCTTTGTGCTCGCGGTGCTGGTATGTGGAGTGAAGGGGTCGTAAAGCAAGAGAAACTGCCGTAAAATCCAGGAGAATATAAAGCACCGCGACTTTTTTTTTCTTTGACATTTTGTAGTTTATTTTTACTTATATATTTCGACGCTATGTTTTTTGCAGACCCGTCGGCCCCAAGTAAGAAGTCTCACACCAGCCCGGAGGAGGTTAGCTGTCCGAGCCTGAGCCAGTCCGCAGAACACACACCCAGAAAGACCAGCCCCAAGAGACAAACGTGAGCACGGCGAAACGGTGAGTTCCCTTTCATTAAAATGTATTTTTTTAACAAGTTCAGCCACCATAAATTGTCAAAATAATAATAATATATTTTTTAAAATGTTCCAATTTTCTTAAACCAGTGTAAAAAGTATAATTGAAGCTCGCAAAAAATGTTTATCAAAACAACTGAGGGGATTTACATGTACGTGCCAATAAAGATTATTCAATTTTTTTCCCCCTGCGGCCGCTGTTCCTCCGCTGAACTGTAAACAACAAGCTGAACAACAGTGTAGTAGTAACACGTCAGCAGCAGCCAGTGGCCTCGCGCGGCGCTCCGCGCGGACGGGAAGGGGCTGGTCTCGAAGCG
The DNA here is from genome assembly GCF_002922805.2 of Oryzias melastigma. Lineage (NCBI taxonomy): Eukaryota > Metazoa > Chordata > Actinopteri > Beloniformes > Adrianichthyidae > Oryzias > Oryzias melastigma. Next base: position 12,089,161 of record NC_050517.1, read on the forward strand.
CGCGCGCGCGCTCACAAACACACACGTTCACTCCCTGCAGCAGAGGAGTGCACCAGAGTTCTGCAGGTCCTTCTATCGACCCGCGAGGACAGAAGGAGCGCAGAAACCTGCTTTGTAGATGTCAGGTGTGAACTTTGTAGCAGAACAGGGCGGATCAGGCAAGGTTTTATGAGGGGAACTTTTTTTCAAAAGAAGAAAAAAAACATCACATGACAATTGTTTGTTTCCTGATGTAGAGTGAAAAAAAGAGTACAATCGAGCTATATTTTAGTTTCTGGAAATGAGTCATCTTTTTTCTTATCAGCTCCAAACAGTAAACAAACATATTTAAAACAGTTTCACTACTTGAGCAGAAATAGATGCACCACCTAAAAAAAGGTATTAACCTTTCAACCTTTGTTTTTGTCTTTTGTTCTGATCTCCAGCAGAGCTCAAGATGCACCCCTCCCACTTCTTTTTTTTCTGTATGAGTGTGTTTGCATACGTGCGTGCATGAGTTTTTTTTTGGACGAGGATCTACACAGCATCAGAAACATATCAGCTCTCCTGAGGACGGGGGAGGACGCTGTTGAAGCACTGAAGAGAAACACTAAAGTTTGTGGCACTCAATGAAATGTTACTGCCTCTAACAGCAGTCCATGTAGCAGCGTGCAATTAGGTTTGATTTTTTTTTTTAACTACCTGTGTGTAAATAATTTAATAAATAAATATATGTTTTCTATGTAGCACATAAAAACATTGATTTTTTTTTTTAAAGAAATCCTTTATGTAAAAAGGTGTGAATTTTGATTTGACTTGAATTGTTAAGTTTCAAACATGTTTCCAAAATGCTGTTCTGTTTGCATTTTATTTTATTATTATTATTAATATTTTTAAAAGGCACTGTGGTGCTGACCCAGTCCATTAATGCTACATTTAAAAAACAGAATCATGGTTTCTTACAGTTTCTCAACAGTGTGCCTTTACGCCGTCATCTTCAGCAAGGAATGGTACAAATGTAGCTCATCTGGTTAGTAAATATGTACATTTTTTTTCCCCCTTTTTTATGTTTGAGGCCACTTTTTTCTAAAAAGCTACAGGATGAAATTAAAAATTTCAGCAAAGTACCTTTTTTCTTTTTTTAATTTATTTTAAAATTGGAGTTCTCACAGCGTCACTTTCTGTGATGCTTTTATTTTTGTAAATGTTTCTATCTTCAGAGTACTCATTTTTTGAAGGACAAACACCATTCACATGTTTCCAGGCCGACAAATTTAAGTTAAATCTCCTCCTGTACCAAATACATGCTCGCTTTAATTTGGTTTCCAGAATTGACTTCACATTGTATGACTATGTGATGACCTTTTATTTTGTTAACCTGCTGAAGATGGAGGTCGGGGCTCCATCTCCCCCTAACATCTGGTTTGTCTTCAGTGACAGCAGGCTCCACCTGGATGGAGACAGAAACCGGCTCGTCTCACAAATGCAGTTATTAAGCCTGTGTATTTGTCTACATCTTTG
>NC_050517.1:12091238-12133500 GCF_002922805.2 Oryzias melastigma
CAGTTTGGCTGATCAATCAGAATCGACCAGAAATAATTTTCTGCTTCAGATTCAAATATTTTTTCTTAAGACTAGAGACGTTTTAAAAAGTATGTCCAAGACTTCTGCATTGGACCAGGTTAATATATTATTTTTAACAAATTAACATATTTATTTTTTCTAATTATCTTTAAGTTTATTAAAGCAAATATACACAAATGTTCATAATAAATATCTTGATTATTTTAAAAGAAACCACTCGCTGGGTATCAGATTTTATCAAAATAATTATGCACACACACACACACATATATATATACTTACAGTACTTGGTGGATAATAAAACATGATAAATTTTACATCTCAAGTTTTATTTAGATTTTTCTATATTGTTCTGTAATATTTTCTAACATTAAAAAAAAATTAAGTTTACCCCATGACACATTATTATGTGTCCAGCAATTAAAAAAATATTTTTTTTTAGATAAATGGTAAATTAAAGTCAGTTTAGAGCAGAAGTGGTTAAATGCATATTTTTATCAATAGGGGTCAAGAGGTTAATGAACAATATATTGCTCACTCTTTGTGAAGATATACTTTTTAATTAGCCTTTTCACCACCTGCAGACTGCAGCTCCGCCACCTGCTGAACCTGCCCTGGCGTCCCCGCTCCTCTCCCCGTCTCTGTCCAGGCACCGCGGCGGCAGTAAAATTCAAATGAATGCCTTCAGAATTTCCCTGCTTCCTCTTGGGCCACTAAAAACAGGAAGACACCTGCAGCAGCGTTTGAAAGCTGGATAACTGAGGGGGGAGTTAATGTAGGGGGGCTGTGTTTGTGTGTGTTTGGGTGGGGTGGGTGGAGAATTGTCCTGTCCTGAAGCGTGCAGGTGGGTAACCTCAGCTGGGCCGTTCCACCCCCCACCCTCGGCTCAGACCATTGTCCCGGTGTGTGGGCCTTTGTGTGGAGGGGCATTGTGAGGGGCCGAAGCCGGCCACTGTTGTGTCTGGAGCTTCTCTGCAGACAAAAGGCCCGTCTATGAGCCCCCCACCCCACCCAAACAGCAGCCTGACTGACTGACTTACTGCTCGTGAAATGACGGATGTGTGCGCTGTAGATGCTTGACTTTGTCACTTGAACGGTTCGAGCGCACAAAGTGACGATTTCAGTCAATTCACAGCTCGTGCTGCACGTTAACGTTTCCTCGTTTGATTTCAAGGCCCACTACGACCAAAATCGTCTTTTTAACAAGTTCTTGTGGCATTTTTCTGATGACGGAGAACATATATTTCTAGAAAATTCAGGTTAAAATTGCATTTCTGTGTATTTGTTTATTCAGATCACTGTGAATGCAATGCTTGTTGGTGTTACGTGAAAGCTACTACGGGAAGCCACAAGGTCCATTCTCCACTCCACTTGTAGATGACTAGATCCATGTACGTCTATTTTTTTTTTTTTTTTTTGTCTGAGCTGACATCTGGATAAAAACTGCACAGTCCAGTATTATTCACCATTTTTGTCGCACCGCTTGGAGGTGTGAGGGGCTGTAAGCTAGTGGGAGGGTGTGTAAGCAGATAGATGATGGGAAGTGGGGCAGGGTTACCCCCACCCACAACTTGGAAGTGAATTTCTTTTTTTTATTTTTTTTTTTGGAAGTGAATTTCTAATGAACTCCTGCCGCTCTGCAGAAACTATGTCCATCCTGAACCATGTCAGGTATGCTTAAGTATATCGCATGTCTGATAATAAAAGAACCAAGAAGTTATTAGTACTATAGACGCCATGATCTGTATCACATTGGCCCTTTTAAAATAGAGCTAAAGATGATCAGAATTCAATTTTTAAGAGTTTTTTTAATGTTTTTTTCTCAGTTTGATTTAGTATACTTTCTTTTTTTAGAGAAAAACACAATTTATTGACTTGCATAGCACAGAGTGATGAGTAAAGAACAATATTGTTATTCCAGATGTGCAAAACCAACCAGTTCAATGACATTCTCTGGTTGAAAACACCATCAACTCAAGACTAAATCCCAATTTTCAAATGCAGCACTTAATTTTTTTTTATTTCTACAATAAAAAAGTTACAATAAAGTGTAAAAGTGAAGGCCCGGGGGCCGGATCCGGCCCCACAGGTAATTATATCCGGCCCTCTAGATCTATTTTATTGTTATTAATGGAAGGATATTATCTTATCCTCATTTCTAGAGTTAATTATCAAAAGTTATTCTGGAATAACCTTCATGTCTTTTTATTATTCATAGTTATGTTTAAAAGTTAAGTTTTTAAAGTTTTAAAAATTTAGTTTTAGTGTGTTTAATAAATGCTTATCCTGTTCATCCTGCGACCTAAGGTGTGTTTTGGATTTTGGTCCGCTGTGTGATTGAGTTTGACAAAGGTTGCAGTAGTCACTTGTAAAAAGTTGTGTAGTTTGTTCAAGTTTGACCCATTCCTCCAAAATCTACATCCCAGCATGCTTTTAGTGCATTTCCAGCATTTTCTGTGCCCTGAAATGAAACTTCTAACCAAAAATTTCCCTTATTTGGTCTTAATAGTAAAGTTCTCCTTTTACTCAATTTATTCACCATCTGTACAAGAGAAAATGTCCTTATCTCATCGAAGAATATTAATGCAAATATGGATCAAACCATTTTGGCTCTAGAATGATCTTAATTTATCACCCGAAAGCAAAAACACAAGTGAATATTTTTTAAAGTGGCAGATGAATTAATGCATCAAGGGGTTAAATATTCAGATCATACTCGTTTTATGGTCACTGCGATGCATCTTTTTTTTGTCCTGAAGGCAGCACTCCATGGCAGCCCCCACCTCACCAACCAAACCACAGAGAACTCGAGGAAATTCCAGTCAGCCAGCCAGTCGAAGATGTGGATGAAACAGTTGGCCCGTTCCTTTCTGCAACACCTTGCAAGTGCCAAAATATTCACACTTCCTTGCTATATCAACAGAAACAGGTTATCTTTTCCTGTTAACCGCCTCAACACTTTATATAAAGCCGCAAGTTCCTCCACGTGTTTCCTGCCCAGGCCACAACCTACGTCATGGAGCCGGTCCCCTGGCATCTGCGCCTGTGAACGCCAGTGCCCACAAACAAACACCTGACATCCCTCTGTCTGTGTGCTGCTGCGACTCCACATCAAGTCCACAGAGCTTCTTTTTTTCTGGAATTCCTCCAGAAGGAGGGATTTGGAAGTTCAGTTGGAATCAGTGAGTGCAGTATTATTACACAAACAAAAAAAAACAAAAACTTTAAATCACAATTTGTTTTGTGCAATGTGTGTGAAATATGTGTGTGTGAAGGTCCAGTGGTTATAGGGGCAGATGTGCATCACGGTTCTGAGTGAAAGAAATGCAAGTGTGTGTGTGTGTGTGTAGGGGTGCTCATTAAAGCAGCCCACCTGCAGCCTATCAAAGAGCCTTTATCTTCTATCAGTCCAAATCTGCTGAAGCACGCAGCGTGCAAAGTGAGCGGCCCATTCTGCACGCTTTGCTCTGACTTTACCCCCCACCCCCCATCCAGCTGAACAGTTGATGGTACCTGGCCCAGTAATCCTGTCAGGAATGCTCAGGGATGCGTTTAGATGCATTTGGCTGAGAAACAGAGCGGAGCTTCCAGCTGAAACATCTGCAAAGAGACACTTTTTTTTCATTTCTTTCTTGGCAAGAACCCTCCTATGGTCAGTTTGACTTTATTAGGAGGAATATTTACAATGATTTACTGTTGGCAGCAGAAAAACTGCAGTCCTGTATTTATATAATATAAATAATACAAGATATTCATCTATTTTAGGATGTTTTTGAAATTGTATTTTCAAGTTTCTAATTTTTTTTATTTGTGCCATAACCCTATATAACCATTGTTATATGAATTCCTATCTCATTAGCATCTTCAAACTTTCCTTAAAAATCCACTGTTTATAATTTGTAGTTCATCATCATTCCACTAGGGGCAGTAGAAGGCATATTCCTTCTCATTTCAAAATGGCTGCCCCCATAAACTTTTAGCGGGAAAAGGTTTAGCTAATTTTCCAAACTTTATGATAAGAATAACTCGCCTATTGTTATCTATTCTTGTAAATAACCAATTGCTGTATTGAAAGAACGCTAAATTCATTGATAATTCATCTTTTTAAACAGTCACACTATGTTAAAAATGTGTGGTCAAATTTGAAACAATTTTTCTTGTCTTAAATGAACATTGTTGATGAACTGTAGTTCATCATTATTCCACTAGGGGTACTTAAAGGCTTTTTCCTGCCTATTTTAAAATGGCTGCCCCTGTGAAACATTTGGCAGGAAAAGGTGTAGGTAATTTTCCAAACTTTATAAGAACAACTTATCTATTAGTTATTTATTTATTTTTTAAAAATAATTGTATAATACAGTGACACCATGTTAAAAATGTGTGGTGCAAATTTTAATTAGTGGGGATATAAGATGCTTTTTTCTTGTCTTAAGTGAACTCTGTTGACAAACTGTAGTTCATCATCGTTCCATTAGGGGCAGCAGAAGGCCTTTTCCTGCTTGTTTCAAAATGGCTGCCCCTGTGAAACAATTGGCGGGAAAAATTTTAGCTAATTTTTCCAAACTTTATGATAAGAATACCTAATTTATTCTTTTTTTTAATAAATACTTGCTGTATTGAAAGAATGCTAAATTTATCAATATTTAATTCTTTATAACACAGTTACACCATGTTAAAAATGTTTGGCACAAATTTGAGACTGTGTAAATAAAATGCTTTTTCTTGATTTAAACAAACATTGTTGATGAACTGTAGTTCATCATCATTCCATTAGGGGCAGCAGAACGCCTTTTCCTGCTTGTTTCAAAATAGCCCCATGAAACCTTTGGCGGGAAAAATTTTAGCAAATTTTCCAAATTTAATGATAAGAATAACTTATCTATTGTTTTTATTTTTTTTTAAATAATTACTTGCTGTATTGAAAGAATCCTACATTTATTGATAACTGAATATTTATAATACAGTTAAACCATGTAAAAAATGTGTGGCGCAAATTTGAGACAGTGGGTAAATAAGGTGCTTTTTGCTTGTCTAACATTGTTGTGAGTAAAAAATAACCCAACGTGTCTTGATATTGTTTAACCCTTTTAAAATAAATGATCCATGTAGTGTAATCCTTTCTTGGGGATTTAATTGAATGGCTGAATAAACATCTGAATTCTAAAAAAAATAATGTGACTATTTTTGACAGTTAATTTGAAGCTACATGGAAGTTAGAGGCAGAATATTTTCGAGTTTTCATAAACAAATGTGAAGCAGGTAAAATGTAATGTATATTTTTTCAAAAAATTTTGCTTTTTTTTGATAAAAACTTTCTTTCAAGAAGAAGTGGTGCCTAAGTCGCTCAACCTTTTACCTGCAGAATAAAAAGCAAACAAGTGTCAAATTTTGCAGATATATTTTTTATTATATTATTTAAATTACTATTAATTAAACTCTAAAAAAATCCTTTCATAACTAGATTTAATGGTTCTTCATTTGAAAAAAGAATCACTCGGAGAGCAGACTTTTCTCACAGGACTGCATAGAAATATGTGTTTTAGGACAGGATGCAGCAAACTGCATTTCTAAGTAATGTGTGACTCAGAGGTGTCTGGTAAACATTAACCAAACACTGACTGTATGGAACTTCACCTCAAGATGAAAACTAAAGATATTATTTTGACAACAATAAAACTTCAACTGTTTTTTTTATATGTTTGTTGTTGTTTTTTTTCAGTTGCTGGTACTCCCATCAGCAGGTTTGTTGATCTTTCAGGCTGTCCTCAGCTCTGGTGCTAAAAAGTGTCCTGCCACTGGAGCAAACATGTTCTCCAACACAGAAGACTGCCTTGATGAGGAAAACAGACTCCCCATCACATAAAACCCACCTCTCCATTCAGACAGCCATGGATTTGGTCCATTGGCATCCTAAAATTCAATTTTTCTCCCTGCTTTCAGTTCTTGCTCACTGGAGGATATGATGTTTCTCTTTGGGGGGATTTTCAGCTGCCTCAACAAGCGTCAAACAGAAAGATCCTTTCAAAATCGGGATCTTTCCTCACAGATGACCCAAGTGACAAAAGCAGAACAGAAGGACGCTGGAAATCTGAGTGATGTGGTTGAGAATTCACCATCCTTCTGAAAACTTCTGCTTTTTTAAGTATGTTGTTTCACTTCTCTTTTATCACCAAAAAAGAGATTTTAAATAATGGTTCAAAGCTTGCGTCCTACATGGCTGATATTCTGCTTTGGCTGGTTAAATCTCACCTCTCCACTGATCTACTTCCAGTTTCTGGCCTGGGATTTTCTCCCAGTCTCCCGTCATCGCCAACCACCACATCTTTTTTTTTCCCCCCTCCGTCTCTTTCACACCTCCATCCCTGGATTCGGCACAGATTCCCGGTGAAAACGCTCGCCGGCTCAAGAAAATGTCAGCTGTGGTTGGGGTTCAGTGCAGCCAGCTCTCTGCGGAGGACGTGAGTCTGAGTAGCTCGGACAGGAACTTGGACGACCAATTTCGGGTTGGTTGGCTGCTCAGCTGTGCCGTGCATGCTAAGCAACAGACACGCGGCGGAGGGAAATCTCCAAAGGTCGAAGGTCACAGGGGGTCAGCCTAACCTCTTGGCCTTTGGTTGATTTATTAGCCAGTGGGGTGATGTCACTCTGCTCCAGACTATACAGAGAAGAGGGTCACGGGTCATGCTGTATCTGTCAAAGTAAAATGCTTTTGGAGATGAAGGGATGCAGAGAAGACTTTAGTCTTTGTAGAAGAACAGAATTTTCTTGGATTTCTTCACATACAAAAAAAAAAAAAAAAAATCACTGAAACCAAGTTAGCATCTGATAAACAGGCTTAATGTGTAGGGCCTATTTTTGTATTAATATAAATTGAGTTCTGATGATAATCAATGAGTATTACATTAATGTTACATTATGTGTGATTAATGCTAAACAAAAGTTGTATTTGATCTGATCAGAACCAGATTACATAACTATGCAAAACTTTAAAATCAAGTAATTAAGTAGGGGTGGGATTATATAAGTTCGCTTCCTCCCACTCCTTTTTAAGCAATCAGTCAAACTACATTTAGCTTTAGTTAATAATCACTATATCTAATGAATCAAATGTGACATAAGTGTTTTTTGTTTGATTATTTTCTATTCTCTAATCAATGCATTTAATTATTTCTGTAATGAGTTTGAAAAATCTGTGTTTTGTTCTGTATTTTTCACAATTTATGCTTGAAATCAGTCAATCAATCAATCAACCTTAGTAGACTTGTATTTAAGACTGGATAAAGGTGTGGGCAAGAAGGGGGTATTGCCTTTCTAAATGCCAAGAGTGGTCCACCAAATGTGGTAGTTTGCAAAAATCAACCGTTGACAAAAGAAATAAAATGTGCAAAAGTACCACATTCAAAAAATAAAACAAGAAAACATACAAAAACAAACACACAAAGAAAATACAGAAAAATAAAATTAAAGACAAAAAAACCCAACCCATTCTCATTCCCAAGTCGTCACATGGTTGAGGACTCTCCGGGTCAAAAATGAACGTTTTGGGTGAACCCAACTCGCTGTTTTTGATGTGCTGGCTATTCCTATTAAATCAAGGCTCCACATCCTTCAGGACGCAAACAGGTACTGGGATGTGCACCGCACCGATATCCTAACCAGTACTGAACGTGGACTGGTACCGGATGGGGATCGGTAGCGGTTCCGCACCAGGTACTAGACGTGGAGCAGGCTAGGGTTAGGGTACTGGTACTTGCCTTGTCCTGAAGTTCAGTCTGCGTCTGGTACCGTGTCTGACAAAACGACTGGACCCCTGATTACAGTTTTTCTCGATTGTTAAGACACTTTTCTTGAAAGCTGCTCTCCTTTTCTCCAAAATGTGAACACTAATCCAAACTTTCACCTCAAAACGGTTCAATCGGTGCTCAAAACTGAACTTTGTCGTCAAATTGCGCCCTATCAGTCAAAATTAAAAACAACATTAAACAGTCACTAAAAACAGTAGACAGAGAAATAGAAAACAGAATGCTCAGGACATGAAGCTGGAGAAATAAAAGTTTATTGTTGATTGTAGGTGAATCAGTGATGTCAGTGAACCTACTGATGTTTGGTTGTTGTCCTCATACAATGGACAAGAGCATGGCCAAACGCATTTGCTCTAGTTCATCAGATATTACTGATATTAGTCTTTGCTGACCACCTGGAACACGCCGACCTGCTCTCACACAGACTCTTCCTCTCAGATTTCTATCCGTTGAAAGGCCACCAAAGGTGTATGTTCTCTCAAATCAGGAGCCACAAGTGTGATCAGCTTTGAGTTGTGTTCAAGTGCTGACACCTGTGCTTCTTTGTGTTGACTTTTGTTACCTGTGCACACCATTATGCAGCACTGGTGCATCACAAAGAGAGTTGTGTGGAAACACAAGAGAAGAACTTATGGTTCAGGCAACTGATTATTTGGTTCAGGAAACTGGGTTTAGCGTTTTAACAATTGAGAAAAACTGTAATTGGAACAGCCAGCACGACAAAAAATGACGAGTTTCGACACCCAGAACATCAAAAAGTGATGCAGAGGGGATCCTTAACCAAACGTCACTATGTGACGAGTGTTGCAAACAATATGAGGGTGGACGGACAGACAGAGGAAAATAAACGCATATTAAAAAAACCAAGAGAGCAGTAACCAGTGTCCTGCTTGTACATGGAGGGATATAACCCCAAACTCTCAGCACACCCAGACTTGCCCACATGATATTCCCCTTATATACACACATGTATTCTAGTGGGACTGACTAAATCTGGGCGTGGTCAAATGGCATCTCTGTTAGAGTCAGAAACATTATTAATCTAAAAACCTATATAATTTATTCTTTAAAGCTTTTACTTTTTCTTTTGTATGTTGTGTTTCTGCTAAATCCAATTGGATTAAAGGGTGAGATTAGTCCACATCAAACTGAGCACCAAAGCATAAAAATGTCAAATGTGTTTTTCGTAGAGACAGGTGGAGCCCCGACAACTGTCCACCAGGCAACTGGTGGCCTCAGTTATTTAAGGACAACTCCTGACAGAGGGGCTGGCATCAGCTGTTTGTCCCGATCTGGGAAGATACAGTACAAACACACAGCCACGCTCACGCACGTGCACCTGTCGATGCATATCTGCTTTCATACAACACTGCTGGGCCTCTACGTGCCCGGGCCCCCCTGGACAGGTGGTCCGCGAGTCTTGAAGTCTGACGGCTGTCACCCAGGCTGCAGCCTCTCAGCTGAGCCCAGCAAATAGATTAAAAAAAACATAAAAGGCGTGAATTCTTATGTTAGTACTGCTGGGAATATTTTTATTTCCCTTTACTGTTCATGGTGGAATCCCTGTTTGGGAGGAACTGTGTGGAAGGACCTGGGGCTTATGGTAAGCCAAAGTTATCATAAATCACCAAAAAAAAAATGCAGTAAACGGCAAATGAATCTGTCAATTCATCACCTGTCTTGGGACGACACACGGTGTAAAATGATGTGCGTCTTTTAAAATATGCGTAAAAAACAGTGTTTTTGATTAACAAAACCTCATTGTGTACAGAGCTTTTCTTGAGTATTTATCACACCGTTCTCTTGCTGTACAAGTTTGTCTCCATGACAATCTTTCCTGCCAGATCTCCCACTCTCCCCTTGGTTCCTCATTTGCTAATGGTTTTGAATAAATTCAAAGCTAAATGTTTAATTGTTTTAGTCCTTTAGGTGAAATGTAGAAATATTTTTACTTAATATTTACATTTTGACTATATTCATACTTTTTATTTAACTTATTTGGTCTGATATTTTTATTTTTTCATCTTTACTTTTTGGGATTTATACACCCATTTATTTATGTATTTATTAATCAATCTTTGGTTTTATGTTTGTTTCCTTTTCCTTTTAAAATTTGTTTCACCACAAAATTTTGCCAGATATTATTCACAATCTAAGTTTAAAAGGCTGATAAGAAAACTCTGATTGTAGTAGTACTTGAACGCATCATCACGGATGAATCAGTGAGACGTGAAGAGTCTCACAATGGAATTCGTGTGTAATCTAGGTTTTGTGCGTGCATAAGAGGTTATTAGTGCGTATGTTTTAAAGATTTTTGTGTGTAATTAGTTTCAAGCTGTTGTTATTTTAATTTGTGCATGTGTAAATTGTATTTTGTTTTTTTTATTTCGCAATTTTTTTACTTATACACAAAACATATTATATGAGTTACAAATCAAGAAAAGGCATGTACAAATCCAAAGTTATGCACAGATCCTAAATTACACACACACACACACACACAAATCAAGAATCTGCACGCACAAATCCTTAATTATGCAAAAATCAAGAAATATGCTAGCACAAATTGGAGGGAGTCTTTATCCTCTCCATACATTTATGCTTTTGATTTAATTCATGTCATACAAGAAAAAATGGGCCCCTCAAGGCCTGGAGTTTGATTGGTCCATTTTTCTTGGCCCACAGTGTATCTCCATTATTCATTCACTCTTCATTCGTACTTGTGATGGTAAGCTACTGGTGTAGCCACAGCTGCCCTGGGGCAAACTGACTGAGGCGTGGCTGCCAATACCCACCTATGGTCCCTCTGACCATCACTGTAACATTACCCATAGACTGTAGAATAACTGGACAGTGCGACCTCTCCTCCCTTGTGTTTCAAAAGGAAAGTACCAAAGAAGCCAAAAAATCCCATAGATTTCTATTGAGAAATAGACAGGTATCACTTTGCTAATTTGTCAGAATGACCATTCTTTCTCTGATACATTTTTCTTAACTGCCAATCCAACATTTTTTTCATGATATTTTTTCTTTATCACTAGTTATTCAAGTTACAAACTGACCAATCAGATGCCTCAGTAAAAGCATGTGGTGCCCGCTGACCCCGCCTCAAAGGTTTGATTGACAGCTTCTCTCCAGCAGCTTTCAGTGGAGGGGGTGTGGCTCATTCATGATTGGCGACAGTAGTTGCCCTAAAACATTTCTCAGACCGACGCGGACCAATCACTGTCGTCTGGCTCAAAATGGCGGCGCCCGTATTGCAGAAAAACTGTGATGGATTTGGCCTCATTTCGCGAAAGCTAGAGGTAAGGCATTTTCTATGGGTGACGTCACACCCGTTAATACAGTCTATGGATGGCACAACATTATTTGAATTGGGGGAGCAGGGATTAGCTGACTGGCTCAACCATTTCAGTCACTGCTGAGTATTCCTTTATTCAAATTGTTGTCAATCACGTTAAGATCAAGTTAAAATGCCATTTGAAAAAGCTTGTAGGTATGACGTCGGTGTGACAACAGCAAGTCACAAGCTCTCTGCTCCACTTCATTCTGATGCATCCACTTAGACAACTACAACCGTCTACGTCTTTGTTTCCTTGTCTGAGCTGGTATCTGGTTCAAAACTGTACAACTGGATAGCTCCAATATTCATTTTGGTTGCACCGGTCGCCCCCGACACCATCCTGCATCTCTGAGTGAGAGTGATTCCTGCTGGGTCGTCTGTCCTCCTGCTCCTGGTCGTGGACTGCACCTCAGCTCCGTCTTGACTATGGACTTCATCATCACTCGTCCCTCAGCTTTATCTGAATGAACTCTTTTAGATACATAGTTGTAGAAGCTAATCTTTCTTTGATAGTTCTGGTATCGCCTGTCCGTCCTGGGATAGGATCTCTCCTTCATGTGGGAATCCCTAAGGTTTCTTCTTTTTTCCTGACTCAGGTTTTTTAGGAGTTTTTCCTTACCGAGAGGGAGGGTCTAAGGGCAGGGATAACCAGTTTATTTAGTCTGTTTAGTTTTTAACAATTGTTTATATTTTGAAGCCCAATGAGGCAAATTCCTTTGTGATTTTGGGCTATATAAATAAAATTGAATTGAATTGAATTGAACCGGCAAAGCTAGTTTGGGGGTGTGAGGTAGTGCTGCCACAAACGATTATTTTAGTAGTCGACTAATCACCGATTATTTTTCCCGATTAGTCGATTAATCATCGTTAGCTTTAAACTAACTAATAACTGGATATATAGCATTACCTGCAATAATGCTAGTATGAATCCTGTAAGCTGAATTTGGCATTTAAGATGCTAGTGCTGATAGCTGAAAACGTGAAGTTGATAGCCAGCTGACATATTAGTTAAATGCCAAATTAGCCTAAAAACTTAAAAAAGAAAAGTCCAAGTTTACCAAAACAGCTAGCATGCAGCTGAGATATTAGCTAATCTCGCAAATTAGTCAAAATAGCTAGCATGTAGCTGAAATATTAGTTAAGCTCCAAATTATCCTAAAAAACCTTAATAAATGCTAAAATAGTCCAAAAAGCTAGCAGAATGCTATTATAACTTTTAACTTTACTACACTCTGACTCCATATAATATAAAGTAACAACTAATCAACTATTAAATTAGTTGATGACTATTTTGATAGTTGATTAGTCGTCGATTAGTTGACTAATTATGGCAGCCCTAATGTGGAGGGCTGTAAGCTAGGGGCAGAAAGTGGAAGTGGGGCTGACTTACTCTGTGCCAACAACCCAACCAACAGCTCAGAGGTGAATTTCTAATGAACTCCTGCCGCTCTGGTTTTTGTATTTTGCCATAATTCAAAGACCACTAGGAACACTTTCACAATAGATATAATATGATTGGAGTGGGACTTCAATCAAATCAGCCCCTACAAAGGAGAGAAAGAACTGTACGCAGTCACACCACCTCTCCATGTTAGTCCCTCACACACTAGTGTAGGATGACTTCATCATTTTCAAACCAGCATTTGATACGAATGTGTTAGTCTCTCTGACCAAGTAGTAAAAACTGTGCAACAACTTGTTGCAGCTGGATTGATCCTGCAGAACTCCTTCAACCCAGCAGGGATAGAACCCTCCTCTTTGAGGGGAAGAAAGGAAGTGGCAGTGAAACTTTGACCTGACGTTAAGGACTGAGAGGGGTTTGTAAATCCAAGCTGCATCCCCACACAAAGCACCTCTCATATGCAGAAGGAAAGCTTCTGCTATTTACAAAAATGCTTCAAAGTCTGCTTCAGTTATTGCAAAATGTAATAAATATACTACTAACAACAAGCTAAGGGATATTGTGAAAAACTTAATGGCTGTTGTATACTTAGTGTTTGTTTCATTTTACACATATTCAGGATCGGGAGACAATTGTATAGGGGTGACTTTGCATTTTCCTCAAGATAGTGTCACTGTGTGCAATGGATCTTACTTATTGGGACCAAAAACAAAACATTTCTAAAAGAAAAACCTTTTCATCAATTTGAACATTCTCTGGGTATAAAAAGTTTAACGGACGAACAGTACCTCCTGGCCATAGCGCGTCTTGGGGTTGGTAGTAGGCAGCAGATCTTGTAGGTGAACTTGTCTCAAAGAGTCATCAAGACACAGAACTACTAAAAAAGTTTGTTGCTCTAAGAGCGACAAACCACTACAATGAGCAGTACCTAAGGATCTATGCACTGAGACATAGTTTTGCAGATGCCACTCAGCTGCAGGTCCGTTTACCAGATGTGAGGGTACTAGGGTGTCCAGACAAACCCTTCACAACCAACTCCACTGCTTTGACTTGAATGCTAGACAACAGTTGCAGGTGACTTCACTGACACCTAGACACCAATGTGAACATTTGTAGTGGGTATAAGACCATGTGACCTTGACCTGCAGCACAGGTCTTCCGTCCTGTTCACCTGATGAGTGTTGGATCACCTTAATCAGAAATGATGGTAGTAAGAGTTATTGGAGAATATGAGGTGAGTGATACACCGAGGTCAACATGGTTTGATTTGATGGAGGAGGACCAACAGTCTGGACAGACAACACCAGTCAGAGCAAAACTAATTTGGTTCTTGTAGATGGTCCAGTCACTGCCCATTCTTTCCTCTGAGACATCATAGAACCATCATAGAAATGTCACAAATTGTCACAACTGGAGTTCAGGAAGTCAGAGAGCCTCATTTGAAATGACCAGTGATGTTCCCTGACCTATGTCCCATAGAGCCTATATGAAACCAGCTGAAGCAGAGACTGGATGATCGTACCTTAAACCCAAGTGACCCGACAGAACTAGAGTATAGAGCATTGCCTCAGAACAACATCATGAGGCCGGAGCATGATATGTCAGTGACAAGCTGTTATTGCAGCAAATGGAACAAATACCAGCTACTGACACTGTCAACTTTTGCTATTTGGGGCTATCTATATTAGTGCTTTGATTTTATTGGATAAAAAATATCAAAATAAATGAAAATGGTGTTTCTTTCCATTCATTATTATTAATATCAAAGGAAACTTTTACAAATTTCATGAAAATTCAGACCAAATGGGAAAAGCACTTGTGAAAAATACAATATCCTTGACTTGTTATGAGTTCAGAAACTCCAAAACTCACCCATGAATGTGTTGTCTTTGACCTTTCTGAGTGCTTTAACTCCATACACATTTTTGGTCCTGATGTTTCAAATTATGCTCAAAGACACACTGATTAGATGCTCTTTCATCCTGCTTTTATCTAAGCAGGTCACTGGAAAACGCTTTCATCTTTCTGATATGATTAGACAACCTGAATGACCACCGACCGTCATTTCTTTTCTCGCTAAAATACATTGTCCAAGAACCAGATTTGATAAATCCAACTGAGTAAAATCTGGTTCTGGATTAGCCCGGCAGAAGAATACGCTTGCTTCAGTTCCACCTCTCTACTGAATTGAAGTTTTCACCCACCAGCATCTGTGACAATGTCCCCCTTATACTCTCTCTTACAGCACTTCCTCAGAGGCGCTTTTCGGTTGTACTTCTGAGATCAAACTGTCTTTTGAAGTGGGAGTCGTGCTCTCTTGTTTCTCTGTCTGGTCCTGAGATGAAAGAGGAGAACTGGGAGGCAGCTTCTGCACACAGGGGGCTCTCCTTCTGTCTTTCCGCCAAAAATCTCCTTGAAGTGACAGCCTGACAGAAAGCACCAGAAGACGACATCTCAACCGCCATGGTAGAAGGCAGTTCTTCCCCTGCTGCCTCCTCGTCTGTCTTACTCTCCCTTCCTTACCCCATTTCTCTCTTTCTGAACGTTGCTGATTTTGGGACGTCCCCAGAAAGCTTTTTTTGGCCTTTAAAGGTAAACATTATTGAGCGGTAATATAAGACGCCTCGCTCAATGGGTTGAGAAATACTCTAGAGTTCAAAGGAGGCAAAGCGAAGGTGTTATTGTTTCTTTCTCTTCCTCCTTCCTGGTGAAATATAGAGCTGAGATTTTTTATTAGCACATGACTTACCTTGACCCAGCTTAGCAGGAGATTTAAACCCCCGAAAAAAAAAAAAAAAAGCAAAGGTTTCACCGTCCAACCACAGCAGATGAGAAGGGAATCCGATTTCCCCGAGAGAGCAGGCCGGAGCAGATTAATGAAAACCAGTTTTATTATTTACAGCAGAGCTACAGTGCAGAGGGAATGCGTGTGAATATCTGTCTACAATCATCTCCATCCACATCAGGACCCCTCCCCCGTCAAAAAAATAGCAGGTTGTTCTTGTTACTTTATTATAAACGCAGTGCAATAAGGCAGTTATGCTTCTATTTACAAGTTTTAGAAAACTGTACAGGTGAAGAGACAGGCATGCGTGTATCAAGGACTGTCACAACTCTTTTGAAGCTACGTCGCTGAACAGAAAATAAAAGTACTAATTTCAACCACTGCAAATATGAAAAATACACGCGAGTGCAGAAAGAGACTAAACATCTCATTCCTCTTTCTGCTTCCCTTGTTCACCCTGCTAGTGTCTGTGCATCTATCGTCACTGGAAAGTGCATGCTACAATCACCAAAGGCCTTTCAGGAAACAGCAATCGCTAATCGAGCTCCTCAAGGTGCCTTTCAAAATAAAAGAGGTGCAAAACTCAAACTCTTTGCTGTTACTTTGCTCAGAGTTTAGAAAAGCTCTAATTGGGAAAATTTGTTTCAGGAAGTTTGATTAGAGTCCACAGAAGTGGAGGTGTTGCTCCTATGGTGGCCCTGAAGTCCAAATCACACTAACAAATCATTCCACGCAGAAACACATTAAAGATCATGATGACATTAAACGAAGCTAAGCAAAAAAAAAAAAAAATCAGAAACTAAAACGCTGTTATGTACAGGTATGATTTGTACTTTTGGGATGTTTTTCTGTTGTGAGAGTTTTTGATTTTTTTTAAAAATATATTATTATTTGTTTTTTTTCTACCTTTATGGTTCATCCTTTACAAGCCCCTAGACGGGGGTGTAAGAACCATAACAATGAAACAATATAACGTTTTAAAAAACAAAAATAACTTCCAGAATTCAAAATGTAATGTTTAGAAATGAACCACAATAAGAAACCAGAATGTGCTGATAGGATGATGATGTTTGATTTTTGATGACTTTTTTAAAATGTATCTTCAATGTCTGCGTGTGATTTAAAGTTTTATGATTAATACAGAGCATATATCCAGTAGTGCTGGGTGAGCGATCCAAATGGTATCGATCTCAAGTTGGTATCGGATCGATACCGGTCTGCAGAAATCCATATTTCCACCCTTGTTTGAAATTTGAAACTGTATCATTGTTACTTGTTTCTTTTGGTTTGTAGACTGTTTTGCTTTCACTTCTTCCTTTTTCATCAAATTTCAAGAAGTTTTTATTTTAATAAACTATTTTCTATTTAATTGAAAATGTTGTCCTAATTCTTTTTTATGCTTATCAAGTAATTCAAATAGGGAGACTCACAGCGATTAAAAACAATTGAGATTTGATGTTCATGTCACATCCGCAGGATTTACGAAAAATATCGATATTGGCAATAATGACCGGTATCAGATCAATGCCCAAATGCTCAGTACCGTCCAGCCCTACTATCCAGTATCCCTTCATGTCCAATAACTATCCACCTTCCATCAGTGATGTCCCACAGTAACGACCTTTTCTACGCTTTCTCACTCCCTAATCATCATATATGGACATTTGGTTTTTGACTTTTCCTGTTTTCCCTTTTGTGAGGTGATTTTTCTTTGTTCCTGTCAATAAACTAGCTTGTCATTTTGCATCCATGTCTTCTCTGCATTTGGGTTCTTGAACTCTAATTCGTAACATAACAAACCAGAAAAGGTCGTTACTGTAGGATTTGCTGATTGGATGATGATGTTTGTCCATCTTATCAACATAAAGCTTTTTGGTATCAGTGATACTGGATATCATCATCCAATCAGGGATGTCCAATCGGACCGACCTTTTCTGGTTCCATTTTTTAACATTCCATTGTGCTTCATTTTTTATTTTGTTTCAGTTTTTGGAATTTTATTTTGATTTCTAAACTGTTTTCTTTTTCTTTAATAAGTTTTTGTTTTGCGTGATTTGTTGGATGTGATTTACACTTCAAGGCCACCGTAGCCACCTCATGAAACCCTCTTGAACCCCTCAGACATCAGACAAAGTTTAAAGTTTTAAAGGAACATTTCTGGCCTCTTCTCCCTCTCCATTTGGGTTATTTGATAACTACCAACAAACAGCCGACCTTTGGTTCTGCTGGTTCCTGTGGAAATAATCCCGTTGTGTTGGTGCTCACATCGCCAAAATAATCAGAGGGCTTTGATGCATATTTCTGCCCCGGCTGGACTGATTCTCGGGGTTTTGCAGAAAGTGGAGTGCTATGAATGCACTAAGTGCTTTGACTTCACTGGAAGCTGGTTGGTGAAGGAATAAAAGTGACTGAAAGAAGAGATTTTCTATGGTCCGAGTTTCACTCTCTGTGATGTTTGACCCACACTGACGGTTAGTTCTTGTTTCTGAAGGGCAAAAGTCAGTGGTATATGTTTGACTTTAGGAAAAAAATGCAAAAAAGGAGGACGATCTGGAAGACGGACACTCCCCGTTAGTTTGGAGTCCTTTGATAGGAGGGTGGCATCAGGGAACCTCGTCGATGCTGGCGCCGCTGCGTTTCTGGATGGTCACCCTGCGGATGGACGGCTTGGACGTCAGCTCTTGTTTGGGTGGGAACTGCTCCTTCAGGACCTGCAGGACCGAGTCCATTTTCAGGTCCATCTGGTGGATCTGAGCGGAGAGACAAAACACAGACAGGTTAGCTTTAGCCCAAAGCCGGCGGATTAAACGCGCAGACCGGCATTATGCAGTAAACAAAAAGGCGGCAGCGGCGGCGAGTTGTGCGCGCTGGTTTATATCCATCTGCCTCTTCAGTGCAGTTGCCGTCACAATGACAGAGTAGAGACAGATATAATGACACGTCTGCAGCTGGCGTCGACCAGGTGAAGCCACTCATTACAAAAGCTGCTGAGCTATATGATCCACACACACACGCACGCACTGTTTACATGCTTTTCTAACTATAAACACAGGTGTGTCACCCGACAGAAATCTGACAGGGCGCAGCCGCTCGGCGTTTGATGCCAGCACAGATAAATGGTGCCACCGAGGAAACACAAGTAAACACATCTCAGACTGACTGGTGACACTAAAGTACAGTGAGCGGATAAATGCAGCAAACTACAACCTTTCTAAGAGTGTAGGTAGAGAGGTGAAATAAAGGTCTAAGAAACACACGGGCTTTTTAAAAAATATATATTTTTGACTTTTTTTGTACACCTTTAAAAACATCTCGGGTGAACTTGTTTGTAATTATCCAGCTTGCTCAAATTTTTTGGACAGGTGGAACAAACGTCTGACGGCGGCAAAAGCAGCAGGTTCTGAAAAACGACAAAATTCACATTTTTTAAAGAGTTGCTAAAAGGCAAAACAGTGCCTCTGCTTGCATGAGATGCTGGCGTTGACGAAGACATGGGAAGACTTCACACTCAACCCCAAAAATTGTGTTTTTTAGCATGTTCTTGTTGCATTTTTCTAAGGATGGAGGACATTATAAAGAAAATTGAGATTAAAACTGCATTTATGAGTATTTCTTTATTCAAATCTCTTGACTCTCGTGTCGGTTCACTTGTTCATTCTTGTTTTTATAATTTAAAAACATAGCCAAACTGAGTCCAGTTGTATCACATTCTAAGAATGAGATGTTCATCCATGCTTTTATTTCTTCTCGTCTGTATTATTGGAACTCCATCTTCACGTCTTAGTAAAAAAATCTTTAGAACGGCTTGCTGCTGCAAGGCTTTCCCCCCATGGTTAATCCAGCTGCACTGGCTCCCCCTCCGTTTCCGAGTGCAGTTTAAAATCCGTGTTTTATCCGATGCTTCATCCAAGCACCGGCCCATATAAAGGACCTCGTGCAGCCGTACGCTCCCAGCAGGTCCTCAGATCATGTGACCAGGACCTGCTGGTGGTTAAAAGAACTCGGTTAAAAACTAAAGGTGACAGCTTTTGCAGCAGTGGCTCCATCTCTCTGGAACTCCCGTCCTCTCAGCCTCAGATCTGTAAAAAAGATCTCCTGTAAAAAGGAGCTAAAAAAACATATTTTTAAAATTGCTTTTTCATATTTCTGTTCTTCTATTCTGTTTTACTGTGATTTTTATCTTGAAAGATGCTGTACAAATAGACAATATTATCATTAAATTGTTGTATATCAGGAGCAAATGAAAAAATGGTGTTTGAAAAAGAGGATATTCATGACAGAAAATGCGCTTGGCGACTAGATCCATATCTTTGTTTTCCTCGTCTGAGCTAGCATTTGTACTGCTGGATAACTACGATATCGCTCATCATTTTTGTGTGTGGCTGAACTGTAAAAAGGAAAATGTTGGATCAATTAACAAAAGTTATGTAATTTGTTGCATTTAAAATGATTAGTTTCTATCAAATCAAATTTTGGGTTGATGGTTTACTCAATTTAAAAATGTAATTTGATAAAAACTAATATTCTTAAATGTAACAAATTACAGAACTTTTGTTAATTGATCCAACATTTCACTTTTTAATAGTTTAGCGGGAAGACAGTA
Source organism: Oryzias melastigma (assembly GCF_002922805.2). NCBI lineage: Eukaryota > Metazoa > Chordata > Actinopteri > Beloniformes > Adrianichthyidae > Oryzias > Oryzias melastigma. Next base: position 12,111,195 of record NC_050517.1, read on the forward strand.
TAAACCAGGGGTGTAAACTCAATCACACAGGGGGACAAAATCCAAAATACACAGAAGGTTGTGCAACAAACAGGATAAACATTTATTGAACTCATTAAAAACTAAATTGTTAAAACGTTAAAAACGTAACATAAACATGAATAATAACAGACAGGAAAATCATTCCAGAATAAATCAACTTAAACTTTAAATAACTTTCAGTATTTCACTTTCCATAATAATATTGTCTGTCAAACTTGTACACGTTAAAAAAAAAACTTCACATTTCTTTTCTTGTAAATCATTTAATATAAAAAAATAAAATATCCCGAAAGATTTTGCCCTCCATAAATTATATCCCATCACAATCATAAAACATAACATCAGGCCGTTAATAATAGTAATATAAAATGATCCGGCCCCCAGGCCTTAACTCAGATGTGGTGTAAACAGAGAGCTCTCACCAAAGAGGAGGGGTAGAGGGATTGCTCCGCCCCTACAGTCCCGCCCACAACTCAGGTGTAAATTTCTATTACTGCTCTGCAGAAACTATGTCCCAGAAAACGACACAGATTTTTGGATTTTGACTAAGAATCGTAACTAAAAGACCATCGGGAATGCTTTTAAAATAGATCAAAATATGATTAAAATGGGTCTTTACTTAATCATAGAAACATCCGGATTTTTGTGCCACTGCTGGATCAAGCTCTTTGAAAAATATCACTCGTGTTTTGCTTCAGGTCTTGCTTTGAGCCGAGATTACAATAGATTTACACTGAAAAAATTGGATCAATTAACAAAATGTAATGTGTTACATTCAAAATGAGTAGTTTTCATCAAATAAAAAATGTGAGTTGATGGTTTATTCAACTCAAAAATCTGATTTGACAAAACTAAAAATGTTTAATTGTTAACAAATCCAATGTTTCATGTTTTTAAAGTGTGCAGGTTAATCATCACCTCTTCTTTGTGATGGTTCTTCAACATTTCTCTATATTTAGCTCATAAGTTTCGTTGCTTGATGTCAAATCTTTTCCTAAAGTGCTTTTGTTTCTTTCGTTTTTATACACTTTCTGCATTTTAATTGGACGTTTTAAACTTTTAAAGTTTCCGTCCAGTTGCTTCTACTTTTGTCTGCCACAAACATTATGTCAACCCAACAATTTGTGCCAAAATATTCTATCAAACAATTGAAAACTATTACCTTGAGGACAGTTATTGGTTTTATTTCCAAAAAAAAAAAAGAAAAGAAAAAAAAACAGCCCTAGTGATTAAGATTGGATATCTAAATTATAAAAAGAAAACCATAAAGTAAAAAGTACTGAAGGAGTGTTTACTGCAGCATAATGATCGTAAACACCTCAAAGTAAACAATGGTCGACATTAAAGTTAAAAAATGGGTCTGCTGAGGCCCTCATGGTGGCCTCAACAAAACACAAAAAACTCCACAAAATCGCTTAGAGATCCCTGCAACTCTTTCATGATTAGAGAAACTGTACACATTTTTAATTGTAAAAATGAAATTTATTTGTAATTGAACTCTAAAAAGCCTGGAAGTAATTGAGTAATTTCTGATTTCTATCCAATATTTTCAACCAATTTTAGCTTTTTTCTCTTACCAAAAAAGCCATTTTCTTCTTGCACTGCTCAGGTCTTTTCACAGACATTCGTGCACAAAACTGCTAAATCACTGGAATATGATAACGGTGACTCTTGGTAAATCAAAGCCTCGGCACTTCAAAAACACATACACATCTCACATAGAACAGACACATTCAGACTCCTCTTGTCTTTTTAACACAGATAGCAGCTGCAGCCACACAGTCAGTACATTAACATCAATGGGATTTCTCTTAAGGACACGGCTGCTTTTTGAACAGTTTTTACAGTGTGCTCCTGACACTCTGGACATTTTTACGGCCATTTAGCGACTGTTGAAATACGAGCCAAAACGACAATGTGTAAATTTTCTATATCAGGTCAGGGAAAAGACTTTAGTCGACAAAAAGTTTGACGAGGTCCAGACTTGTTTGGAGTCGTCGACCTCTGAAGCTCCCAAGTTCTAAAATATCTGCTTAGCGATGAATTTCACAAAATGATTCATCCATAAAGTTATCAGTCTAATGAGACATAAAGGACATAAATTGTCTGCGGAAGTTTGATGCACAAAGACGGGCCCACAAAGCCGGCTGAGCGCTAGCTGGGAGGAGATAAAGCGCCGAGTGTCATTTACATATTGAATTGTAATCCAAAGGCGTGACATTCTCACTTAAAATGGATGAGCAGTTCCTCCCGCTGTGCGTCTGAAAGGAGAGGCGCAGGACACCGCCGAGGAGACGGGGAAAAAATAATTACAGAGGGGAGCAGCAAACACACAGCAGTCATTTATCACCGGTAAGGATAAATGCTGGGTATGCGTGCACTGTTCTCTGATGCTGCGGTGCGGCAGCAGTGAGAGTGTGCGTGCACCGATGAGTCATGGGTGGTTTGTGTGTTTAAAGATCACATTTTCGATAAAGTACAAGCAGAAACAAAAAGGGAAATGAGTTCAAAATCGTGGGTCACAAGGTTAAATTTATTAAAAAAATGTAAAATATGAATATCTAATGTGGTAGCTCTTGCTTTTAAACTGTTTTTTTATGCCTTTAAATGGTCAAGGAAATCTAGACACATGTGATCCTGGAACAAGTGAGCTGTCCAGCTGTCCTCTGACCACAGGCGACACATGGGGCGGTCGCCCAACAAGGGGTTTCCCCGGTTGGACCAGCAACTCTAAATCTACCATCCTCAAAAATGCACATTCAAGTGACCATTTCCATCAAAAAGTCCATGTAAATTTCGTCTTCCAAGGTCTAAACTCTTAAATCCACACTTAGTTACACAAGTTTCTATGATCATTTTCTGGCTCTTTGAATGCACCTTAAAAGATAAACCAGGTTGAACTTTGACCAATTTGGAAGTGACATATTCACAGAAGTCCCAACTGTTTGAAAATTGATCATGCAGAAGACATTATTAACTGCGGTTAGTGTCCGGCCAGAATTATGACTCCACAACACGTTCTCATCTCTAAATCGTCACATATTGGCGTTTGGTTAAGGACTCCGCCGCATCCATGTTTGACGTTTTAGGTGTCCCCAACTCGTCCTTTTTTTATGTACTGGCTGTTCCCATTAAATCAGAGGTCTGGTCGTTTTGTTAGATGCGGTACCGGACGTGGACCGAACCTCGGGATGCAGCCAGTAGCGGAACCATAACCCTAGCCAGGTCCGCGTCCAGAACTAGCACTGATCCGCGTCTGGTACCAATCCGCGTCTGGTATAGATCCGTGTCCAGTACCAGGTTAAAGTTAGGGTTAGAGTACTGGTGAGATCCATGTCCCAGTTCTGGACTGGTATCGGTATGCAGCCCGGAAGTTGGGGAGCCTTTAATTTAATAGGAACAGCCAGCACGTTAAAAAACGATGAGTTATGGACACCCAAAACATCAGTTTTTGATGCAGAGTGTCCTTAACCAGACGACAAATCTCTTGTGAATGAGAATGTGTTGGACTCTTTCATATATCGGAATAGAGCTGTGAAAGGAAAAATCCTGGAGCAAGATTCACGAGATTTGCACTGCTTAATATATTTTACACCAACATGAGTTAGTAAACAGTAGAAAAAAGAAAAAGAGAAAGCCCATCCCTGCTTGTCCAGTGTGAACACCACGGGCTAAATGTGCGTTCAAGAAGCTGCGTTTCTTAAACAAACGTCATATTCACAGTGTGTCTTTTGCTTCTAGTCTGATCTATGTTCTATTGTCGTGATGTAATATTCATCAAAAACCAGCTGAGAACATCTGCAATATTTTTGTAGGAATCTAGATCACCTCAGTGCCATTGTCCTGTAACTGAATAAAAGTACAACAATCAAACTTAACTGGAGTTTTAAAGATTAGAGAGAAAACTCCAGAATCCATTATATGTTTTGCTTTTGTTTTGCTGTCGACTGGTCTGGACTTGTCCAATATATGAACTGGTTTTAAAAAAAAAAAAAAGAAAGAAAGAAAACAAGGCCCCAGGGTGTTTCTCTGTCAAATCGCACACTGTAGAAGAATCAAAAACACTGTATATCTGACAACAATTATTTTTTCTCAAGCCGTGCGACAGACTGTTGACCTGTCCAGTGGGGATAGGCTCCAGCAACCCCAATGACTAAGGGGATTAGTCAGGTTCAGAAGATGGATGGATGGAAGTTAAAAGCTTTGAATTAAAAAAAAAGGCCTAAGAAAATAAATAAGTTAAATTAGAGGATTTAAAATGCAACCATAAAGAGATTTTTTTGTAAAATGTTGAACATCTGTGACTTTTGTCATTTTCGACCAAAGTTGTTCACATTCATCGCACTGCACAGATTGATCCTCACCATCTAATATCACTGATATCACATTTGAAGCAAACCTGAAGTTTCACATGCTGCAGTTCCACAAATGACCACTGGGGGCTGGTTTCAAAATGCTCTCATGCTCCAAAAATTAAAAATTATAGTAAATGAACCATTGGATGGATTGAACAAAACTCACTTTACTTTGTCCCGCCCAATTTTGCATTTAAGAATATTTGGAGTTATAGTAAATATTTCTAAATCACTTAATTCTGACAATTAGAGTGAAAATGTCTGTGGTTAGCTGTAACAAATACCAAGAGCTGCACCAATTTAAATATAATAATTCTGATGGAAAATTTAGGCTAAATAATGTTGACAGCAACTATCTCAATTTTCTTCTGCTAATATTTTCATATATATTTATGTCAAATAGAAATATCCAATAAAATATGAATAAAGTCTGTTGGGACAGTAAAAAAAACATATTTGGTTTAAGAGAGTGACACAATTGTGTTATCTAGGGTGTGTTTGACTCGTATTCAGTGGTTGATGAGCTGTCACAGTTCCAGTGCTGACATCTGGAGACACAGAGCATGAACACAACGATGGGGACAACACAAACCTCCTGTTCACACAGGAACACCCTTCCTGAACCACCTTCCTGACCTCTCCTGGGACGCTTTTCTGCTGCACAACAAACACACAGAAAAACAAGCAAAAAAAAAAAAAAGAAAAAGTATCTATGTATTCACCGAGCTGTCGCTTAGCAAACAACAACAAACAAGGATGAAACAATAAAGCACACGCTGCATTCAAAGTCCTCACGTCTCCAGTCTGTCCGGAGCGCCGTGTTACCGTCTGAGTTTGTGAACACAATCCTACTCTGTGATAAGATGTGATAACGTCCAGGCAAACTACTTTCAGTGACATTTTGGGAGAAGCGGCAAAAAAAAGGAGGAAAGGTATCAAAATGTCTGGAAAAAAAGGTCTGAATGCAAATCACTGCAATCCTTAAGAAGTTTAACGAACAAACAACAACTGATTCTGCTTTTACTTTAAAAATAAAGTGTGAGGATCAGCATGGCCTTACAGCTTTGGCCCTTTCATCCCCAGACTGGAGGAGACGGCCTCCTCTGATCCACACTGCCATCTGTTGGAGGCTCAGCAAGCCTGGAGAAAAGCTCCGGGGTGTTATCGCTGCATTCTTTGAGATTTGCCACATTTTACCGCTGCATGATTACCGACAAATGGATACACGACACGCAAGAGGGATAAGAGTTACTGGACGGCGCAGAATAAGGGGAGTGTGGCGACGCTGACAGTGGTAATTAGGTGTTGTGAAGTCGTGCGGCTCGCTCCGTGGAGGGAAAACAAGGCCGATATGAATAGTGCATAACCACCTTTTCCACACGCAGGCGAAAAAAAACCCCAAAACAGTCACAGAAACTCATTTTCATGAGAAGGAGGAACCGATGAGGAAGCTAGAAAACCCGAGGAAGGCAGAGGAACCGGGAAGGAAAGTCTACCAGCCTCAGGAATGCCTTGGCACCGCTGTCCGTCCGTGCAGGCCGCATTATCTAACAAAAAAGATTCCTGTAATTGAAATGCTTTCAGTTGCACGAGACAAAGAGGCCAGAACATAAGGACAGATAAGACTGGAGGGAAACAATTGCACAGCTCCTTTCTCCTGAAGGTTATTCATAAAAGCTGCTTTAACCCGTAACATCCACCCTTAGACAGACTCTGAATCTTCCTGCAGCAGCACACTCCTGGGGTTCAAACTTTGGTCTTATTTTGACGACTTTCAGGCATATCAGAAAAAGTATTTTTAAAACAGAACTTGTATAAGAAAAAATGACAGTAGAAATACAGTTATCTTTAAAACAAATACTCAATTTATTAAAAAAAACACTTTAGGTATTTTTCCTTGTCTGTACACTCAAGGCCCCCCACAATGCTGAATTTTCCAAAAATAGTTTAACAAAGTTCCCACAATTTTCTTCTAATGATTAAACGTGTTTAATCATTAGAAGAAAATTGTTGTTCAACAGCTGCTATTGGGTATTTTTTAGTCATACTGGACCTCACTAATGTAGTCAGAAGTGTAGAACAAGGTGTCAAAGTCAAAACACACTTCAGGTCTAACAGGATAAACATTTATTGAAAACACTAAAACTACATTTGTAAAACTTTAAAAACCTCACTTTTTAACATAACTATGAATAAAAAACCTTAAATAACTTTAAGTATTTAAATGTCCATAAATACATATTTTTATACATGTTAGAAATAAGAGCAAGATAACATAAATAACCTTGTCATTAAGGGCATTTTATTGCCAATTATAACAATAAACTAAAACGATCTGGAGGGCTGGATCCGGCCCCCGGGCCGTGACTTTAACACATGTGGTTAAAGGGTGTACAGGAATTATGACTTATTATGTGAAAACAATAAACAACACTTGGATTTTAATTTTCTGTTCTCAGTAAAGTTTGTCTTTAACTCCTACTTCTGTCACTGATATAAACAGTCCCATAAGAAATAAGTATTTTTTTTATCTCATTGATAGAATTACTTTAAATAAGCGAGAAAAAGGGAAACAAATTAATCCCATATTGCTGATTTTTTTCCAGCTTTATAACGAAAATCACATAATTTTGTACATGCTATATTTGGGTAATTGTGGAGGTGAAACAACAGGCATTAAGGGGTTGAGAAAACATTATAGCCATTAAAACATATTTTTTATCAAATTAAGATTATTTTGCTAAGCTAAAAAATTTCTTTATAAGATTATTTTTCTTGCAAGACAAAAAATAAGACGAATTTTCTTGAAAAAAGAGTCTTTTTACATCCTCTAAATTCAGTTTTTGCTGTTTTTTATTATATTTATCAGCTTTAAAACAAGCATTTTTATTAAAATGTATCTTCTGTGCCTGTAATGTGACAATAGAAAGCATACAAACTGTTGATATCTTGTTTTTGTTGCTTCACTTTTTCAATTAAAAGGGTTAAAATAGTCAATATGAGTTCCATTAACATCCTTATTTACTTTGTTTTTAGATTACTGAAGTTTAAAACATGCTAAAGCCACTATAGGTCGCTAAAGTGTGAGCATTCATTTTTATTTTTTAGGGAGAGTCAACAAAATTCTAATTTAAGGCTGCTTGAATACCATAAAAACGAGTTCCCGGTCAGTTCGGGACATCGCAGACACACATCCCGTACAGCTCAAACAGACCCCCTAATTGCAAACACACACACACGCATGCATGAAGTGCAGACACACAGAATCATTTCTCTTCCAACACAATGGACAATGCGGCGAAAGCAGCAGAGGGCGTACACACTGGTCTTTTTGGCGAGCCAAGAAAAAGCTAACATTACACAAAAGTCATCATTATTATTGCTCTGACAGGCGGCATGAATGGAGAATGGAAATCAGGACGTAGAGTGAAAAAATAGCCAAAAAAGCAGTAATGGGTCTGCTCAAATGCTCTATGAAGACTTTAGATTAAACATAGTTCATTAAAAATGGGTCATTTAAATTAAAAATCATCTTTATAGTGAGTTTAAAACATTTGCATTCTTTTATCTCGATCATTGTTAACAGGAGATCAAGAGGAAAGTAAGTGGACTGAAAAAGGACAGAAGAGGAGTGTGGTCGGACAAACATCCCACCTCCAGGAAGGAGTTCTCTTCTTTTGGTTGTTTTTGTGCTCCCTGCTGAATCATCTTCTGGGTTCTTTCATTCTTGAGATGGGGAGGAGGGTTAGGTTCCCCTCTGGTTTGGAGCAGTGATTATGAAATGTGATAGCGTCTCATTTCTGGTGGGTTTGTGTCCTTATGCGTTAGTACACTGACTTTCATGTGAGAGTGGAAAGCCTTCATGACGTGTGTAGGGGTTTGTGAGTGATGCATGGGCTTGAGTGCAGGGAGTTGCTGTCATCTGAAGTCAGCTCAGAGTTAGTAACGTTAAAGTCCCAATCCGATCATCTTTTGATCTATTTTCAAAGCGTCCCAAGTGGTCTTTTAATGATTTGTGTTGTTTTCTTGAACATAGTTTCTACAGAGCAGCAGGAGTGTATTAGAAATTGGCGCAGAGTAAGCCTTACCTCTTTTCCCATCATCCATCTGTTGACATTCTCTTTTACAGCCCCTCAAATCCCCAACTTAACTTTACCAGGGCAACAAAATTGGTGAGCAATATTGGAGCTATCCAGTTGTAAAGTTTTCATCCAGATGCCAGCTCAGACGAGGAAAACGAACACATTTATGGATTTAGACCAGAGGTGTGCACGTTTTTTTTTTTTAACTTGTGGTCCACAAAAGAATCTAAAATTCGAACAAAGGGCCAAAGCAGGACCAGATATGTGCAGAATCACCTCATAAGAGAAATATCGAACATCAAATCTGGATGAAAACACATTTTCATTTTGATTAAAGACTAATATATATATTATAAAACAAAGCATTTTGGAGTTTTATTTGAAAACTGTGACTTTTGATGTCCTTCAGGAACAAAAAAATTACTCTCCGACTTGGAAAACAAACACATAAAAGTCAGAAAAATGACAAATCTTCCACATAAATGGAGAATAACTTTCTGCACCTAAACAAAGGTCAGTGTATTATAGAGCACCATCTATGCCACATGTGTCAAAGTCAAGGCCCGGCGGCCGGATCCGGGCCTCCAGATCGTTTTATTTTAGTATTAATATTGGCCGGATGTAATCTGGCGCTTATTTCTAACTTGTATAATTTTGAGTGATAAATATTGAAAGTTATTTAAGGTTTAAGTTGATTTATTCTGGAATAATATTTCTGCCTGTTTTTACTCATAGTAATGTTAAAAAGTTATGTTTTTAGTGTAAAAAATGTTTGTTCAATAAATGTTTATCTTGTTCAGCCCGTGACCTTAGGTGGGTTTTGGATTTTGGCGCCCTGTGCGATTGAGTTTGACACCCCTATTCTATGTGCATGTATCATTAAGCATTATTAATATGGACTATTAATACAATTTGTTCCAGATTATACAGCTTGATGGGCTGCATATGGCCTCAAGACGTCTACAAGTGGATGCGTCAGAATGAAGCCGAGCAGGGAGCTTATGGGAGTTTTCCTTCTGGCCACATTTACAGACTTTTTCCGACGGCATTTTTTTGTCTGCTCTTGATTCACAGCAATTTGAAAAAAGAAATACTCAGAAATGCAATTTAGGCTTAATTTTCTGTATATATTATGAGAAAAATAAGACAAGAAGACATCAAAAACCACAAAAACACAATTTTCATTAAGTAGGCCTTCAATAAATGTAGTTTTTAAATTGATTTTCTTTGTAAAAACCTCGTCCCTGGTAATGCTTTTTGACCATTAGCCCTGCAACAGGGGTTAAACCTAAGGAAGTGAGCAAAAAGAAGAAAAGCAACAATAACAGGCTGCATGAATGAATTTGAACCGTCAGCTGGTCTGAAATCTACAAAGGCAGCGAGTTACGGAGCCGCTTCACCGACGGCCTCAGGACCAGCTGGAAAACAGGGCCGCGCCGGCTCCGGTTCACCACGCTGCTACCAAACACGGCGGATTCACTTTAACGCTGACACCTACAATATCTTCTTTGTGTTTGCAAAAGTAGCATAAGGAGGTAAACGGGCGCTTAGAAAGAAAAAATGAAAGGTTGGAGCCTTAATGCACCACTTCTGAGGAGAATGAAACTGGTTATTTTTTAAAGAACAGAAACAGAGGGAGCACCTGACGCACATGGTCAGGATCAACGGCGGCGCCACGTGCCGCCGACTGCAGCCAAAGCTCTTTTCTGCAGGGGTGGTGATGGTGGTGCACCGAGGGGTGTGCGAGCGTGTGCGCCTGTGGTGCTGGTTAATCTCTCTTCAGAGAGGGTGTGCACTCAAAGCTGCTTTTGTTTTGGAAGGCTACTTTCTCGAGGTCGTCCAATCCCTCTGCGCCCACTCCTCCCCTCGTCTTCCCCTGCTTTTTATCTGCGGACACGCCGTGTGTTTGAAACGCTGCAGATTATTTCTTTTATGAGCTAATCAGTCTGTTTGGATGTGGCAGAGAAAGTGTTTGCATGCGTGCATCACTGTGTTTAAGTGTAGGGCTTTGCCAGCATGTGCGTGTGGAAAACACTGAAGAGCTTTCATGTTGTAACATAAACTGAATTAAACAGGAACGTGTCGGGACAAGACGGAGGCTTTGATTTACTGGAGGTGTACAGATGTGATTCTGTACTTTGTAAATGTTTCAGCTGAGGTAAAAAAAAAAAAGATCAGTTTTCTTCCTAATTCATGGCTCAGATGATGAAAAACATGACAATATTGCAGCAAATTATTATTGAGAAAAGAATTTCAGGAGGAAATTCTGTTATTTGTCTTATTTTCTGCACTGTAAGGGGCAACTACAGTCCACCTCACAATCCAGAGTGACAAATATATGAATTAATTCTGGTTGTGCTTAAGAGGTACACGGTGCTCTATCCAAATCTCAGTCTGTTTTTAGAGTGAGCTACAAATGTGCTAATGTGTAGCACGTTGTTGTTTACATGTTACTAACAAGGTGGAGAGTTAGCAAAGTCACAGTAATGTTTGCTTAGCACGGGGGTCGGCAACCTGCGGCTCCGGAGCCGCATGCGGCTCTTCAAGCACTCCCTTGCGGCTCAGTGGCGCTGTTCAAAAATGTTTTGATAACAATTTAAAATGTTGGAAGGAAATATATTGTGGCGATTTGGGTGGGAGCAGAGCCACAGATGACTGGCAGATTAAATCCAGTCATCACTTGTGTCCCATACATTGTACGATCCCTCGTGATTGGAGTAAGAAGAGCACACGCAGGCCATGGAGACCAGTTGGTGACCCCCATTTTTTTAACAGCTCCGAACCACAGAACAGCTGGCACTGTGAGGACCCTCACTCATACACACACCACTCTCACTCATGGTGCCGGTAAAACACTCAAGTCCCATAATGCAACAGAAGAACAGACACTAACTCCACCCACTAACAAGGAACTATTTCTAAATTAACAGTCAGGCTGCCACAATATTTTTGTTTTAATACGATTTCTGTAGGAGGACAAACATGACACAAACATCCTTTACGTTTTCCAGTTGTTGTGAGATGAGTGTAGATGCTTCCACGCCGTCTGAGTCAGCGCACAGCAGAATTCCTGCCCGTGCGTCTGGAGCGCACGTGAGCGCACGTTGCTACGCGGGTTTTGAAGTCGGGTCACGAGCTCCACGTACAAATCGGCACGCATTGAGCGCGCTGAATCTTCAATCCGGTTCAAGATTTCCACGCACAGTCGCGGCAGCTCAGAGCTGTAACTGTGCGTGGAAATCTTGAACCGGATTGAAGATTCAGCGCGGTCGCTGCTTGTGGGCGGAGTCTGCTTCAAAGCACAGAAGTGCCAAACGTGATCACGAAGGAGAAATGAATCATTACGGTTTGTGTCCGGTCAGGTTAATATGACACCAAGATGAGATGAGCGCTAATGAACAGTAGAAGAAGAATAGAAGAAGAATCTCCTCCCCGCCACTGCGTGCGTGACCGCGCTGCTCCGGTGTGGATACCACCTGCTGAGCGCGGCGATGTGCAGGTCTCACACACCGGCCGCGTGCGGTGCGTGGCGGGGAGGAGATTCTCCTTCTATTGTATTTTTACTGTTCATTAGCGCTCATCTGCATCTACAACAGGGAGAACCGAAAGTAAAAGTGTTGAAAATCCCCCAAATCTTTCTGAAGACTTTTGTTTTCACAACTCTGTCCTTTTAAATGTCTGACTATAAGACTCACGCGCGCTCCAGACTTGGAGGGCAGGAATTTAGGTGTGCACGCGTTTATATTGACTCTTCATTGAAAGTGTTGATTGACGCGGCCAGTGTGGAAGCACCTTAAAGGTGCACGTTACATTTTTGTGTTTTTTTTTTAAATCCTCTAAATAAAAATGACATCAAAAATCGTATTTCTTTATTGCATTTCTTTAATTTCATCAAAGCAATGAAACAAACTGTAATTCATTCATATTGTAGTGATGGTCTCAGACACGCTCGGGTTGCTGTCGGTCTGGCAGCGCAAGGAATTGTGGGTTACCCATTCTTTTGCCTGTCTGACTGAAATTGGATTTAAGTTTGGGTTTTCGTCAACGTGTTTTGTTGTCTGACTGTTGAACATTTGTTGGCATTTATGATTTTGTCCTGTTATGTTTGAATTCTTCCTGCACCTGGAGTGAGAATGAGGGAGAGGCTGATCAGGACCCCCCTCTCGATATGCCATTAAGGGATGTCAAAATAAAAACTCAAACGTTCATTATGAGGTTATTCAGCTTTTGTCAGATAGTTTGACGCTGCAATATCTCACCAACTTGTCATGAGGCCAAAAACATAGCTTATGTGACACGAGGACACGCTGCAGGAGAAATAATCGTTCATTCGACACATTCTCCATGTGTTACCTTTAGTGTACGACTTTTATAAGCTGTTTCAATATATGCGGCTCTAGACACATTTGTTTTTTATTGTATTGGTCCAAAGTGGCTCTTTCAACACTTTGGGTTGCCGACCCCTGGCTTAGCATGTATCAGTCTGTTTTTTTTTTTTACCTGTTGCATACAAGCTTGAGATTTGTGTATTGTTAACAAGCTAACGCAGCTAATGTATTAGTATTGGACGTTTTTTTGTGTCACTAACAAGGTTTGGAGTTAACATAGTCAGTAATGTTTGTTTTAGCGGAATCTGTTTGTTTTTTATATTGCAAACATATTGTGAATATGCTAACACAGCTAGCATGTAGCTACGTTGGACTGTTTTATTTTGCCGCATCACTAACACAGTTTGGAGTTAGCATAGCTACAGCAATGTTTGTTTAAGTGGTATTTGTTTGTTTTTTAGGTGTTGCAAATAAGGTTAGGAGTTACAAGTATAATGAATACACTAAAATAGCTAAGTTGTAGCCTTGTCTGGCTTTGTTTTTTAAGTGTTACTCACTAGGTAGGGAATTAGCATTGCTAAAGTAATTTTTGTTTGTTAGCGTTATCAGTTTTTGCAAACAAGATGGGAGGTTAGGCTACAATATGTGTCAAAGTCAAGGCTCCAGATCATTTTGTATTATTATTAGTATAAATGGCCTGATGTTATCTTGCTAACCGATTGAAGCAGCACTATGGAGGCTGAGGGATCAGTTAAAATGATATTTGGCTTTCTCTGACAAACTTAGCAATTTACATCACAAGGATATCATCATCTTCTCCTTCCCTTTCACTCATGGTGCGGAAAGAAATAAACATAACAAGATAAAATAACTAAGGGCAAAACAACCAGACAACAAAGCACATGGACAAAACCCACATTTGAACCCCAATCCACCCAGACAGGCAAAGGGAACAATATCCCACTGTTCGGCCCACGAGCTACAGAGTGTTTTTAATTTTTGCCCCCTGTGCGATTGACTTTGACATCTCTGCCTTATAAGAAATTTGTAAAGTTCTAAAAAGTTAGAACCACCATTTTACCATCAACCACTTAGAAATGGTTGATTTTTGTATGTATTTGTACTGTCTAATTTCCACCAACAAAAACTCACATAACATATAGATGAAAGCCAAACCATCACACTCTTTAAAATATTCGGTTAAATGGAAATTGTTGGTAAAAATTGTGCTTGGTAGAGGCTAAAAAAAGGGGCCAAAATGTGAACAAACGAGAAAATACAAAAACAAGTCCAACGACCCATTACAGTCCATTACACGTCAAGCCATAAAACAAAATTGCCATCCATCTATAAACACTTTAACCTCCTTCAGCCTATTTCCAGGAAGCTGTCAGCACACACCACGAGCCTACCCTTGTTTCCAAAGCTCTAGAAGCCCTTAAAATGGTTCTTAGTACGTAAAGTCAAGTAAACACACCGGCGGCTGAATGGGGAGCAGAGGGGAGGGAATGAACGAGGGATAAGCAGTTGCCTGAAGAACCATTTGTCCTCAAAGACAGCTGGACCGGCTCCTGCCCGGTGCTACAGTGTGGTGACAAAACTCTGCCGCCATCCAGTTCAGCACTTCAAGATCCCGTGAACACGCCGCCTCTGTGCATCACTTCGCATATAGAAACACATAAACAAACATCGGCGTGAGTGAACACACACACAGCCAGATGAAGGAAAAAGGCCCGTACTCTTCAAGGAAACATTTCAACACATTCAATGAAGCAAACACTAATATTTCTCCATGGGTGCTAATGTGGGGAGATAAATCGCTGTAAGATGACTCACTCAGGACAGTTTGATTACATTCCCCTGTCTCCTAGGGGCTAATAAGTGTCTCAGAAGCGTGACACCACTCTGCATTTTATCAGCAAAGACGCCCTGACTGCAGCAGTGATTTGTGGGAGTTCTCGTCTACTGCTGACATGCAGCTTCAAAAAAAAAAAAAAGTGGTTTGTGTTTTAGCCGATCTGTCGGTCGCTGCTTCTGCATGGTTGTGGCCGTACATTGGTTTCAAAGGAGACTCTTTATACATCATGAGACTTAAGCTCCCCCCTCACCCCCCACCACTCTAGCTTTCTTATCGCCAGCTGCCACAACCACCAAATGCCCACCCGACCCTCTAAACATCTCCACCACCCCCCTGCGCCCCCCTCCGCCTATGCCAGGCTGTGGTTGCAGCCAGCGTGGCATTGTCAGTCACCAGGGACGAGCCATGTTTGTATGGCCGCTGCTGTAGGTCCACCACACTGTGGCTTTGTTCTCACCATCAATGGGCCAGTCAGCCTGATATTATAAATGACAAGAGGGAGTGCCAGCACTTTGCTCCGGAACGAGACAGACGCGTGAATTGATATGAACTGTTGGTAAGGGACTTCACCCAAAAGCACATGGGGTTAACGCGGAGCTGGTTTACGGTCAAACCTATCACATTTTGTTAAGTATTGAACACCAAGTTGTGCTGTAAGAACACATGTTATTGTGTGGTTAAATCGGATTCCCAAAAAGTCTGTTTTTAGGGGCGTAAACACGCTCCAAAGCAGACTCACACATGCTAAACAATATTTCAAACAAACCTTCATGTTGACATTTTTATTTGAGCAGCCTTGTTAAACATATCCTGTTGTGTGTGTGGAGCAAATGCACAGCCACTGCACATCCTGCAGGAATATACAAATATTCTGTGATTTAAGGACTACACTCCCATATGAGACTTACCGTGTTTTAACACTACAGGGCGCACCATCAGTGGATTGTCCATTCTTGAACTTTAGTTAAATATGAGGAGCGCCGAACTATAAGGTGCGTTAAATGAGACGTAAGAGACAAAGATCAGTCCCTCAGTCGGACAGACTTTACAAGAACTCTAGGACTTGTTTGTATCACGCAACATGTTAGCCATGCTAGAAGCGTATGATCTTGTGTTCACAGATTGCTTTTATATTTTCTAGAATATGGATAAATCCTAAATAATGAGGCCTGAACACACAAGCCGCTACACTGTGAAGCAATATTAGAGATTATCAACGGTGTAGCAGCTAGCTAAATTGTTCGGATTATACTAGACCGGGGGTCGGCAACCTGCGGCTCCGGAGCCGCATGCGGCTCTTTAAGCACTCCCTTGCGGCTCATTGGCGCTTTTACAAAAATGTTTGAAAATAATAAAAGAAATTAGAAGGAAATATATTATAGTGATTTGGGTGGGAGCAGAACCAAGCAGATGGCTGGCAGGTTTGAATCCAGAGATCACTTGTGTCTCATATATTGCACGACCCTAGTGATTGGAGGAAGAAGTGTACACGCAGGCCATGAAAATCAGTTGGTGTCTAAATTTTGACCACCATTTATTTAACAGTACGGAACCACAGAACAGCTGACACTGTGAGGAGTCTCACTCATACACACACCACTCTCACTCATGGTGCCGGTAAAACACTCAAGTCCCATAATGCAACACAAGAACAGACACTAACTCCACCCACTAACAAGGAACTATTTCTAAATTAACAGTCAGGCTGCCACAATATTTTTGTTTTAATACGATTTCTGTAGGAGGACAAACATGACACAAACATCCTTTACGTTTTCCAGTTGTTGTGAGATGAGTGTAGATGCTTCCACGCCGGCTGAGTCAGCGCACAGCAGAATTCCTGCCCGTGCGTCTGGAGCGCACGTGAGCGCACGTTGCTACGCGGGTTTTGAAGTCGGGTCACGAGCTCCACGTACAAATCGGCACGCATTGAGCGCGCTGAATCTTCAATCCGGTTCAAGATTTCCACGCACAGTCGCGGCAGCTCAGAGCTGTAACTGTGCGTGGAAATCTTGAACCGGATTGAAGATTCAGCGCGGGAGCTGCTTGTGGGCGGAGTCTGCTTCAAAGCACAGAAGTACCAAACGTGATCACGAAGGAGAAATGAATCATTACGGTTTGTGTCCGGTCAGGTTAATATGACACCAAGATGAGATGAGCGCTAATGAACAGTAGAAGAAGAATAGAAGAAGAATCTCCCCCCCGCCACTGCGTGCGTGACCGCGCTGCTCCGGTGTGGATACCACCTGCTGAGCGCGGCGATGTGCAGGTCTCACACACCGGCCGCGTGCGGTGCGTGGCGGGGAGGAGATTCTCCTTCTATTGTATTTTTACTGTTCATTAGCGCTCATCTGCATCTACAACAGGGAGAACCGAAAGTAAAAGTGTTGAAAATCCCCCAAATCTTTCTGAAGACTTTTGTTTTCACAACTCTGTCCTTTTAAATGTCTGACTATAAGACTCACGCGCGCTCCAGACTTGGAGGGCAGGAATTTAGGTGTGCACGCGCTTATATTGACTCTTCATTGAAAGTGTTGATTGACGCGGCCAGTGTGGAAGCACCTTAAAGGTGCACGTTACATTTTTGTGTTTTTTTTCAAATCCTCTAAATAAAAATGACATCAAAAATCGTATTTCTTTATTGCATTTCTTTAATTTCATCAAAGCAATGAAACAAACTGTAATTCATTCATATTGTAGTGATGGTCTCGGACACGCTGGGCTTGCTGTCTGGCAGCGCAAGGAATTGTGGGTTACCCGTTCTTTTGCCTGTCTGACTGGAATTGGATTTAAGTTTGGGTTTTCCTCAACGTGTTTTGTTGTCTGACTGTTGAACATTTGTTGAACATTTATGATTTTGTCCTGTTATGTTTGAATTCTTCCTGCACCTGGAGTGAGAATGAGGGAGAGACTGATCAGGACCCCCTCTCGTTGAGTCATTGAGGGATGTCAAAAGAAGAGCTCAAATGTTCGTTATGAGGCTCTTCAGCTTTTGTCAGATAATTTTGACACTGCAATGTCTCACCAACTTGTCATGAGGCCAAAAATTAATCTTATATGACACGAGGACACGCAGCAGGAGAAATAATCGTTTATTCGACACATTCTCCATGTGTTACTTACAATATAAGACTTTTATAAGCCGTTTCAATTTATGCGGCTCCAGACACATTTGTTTTTTATGGTATTAGTCCAAAGTGGCTCTTTCAACACTTTGGATTGCCGACCCCTGTACTAGACACATTCGGTTTGATTAAAGTGAACCAGAGTTTGTTTTGCCTGATAATCCGTAGCAAATTTTCAGTTTAAATACAGTCAGACTGAGCTCTTAATGTTTTCTCAGTCTGAATAGAATTCATGCTCGAAGTGGAACAACTGGACCAAAACGGGCAAAGTAGCCGGGCATTATGGGATGTAAACGGAGAGCTGTAGACAAACGTGAAGCAACAATGAGACTCCTGTTGAAATGTGATTCGATGAATGCAGGCTCATTGAAACAACTTTTGACATTTCACACTGTTTTCCTGACAATCTATATGTCAGTTGTGCCTTTATAGCTGATGTCTCCTCAGTTACTGTCTCGCAGCATGCCTCTGCTGTACCAAAGTAACAAGTAAAAAGTGCTGTATTTGACCTTGATCCAGTCATTCAAAACTGTTGGGCATAATATTACGTTTGAATAAGTGAACTATCCCAACGAGGAGTTCAAAGATTAGGACTTCCATTATTTCTCCACCTCTCATAATTCCTGGCCAATGACTGAAGAGATCTTTAGTCACATGGTTTTGTTTGCAAGCGTTGGCTGGAAGCAGAAATATCCGGTAGACGTTAGTCTGAATACAGACCAAACACAAGGTTCAGGACTATCCGGATCAAATTAAGCAGACTCGGTTTGAATGCACCCTAAGAGAGTTAAAGATTTTTAACTACCTCGCTGTGTATACTACTTTTTTATCTTTTTTTTTATGATACCTTTTCTTTATCACAAGTTATTCTGTTCATAAACTAGCCAATCAGATGCCTTAGTAAGACCACGTGCTGCCCGCTGGCCCCACCTCAAACGTTTGAAGCATTTGATTGACAGATTCTCGGACCAATCACAGCTTACTAACGTCGTTTGGTCCCAAAATAGCGAAATTGGGCTATATCCATACAGCAAAAAAATGGCGACTGCATTGACTTTATTTCGTTGGAACCCGAGATAACAGCCATGTTTCGTCCATCTCTATTCATGTCAATGTTTTGTGCATTACGGTTGGCTCCTAACTAGTGATTATACAAACAATTGTAAAATCTAAAATATTAAAAATCCTAAGCCAGATTCCACACATGCAAACATACTCCTAACTCTGCTGTGTTTTTGGACATTCCGGTATTAGTTGCAAGCTTCGTCTCCACGGTAACAGCTTTCTCATTTTTTTTAAGGGTGAAATATTTCTCCGACACATTCGAATGTGGTGTCAACAGGAGTTGCCGGGTACAGTGCCAGCAGACAAAAATGATGTGTGTGTTAGTGTGTATCGCAGACAGAAGATCAACCCCCCCCCCCACACCACCCCACCCCCAGCCAGCTGTCCGTCCTGCCCAGACGCTGGCCCCGTGCCTGGTGCCATGGCCCCAACACTGTGCCAGCTGATCTAGGGAGGCAGGAGCTAGCGTGACCCCGACCAAACCCCTCTCCCCCTCTTTAACCAGCATTAGATGCATAATGTGAGACTGAAAGCCTTATTATACTATCTTCTAACAGCTGGACTCACACAGACCAAGAAAACACACGCACCAAGGAGAAATGCTGTTTCCTAATATAGCATCTAACCCAGTTTTTCTCCTTTTTGCGGTCATGGTGTTTTTTAAAATTCAACTTTTTACTTTGCCACATCAAACACTTTTAAGTTAAATGGTGTTTTGATGTTTGCACAATTCTGGGGGGAACTTGAAGGAAATAGCAACACAGACTGGAGATGCCTGGTTGGAGCAGGAGTTGAGTGAGTTAAAGTTAGAGGTCACTGGGTTTATGGAGCTCTCAGGAGTGTGCCCCTTTGCTGTAGATCCTGAAAACAAGACTGAAGCCCCAAACACTGCTGGAGTGACAGCTGCGGGGGTTCCTCTTTTTATTTTTTGATAGAAAAGGATGCCTGGGATGATTTAGAACCAAATTTCAACATCTCTACATCCATTCAGCTCTGCAACCTTACATTCTTTCCTGAGGACCGACACACAGCCAGCCAGGCTCAGTAGACAAAACAAAAAAAACACGAAGCTGATAAACGCAGAAAGTATTCCACTCATGCAGCTTGAAACTTTGGTATGCCTAATACTTGACTTTCAGTCGAAGTAATACATTCAGAGAAGGCGACCAAAGTTAAAGAGCAGCATTGATGAAGATGGTATTTTTGTTGTTTTTAACATGTTTTTGTAGCGTTTATTTTAGGATAGAGGACAAAAAATAAGCTCAAAATCGCATTTCTGAGCTTTTATTTGTTGAAATCATCGTGAATCAGATGTAGACAAAAAAATGCTGTTTGAAAACAACAAATTTGTACTGAAGAAAAGACACAGAAGCTTTTCTGGGGGAGAAGGGGGATGGGGTAGATCTGCACCTATTGTCCCGCTCACAATTCAGAGGTGAATTTCTAGTGAACTAGTGCTGCTCTGCAGAAACTATGTCCTAGAAAATGACACGGGATTTTAGATTTTGGCTAAAAATGCTATCATGATTAAAAGACAACTGGAAAATGTTTTTACAATAGATCAAAAACGATCCAGTATCCTAACCCGGTACCGTATCCCTAAGCTAGTACTAGTTCTCCGTGTGTTACTGTGACCAATTCTGCGTCCGGTACCGCGTCTCTAGAGTTGGGGACACGTGATTTAATGGGAGTAGCCATCACGTCAAAAAACGACGAGTTGGGGACACCCAAAATGTCCAAAAGTGAAGCAGAGTGGACCTGAACCATACATCCCTGTATGAATAGTAGCTATGACATGTAGATTGTCTGGAAAACAGTGTGAGAGGGAATAAATATCACCTTAAAAGTTGTTTTAATGAGCCTGCATTCATCCGACCACATTTCACCTCGAACGAGGATTCTGGGACCAATTCCTGGTCCAGGACGAGTGTCTATTTGGGTTTATTCAGACTGAAAATTTGTTCTGGATTATCAAAAGAAACGACCGTTGAAGATCCAGAGAGTTTTCTGCATCCTAGTCCTAGAAACACTTGGCGTCACTCATATCAATAACAATCTCACCTGGAGATTCTTATTGAAGTTCCCCACAGGGACAGAAAGGTAACTGTTCATTTGAGCTACATCCAAGGGGACAGGCCGCCCCAGGGTGGTTGAGCGTGCACAGCTGCCCCGGTACAATCACTCTCACAGTACCTAGTGTCAGTGTCAATGACATTTGAGAAGGCCAATTGCTCCTTGTCTTGAGGGTAAAAAGAAGCACGGGTAGGAGAAGACACACATGCCGACGCATACTCACACCTGTAAACATAGAGGCCCATTAAGCTGTGTTTGTTGCCATGTACAGCCATTCCAGCGCTCACACAGCATCAACAACACAGTCATTAATTTTGATTCATAGCTGCTGCTGCTGGGACTTAAATAGATTACAGAGCATGAATAAGACAATTCAGGCTTGGCTCGGGCTGCAGACACAGGCTCTGTGTGACAGCGGGGGTTTTTACAAGACGACCAGTGTGCCGGCCCGCGTGAGCGCACGTCTGCGCGGATTTCTCGCACATGCCTGACCGCTCATGCCATCACGCACCCCCGAGTCGCCACACGCGCTCCAATGGCACGACAACAGAGCCGAGCACACCTACTCTCCCACCTGTTATTCCACCCTGCAGGCACCAATGTGGACCCTCCAGCCTCCAGCTGTTCGGTTGGAAACAACAGACACACAAACAGATGTAGCCCCCCCCGAACCCCCACCCCACCCACCGACTTCCTTTACACATGCTGACCAGGCTCTGTATTATTTTTAGCTTGTA
Organism: Oryzias melastigma; assembly: GCF_002922805.2. Lineage (NCBI taxonomy): Eukaryota > Metazoa > Chordata > Actinopteri > Beloniformes > Adrianichthyidae > Oryzias > Oryzias melastigma. The sequence goes on from NC_050517.1 coordinate 12,132,839, forward strand.
GTAAACAGAGAGCTAGATTTTCATCACACTGCTCCCCCTTCTCCTCAGTGTTTTGCCCGGTTTTCCATTTCACAAAATCCTTCAAGTCTCCGTCCGTCCACCCCCCCCCCCTCCATCCTTCAAAGGGAGCAGTCAGTTTACACGTCAGAATGCTCACATGTGGTACAAGTAACTATTTCCACTTTTAAATGCTTTATTTTTGTTAAACCACACATTTATTGTCTTACAGAGACAGCTTCTTCTGTTACGGTACACACGCACTCGCCTTCGAGTGACCACCTCCAAGGAAAAGACACATAAACCCGCCATTTGGGCTTCCGCACGTAAAGGGTAACACAACAGGACAGTTGGAGACTGACTGCACTCTTAGCCCAGATTTGAAAAATGCCATGTTGGATGTGAGATTGACATTAAGGTTAGCTTAAGGTAACGCTACGTCTTCAATAAGAACTGTGGTACCGAGCAAAGTGATGCCAGTATCTCCACAGAACTTTCTGAGGAGGTTGAGGATTTTTCTCCACCTTCTCCATGGTCTCGACCGATGAGGACCTGTGTCTCAGTCGTAAAATGCCACTAGCATCATAAGCTAATAGAGGCTAGGAATTAAAGGGTAACCAAACAGGGCTGACTCCATTTTTGGCCCATATTTGAAAATTGCCAAA
>NC_050517.1:12133528-12139401 GCF_002922805.2 Oryzias melastigma
CGAGCAGCAGAGGTGTGGCTTGGATGTCTGATTGACAGTTAGGTTAGCGTCATGTTACATACGCTGGTTCTTCAATATAGGCAGTGGTATCGGGCAAAGTGATGCAAAGAACTTTCTGAGGAAGTTGAGGATTTTTTGCCTCCCCCCTTCCCCCGAGGCCGGCGCTCATGGTCCAGAACCTTATTGTTTCGAGCTAGTGGCTCAAGATGCTGCTTCTACAATGTTCGACAGCAGGGCTGCGGCAACTGCTGAGGGTTTGCTGGTCCAAAAAGGACCCAGGTTTCAGTGGTAAATTGTCGCTAGCATCATAGCTAATAAAGGCTAATGTATTAAGCAAACAATCCCGAGTGAATGTTCATTGCAAATCCATCATCAGGAGTTTGCTGAATTCAATTCCAATTGCAATCAATCACTTTTGCTTAACTTCCAAGTCCACCAAAAAGTTGTGCAAGTCAGTAGATTTTTGACAACCGAAGGCAAAACATCTACAAGCCACGCTAAAGCTAACACAATAACAACAGACTGTTACAGAATCAAAGGTGGGCGGGGCTTTTATACTGGAGCTGCAGAACATGATGACATGAAACTCCTTAACTAGTTGACCAATCAACTGTTCATTCAACGGTAATACCTCGCTTCAACCTGTAGGGAGCAGCACGCAGTTGCTTTTAGACAATCATTTCTGAAATTAAACAAGTTTATTTTAATTGTTCAAAATGTGTCAAAGACCAACAGTCAGCACTTTTAAAGCCTCATTTATAGAGGTCAACAAACAAAAAAAGTTGATTCAGTGTTTGGTTACCCTTTAAATCCGTTCTCAAGCTCTACGTACAAATCGGGCGTTCATTGATTACACGCTGGAAGTTCAACCTATTGAACCTCGAATGCTAGATTGCAATAAAGCTGAACTTTGACCAATCAGGGAGTTGAATTTTGTAGTCACTTATCGGTAGTTTACTGATCGGATGGTCGTGAAAACTTGCGTGGTGACATGTGAGGTATAAACGCAGAATCCTGAAACGTGCATATATGTGTCTTTTCATAGACTTTTTATTGGAAGTGGTCACTTGAACGTGCTTTGATAAGCCGGTGTGAACGTACCTTTAGCTCCACCTCTTTCTCCCAAACTAAAGCCATGATGGGTTTAAGAAAAGATAACATTTTGTGTGAGAAATAATTAAAAAAAAAGAATAGAAAGAGAGTGAGACCTAAATCTGACTTCCATGTGTGGTTGAGAGATCATCATTTGGGGAAAAAAAAACAAAAATAAGTCTTGGCTAATTTCACGTTGTGCAATCTTCTCACACGCAAAGAAAAAGCAGGAGAAATCCCACAAATTGGGCAACCGTGGAAAAATGTCCTTATTCCTTCAGAGGTCTGTGGTTTTGAAACAGGGGAATAACTCCGATCACACATGAAATTACTCGTGGTCACATTATCAAGTCAGCTCGGGTGAGAAGACATTAGCTGATGTCTTCCACTTTGATCTTAGACACATTAGACTGGTTCAACGCACTCCTGTGGACCGGAGGGTTATCGTGCATTCTATTGAAAAATCCCAAATCCACTATGAAGGAAATTGTGTTTTTAACATGTTCTTGTGACATTTTTATCACAATGGAGGAGATTTATAAAGACAATTAAGCTCCAAATTGCATTTCTGAGTTTTTCTTTATTCAAATTGTTGTGACTCAGGAGCAAAAGAATAATTGCTGTTGGAAAAATATTGTAATTGTGCTAGATATTACTTTGGGTGGACCCCAAGCTCCTCGCTCCACTCCATTCCGATGTGTCCAACCCCAGATAAATAGATCCATATACTGTATGTCCTCGTCTGAGCTGGCATCTGGCGATAAACTGTACGACTGGATAGCTCCAATATTGTTCACCATTTTAGTTGCACTGTTAATGCTAGATTGGGGTTGTGAGGGGCTGTAAGCTAGCAAGAGTGCAGTAAACAGAGAACTCTCAACAACCTTTAAAGTTCAACTCCAATCATGTTTTGATCTGTTTAAAAAAAAGATTAGCTAAAATGCTAATTATTTTAAAAGTGGCCTTTTAATTAGGATTTTAGATAAAATCCAAAACCTGTGTTGAGGGCGGAACTATTGGTGTGGAGTAAGCCCGACCCCATTTCCCATCATCAGTCTGTATTCACACATTCCCGCTAGCTTACAGCCCCTCACAACCTAAACCTAGCATTACAGGAGAACAAACACGTACATGGGTCTATTTGTCTACAAATGGCTGCATCAGAATGGAGCCTGCGGCTTGCCGTCACAGCTACAAGCTTCTTCCATTTTTTGTCTACTTCTAATTAACAACAGTTTGAAAAAGGAAATACTTAGAGACAGAATTTTAAGCTTGATTTTCTTCCTCCATCAAGAGAAAAAAGCCACAAGAACATATTTAGAACACCATTTTCTTTGGAGCAGGTCTTTAAAGTCACTACAATACCTGGCAAAAATGTATTTCAGAGGTAAAAATCCAGTGTTTTCTGGATTATATTTATCAAATAAATTATATTTGTCTACATCTTAATAGGAGTAAGAAAACAAAAAGAAGTGGATAACAAACCTGCCTCTAAAGAAAATTAAATTAGGAGCAGTCATGTGACTAATGATGTTCTTTCCTTGTTCTTGAAACACCTAACTACATGTTTTGCTTAAAAAAAGGCCTTGTGTTGTGTCAAGTCTAATGACAGGATGTATTAGGATGTATTATGAAAACACAGAGCCGTATGCTTTGCTAGTTCTGAACAAGAACAAGCGTTTGGGCTTTGATCCTGAATAACCTCAGAGGCTGACATCCGGACGGCTCGGTGGAGACCCACGACCACCAGCAGTCTGTCGGTCACGGATGTGCACATGTGTGTCTCAAACGTGACAATAAAGCAAATAAGAGAAGCATCGGAACATCTATTACTTTGTAAGTGAAAACTATTACCAGACAGCAAACCGAGAACCTTTTTAATGACACAACTCTTTTGTTAAAATAGTTCCAGCAGTTTTTCTCACGGCTGGAAGCCACATAAACGACTGGTCGATCACCAGCGATGGGAAGGATGTCGAGTCGTCTGCCTGTCTAGAAATATTTATAGGTCAAGACACAAACTAGCATTGTCCAAACAACACCAAGCTAAAAACAGATATTTGTTTTCTTTTGTCAAGTAAAATGAAACAATTTTAAATCTAAAAAACCAGTAAACAGCCGAGGTGCTGGTGGGAGGCCAAGTGCAAATAAACATGGTAGGAAGGAAGGCAGAGCAAAGGCTGATGCTGAACAAATCTTTATCCAAACAAAAGGCCAGACGAGGTTTGTTTGTCTTGCTGGCCTCTTGACCTCAGCTTGGTGTCCAAACGCAATTTGGTTATTTAATATCTGTTGAAAAGTTAATAAGTTATCCCAGGAAGCTCAAAAGATCAGGGATGGTCTGCATTAGTGGATATTTTTCCTAAATAATAAACAATATTTTGGGATTAAATTAAAAGGGAATAAAAATTGACTGGACGTGTAATAACACTATAATAGTCTCAATGATAGAAAAGGTATCGTAGTCTTGTCTTCTATCTAGATAATGTAATTTATTGAGCTCTATAACACTGACTTTTTGTCTCAACTTTACAACTGTAACAGTGTGTTGGTATAAAACTTTAAAACTTTGCCACTGAAGTCTTTTTCTATTGGAAAAGCCTTCACCAAGCCTCTCAAACTAAGAATTTTTGCTGATTTACTTCTGTTGGCAGACAGGATTCCCTGCTGGCGATTTCATCATCAGTTGACCACAATTTTATGGTCATTTCTCAGTTATATAGACCCTTAATGAATACAAAACCATACTTTCTTAAGCCTTTCAGAGTAAACTATATCCATGTATTTGGACATACTGTATATTACCTTTGGCTCACTAAAGAACAAATTATTTATGAAATGTGAGTTATTTTCGTGAGCTCCTGTTCCTTTCTGAAAGTAAGACGCCTCGATCTCTGAGGCTCCGCCTTTCGCTCCTTGTGGGTGCCGCCCATTTCATGACATCATCCTAAATCCGTCCTCGGCAGCGTGTCTCTGTTTCACCCATAAAAACGAATAACAGACGAACTTTTGCAAAGATGGATGTTCATATTGTGTATATAAAATACAAGCGTGTTGCCGATCACTATATAGCTCCACGTAGAAACTGTGTGTGTGTTGGCCTGGGGGTGGAGCTGGCAGCACACACTCTTCCTGGAAGGGGCTGTTCTGTAAGGGCTCTGTGGCTTTGTTTGGAGTGTTTTCTGGTCATTTTCTGAGTTTCCCTGTCAGTCAAACCAGTTTCAGGTTGATCATGATTCACAGTTGTTTTCATTTCAGTTGATTTCCTTCAGCCTATCTAAGTGTCAGCGTTTCAGCTCATACTTGTCAGGTCACCTGTTCTGTTTGGTCACCGTTTTTGTTTCTCCATGGGTTCTTGTCATGTTATGGTTTAAACTCCTGTCACCAAGCCTGATCTCCTGCATTTGAGTCCTTCGTCCACCACTTCCTGACATTTTGTGACATCACCATGTGAGAACACGCCTGGTTTGGTGGCTTGGAAGGGGCTGGTGCTCAGAGAGCAGGTTTTTAGAGGATTACGCAGAAATGTGTGAACGGATCCAAATACCACATTGGGGTGGTTTATAGTGAGGAATGAACAGTATAATACACTTAAAACTTAAATGAGTTGATTTTGTATGGTATAGGCCCTTTACATAAACTAGCACTTATATTTCAGCATTTCAATCTTGCTGATTATTACCCTGCAAAATACGAGATTGTATCAAAAATAAAGGCAAATAAAATGGGAAGATTAAATGAAGATAATACTAGAACTACACTGTAGGTGACACCAATATGTGAATATATTATATGTGCTTTAAATTTGTCATGTAGTTCATTGTTTTTGGGTGTTGCACAATTGTATGTTTTAATTGAATTTTTCCACTTATCAACAAAATTTGACCAATAATACTATCTATAATATATAATTTTAGACTATGATTTTAATATAATTTTAGACTAAAGCTCTTTACTTTTATTCATAAAATGTTGCATGTTTATAACACACATGCGTTTTTGGGTTTTGCTTTGAAGTTACCATAAATATCACTACTAAAAAATATGTATAATAATAATACAATTTTCTATCTTACTACCTGATAAAAATGCTTTGTTTGAATTAAATCTTAAAATAAACCCTCTAATTTGCAAAAAGTTTTCCTGGTAAAAAGGTTTATAGGAATGGTCAAATTATAATCATTGCATTTCACGTATTAAACCTTTGACTTTCCAGGTGCTGCTCGCCGCTTTGAACAGGACGGCAGCTAATTTAACGCGCTCCACCGTCACGCTCCTGAACCTGAACTCCCCGTCCGTCCAGCAGCACAGAAGGTCGGCCCCACCTTAGCCGTGCTAAGTTTTTGCATAAACATTTGTTGATTCGGTAAGTTGCCAGCATGTCAGAGACTGAAAAACCTCCAAACAGTTCAAGAGCAGGCAAACCCTGCCACGTCACGCAGCAGGAGGGTTTAGGAAGGTGGGGGCTCAGGAGGTTTGTGGCACGTGCCTGCCGCCCCCCTGGTCCACGACCCAAGATGGAGTTACAAGATTCAAGGGAGGGGCCCCCATGTGGACCTTTTCGCCCTTTAGGCTCCAAGTTACCTCTGGCCCCTTCAAATTAAAAGCATGACTTGAACTCGCGCTCGCTTATTTATTGTTAATTTTGGAAAAAAAAGTGTAAAAAAATAAAAGTTGCAGATTTAGTATTTTTTAGGGAGGAAATTCATCAGAACAAACACAAATTTAGTCCAGTTAGTTTCCAGATAACAAAAAAAATGACTATTTGAGTCAGATTTCGG
>NC_050517.1:12139524-12149848 GCF_002922805.2 Oryzias melastigma
CAGGGCTGTGCGGCTGAGGCTCTTTCACTGGGACCACACAAGAGCTCTCCAACTGCTTTCTCCCTGTTTGGTGGGATTGGCGCTTTACGACTGTGCGCGGTACGTCAACAACACAAAGAGTGACTCCAAACCTCTCTATTAATACGGACGACTAACAGCTCAGATATAGAGCTGGTCCATGGAAAAGAAACACCCACATGACCCTTCCTGTCCACAAAATCCACACAATTTGTGTTGTTTTCACCACGCTTTTAATGCTTCCCATGTATCGCTTTTGCACTGAAAACTATTTCATGCACAAAAAAGTGGATCTTTCCTGGAGGAGGTCTGAGGAGCTCAGAAACGGCGAGGATGAGCGGGATCCTGTTAGAAGGAATGTCTTCGTTCGTCCATGAAGAGGTTAGGTGGGAATGTTCTATTTCAGTGTCTGCCCTTTTCTGGGAATAGAAACAACGCTAGTCATAACAACGGCGTACTCACAAGATGACTGATAAGATGCCAATTAGATGAGTTCAGTCCAGGGGGGGTGTGTGTGTATTTGTGTGTGTTTATTGGACCGAGATGAAGAAAAGGGTAAATAGACAGTAGAAGCGACAGAAAGCTTCCCTTTACTGAACAATAACATGCAGGTGTAGAAGTTGGAGGACCGGAGGAGCTTCACGACAGACAGGATGTGTGATGTACACACAACATCAGAAGGTCGTCCGTTTTTTGAATGTCTGTTAGAGTATTTGTGTAAAAGCTTTGAAGTAAAAATGACATTTGTGTCAGAATAATCTAGTGCTTAGAAGTTCCAGCTTAGTCTTTTTAAGTTATACATATATAAGATGGAGTATTGGAAATCGTCAAAAATGACAAGAATTAAACCGTTTTAGCCATTAAGGAAGGAGAGATTTGAACAAAATTGTTATTTTGTTAACTAATACAGGGCTGTGTAATGTAATAATAAAGTAAGAATTTTTATTTGGTGTATCAAAACAAACAAAAAAAACAAATGTATGAGGGCAGTGAGCAAATGTCCACATCTGATGAACTATCCTTATTTATCCTTAATTATCCTGTAAGGTTTCATCATGTAGATTTCTCCTCATGTCACTATAAATGAATTAATCAAATAAGTAAGAATTATTAAAATAAATGAGTTTTGTTTTATCTAACCGTCCGTCTTCAGTCTAACTTTTCCTTTTATCTTATGGCTGCTCCTTTCAGGGTCACCTCAGCAAATCATCCATCTGTGCAGAACCTTATCCTGCTGCATCCTCCTCACTCGATGCACTAGCCTCGTGTCCTCCTGCACAGACTCTCTTTGCTTTGGGTCCCCTTCATGGCTACTACAGAGTGTCAGATACAAACTAGAAGGTAAAAAAAAATAAAAGCTGTGCAACTGATGGTGGTTTGAATTACAAATAACTCAAAAATTGAACAGGACAGAAAATGGGACACAAATATTACTCTGGACTGAATTTTCTACTGTTTATGTTTCAGCTATTCAATTATAACCAACATTTTTTGAATGTGTTTGATAAAAAAGGCAGAATTTTTGGTTATTTAGGTAATTTTAAGCAAAGTTGTGCTCAAATCAATTATAACAAATGGAGACCATAATTAGGAACCAAATATACTGAAGAAAATTACTGGTAAATAAAATAAAATAATTAAATTAAATTACTGGTAAATAAAATTAAATATAATACAAAAACTAAATTAAATTAAATTCTAATAAATTAAATTAAAATACAGTAAATTACAATAAATTACTTTAAATTGCTTACATTTGTAGGATCAAAACGTGTAACTGTAAATACAAAATTGTGAAAAACTAAGTGATTAACTTTTTCAAAATAAGATATTAAAAATGGAAAATCATTGGAGATTAATCTTTCACATATATTGTTTTATTTTTAAACAAGCAAAAATATACGTTTTAAGTCTGCAGATTCAGCATGATCTTTTTTTTTTATTCAAAGTCTTCTTAAACCAAATATTTATGCACATAGATAATACATTTCCTTTTACCAATCTACAGTGGCCCTGAAGAACAAAAAAACACCAACAAATCACTCATTGCAAACATAAGGCCAATACTTTTATTTTTTTAAAACAATTTATTTTTATGTCTTTTTATTTTCAAAAAATGTTTTTACTGTCTAAAATGTAATGTTGCTTTTGAAATTATTTATTTTGCTTTTTTAATTGTAATCATGATCTTTAAAATGTTTTATTTTCTTTGAGTGATTTGTTGGTGGGATTTGACCTTCAGGGCCACCGTACCGATCTGCTTCATTCAAATTTACATTTCCTCTTGATAACATTTTTAACAACAGAACTAAATTAATAGAAATAAATATTTTTTAAATCTTTTTAACTTTTTTTAAGGTATAAAAAGACATTTAGGGAACTTTTCAGTCTAAAGTCTGTTTTTACTGAAATTTCGAGAGACTAATACGTGACTGCACTTTCTATTCTCCTTAGATCCTCAATAAAAGTGATGAAGACGTCACCGGCGACCATGACAGATGCGCAGGAGCTTTGTGCTGCTGCTCCCTCCACACACTGGTGGTGAACCGGTGAGGAGAGCGGCTCCTTCATGGCGTGGGGCCTTCCTCTTCTGCGTCTTCAAGCTTTCAGTTCTTATTAAAGCCACAAAAGAGAACGGGAAAGGCCCCTCTGAGCCCGACTCTCCGAAATGCTGCAGCTCTAAACTATAATAATATGCGCCTCAGCCCTGCAAACATACTCAAAGCGGGGCTCATTGGGTGCCGTGTAATAAGTCCTGGCGTGCTAACCTTGTAATTGGCCATAATTAAAAGGAGGAAGACGGAGACGCGGATCTTCCTCTCGGCTTCAGCTGCCAGGCAGCAGGAAGCAGAAAAGACAGGCCGTCTCTTCCTTTACTATAGGTGCCACCCGGTCTTTCTCTTTGAGCCTCTTTGCTCTTGTCGCTCAGAATTTCAGAAAAAGTTTTGGGACTTTGCCTGCAGCAGAGAGAAGAAGGGGGTGAGCTTGAGAGTGTGAAGTCTGGCTGTTTTTATTTTCAAATCCCCGCCATCTTCAAGGTTACGTTTTGGTTGCATGTGTCTGTACGTGCACAAACCTCCTTCTTTTTAAGCGTCTCTTTGTTTTAAGTCTTTAATTATTCAGTCTGCAGATGCTCCCTGTGTTTGTTGATGCTCCTCGGCAGACACCTCACAGCCACATCTTAAGTCAGCTTAGATGTACAGATTTCCCCTATTTTAATAAACTATACACTTTACCATACCTACTATAATAAAGTCCTTCGCTCCAGAGGTTTTAAACCAATTAATTTGGGTTAAATTAAACATGCATGCATTCCCAGTGGTCTTTTAATTATGATTATGACGTTTTAGCCAGTTTTTCTGACAATTTCGAGGTTACAGTTTCTGCAGAGATGTAGTTTTTCAATAGACATTTGTCTCTGAGTTGTGGGCGGGACTGTTGGCATGGAGCAACCCCGCCCCCCTTTTCTAAGCAGGGAGCTTGTAGCCTTCACAGTTTATTTATTTATTTATTTTTTTGTCACAAACAAGTTATTCTTCAAACGGATTCCCAATGATTTAAATAAAAAAATACTCAGAAATGCTAATTTAAATGTAGTTTCTCTATATATGTGTTAAAAGCACTAAAAACGCAATTTTTATGAGTGTGTCTTTAAACGATTTAAATGTTTTTATAACTTATTTAATTTCTTGAGCTGTTTTTTTTGTTTTTTGTTTTACTTTCTCCAAAAGTGGTTTAAAGAAAGGATCTTTGCTGAGCAATCTGATCTGAATAGTGAGGCTCTTATTGCCTGTCTCGACTTCAACATTTTCCATCTCCTTAGTCATCATTTGAAAGATTTGAGCTCTAAGTCTGTTACTCAAAAGTGTGGCTTACAGGCTGCCTGAATGAATGAGTTTGGTGCACGCCAGGTACAAATCATCAACGTGAAGACACTTGGATGAGAGTCACAATACTTCAGGGATTGCTATTGCGGTTGCTATGACTCAACTTCAAGACGCCACCTGGGCCTTCACCAACATATTGCTACACATTTTGAGGGGTAAGCCCTAAAAGTTGTGTGGTAATATGAAAAGACGTCTAAGAAAATCCCAGACGACTGACTGTTCATAAGAACTAGAATGCGGCGTCACACGTAGAAGATGAATTACTTCAAAGATATTAAGTCTTTATAGATGTATTTTTTTCCTGAAACGGACACCGCCATGTTGGAGCCAGACAGTAATCAATGATTGGTCCAAATTGGTCTGAGTCAACATTTTTATAGCGACCACTCTCACCAATCAGGATTGAGCTTGTTGGGAGACCACGCTCAGGTGAATCTGTCAATCAAAAATTGTGCGTGTTTGACGTGAGACCAGACACTTTTGTTGAGGTATCTGATTGGTCAGTTTAACTAGAATACCTTGCACAGCAGAAACATATTAAAAGTGTTGTATTAATGTATTTAATTGGAGTAATAGCTGTTTATTTATAGAAGTCTATGGGATTTTCTTCGTTTAGAATGTGATTGGGGAGGGGTCACTCCGTCCAGTTCTTTTATACAATCAGCTGAACTAGTCAGTTTTCTACTTTTTATTTCCTGAGCTGGTTTACTGTCCTCAAGTGAGTGTCCAAAAGAGCTGGTGTGAGAAAAAAATCTAAAATGAAGATCAAATTATTAGCCAATTCAAACCAAATCCAGGACTATCCTTGTGTGAAACCTTGAATAATTTTTTAAAGCTTTTTTACAGCCTGACATAAATTCATTGGGAGCTAAGGTTGAAAGGTGCTTCCTTACAAATATTATCAAAGTGTGAAGTTACCACAGGACAAAAACACGCCTTCCAACCATTTCTGATTCCCCACTAGTTTGTCATCCACAAAAGGTTTGTATGTAATTTATGGAGCCCTCCACTGCACACGCTCCAGGCATGGCGTCGCTATCCGAGCCTCAGCTAGCATCTGCCCGAGCACGCTGCTGACAGACGGGTGAGCGCTGACGGGGCAGCGCTGGGCTTTTGTCACCTGAGCGTCACTCGCTGTAACCCAAGACAAGACAGCTGCTTGACTTACCATCAAGCTGAAAGGAAACTCCACCATGGCGTGGATGGGGAGAAGGGGGAGGAGGGGAGGAGGAGGACAACAAGTTCATTTGTGTGCCAAGTTTGAATCTGCGAAGCTTCTGGAGATGAAAGCTTTGGCACAAACAGACTATAAAATACATTCAGAAACAGACGCTACTTACATATAATGCATATTTCATTCTATAAGCAAACTCAAAAGTCTTATTTTTTTCAAAAAACATTAGAACGCCTTATATATTAATTAATTTTTTCTGGTTATGTTTACTAATGTCAAAGCATTTTTGAGAGGTACTCGGCGCTATCATGTCAAATTGTCAGCCTTTTTTTTTATCTTAGGAGTCGCTAACAAGTTTGGATGTTATCATAAATATGCTAACATGGTCAACGTGTCCTAGAGTGGGACTGCGCTTTAACAAGATTGGGAATTGGCATAGTCACAGTCACATTTTTTTGGCGGTAACAGTCTGTTTTTTACATGTTCTAATCAAGGTTGGGTGTTACTGTGGATACGCTAATGTGCCAACGTGAAGCTGTGTTTTTTTTTACATGTTACAAGGTTGGGAGTTAGCATAGTTTGTCTTAGCAATGTTCAGCTACTTTTTTTGTGTTGCAAACAAGGTTAGGTGTGAATGCACTAACGCAGCTGACTTGTAGCGGCGTCAAACTGTTTTTTTTAAGGTGTTCTAACAAGGTTGGGTGTTAGCTAAGTCAGAGTAATGTTTGTTTTAGTAATATCCAGCTTTTCTTTTTTTCTTTTACATGTTGCAAACAAGTGGGTTATCTTGTGAATATGCTAGCATGGCTAATGTGTAGGAGTGTGGGACTTGTTACTAACAAGGTTGGGAGTTAGCGTTGCCAAAGTAGCATTTTTTGTGTGGTAACGGTCTGTTTTTCACGTGTTGCAGACAAAGTTGGGTGTTGTTGTGGATATGCTAATGCAGATAACGTGTAGCAGTGCTTTTTTTACATGCTACTAACAAGGTTAGGAGTTAGCATTGTTTGCTTTAGCTTTGTTCATCTGCTTTTGTTGTAAACAAGGTTTTAATGTTATTGTAAATATGCTAACGAGGCTGCCTTGTAGAGGCGTTGAGCTGTGTAATTTAAGGTGTTCTAACAAGGTTGAGAGTTAGCGTAGTAGAGTACACTGTAAAAAATGAAACATTGGATCAATTAGCAAAAGTTCTGTAATTTATTACTTTTAAAAATGTTCATTTTTATCAAAATACATTTTTAAGTTGAGTAAACCATCAATCCGAATTTTGTATTCGATGAGAAATAAACATTTTAAATGTAACAAATTATTGAACTTTTGTTAATTGATCTATTGTTTCACTTTTTTCGTTTGTCTTAGTAATAACTGTCACATGTTGCAAACAAGCTGGTGTTTATGGAAATGCTAACACGGCTAACGTGTATTGCCGTTTTTGTACATGTTACTAACGAGGTTGTGAGTTAGCGTAGTCAGAGTAACGTTTGTTTTAGTAAAATCTGTCTTTTTTTACGAGTTGCACACAAGCTGGTGTTTATGTGAATATGCTAAAGCGGCTAGCATGTCTCTTTGTCTGACTTTTTTTATTTGTTACTAACAAGGTTGTGACTGAGCACAGTCATAGTCACGTTTGTTTAAGTGCTCCTGGTATGATTTTTTTTACATTTTGCTGACTAGATCAGGAGATACAGATTTTGTGAATACGCTAACGTGGCTAATGCTTACAACGTGTAGCTTGTTACAACAATTTCTAGAATTACTGTGAACACAGTTCATAAAGTGACAGAAAAACGTAACTTTGACTCTTTTCTCTCTCATAATATGCCTAAAGTACAGTAAATAAAGCTAATTGAATATCGTTTAAACGAGACCTCAAATAACCTCTCATTTCCTTGGTCTCTTTTTGTGTAAACATCCAACCACAGCCGAACTCTTTTTTTTCCTACAATTCAGTCCTTTCTTTCTATTGGTCTCCTCTGTTGTCAGAAAATAAAAAAAATGAGCAGAGGTCAGACCGGGCCCAGTGGCGGCCATATTTTCTCCACACTCGCCTGTGGTCTTCACAGCCAAATACACACATGGACAGACAGTGGGAGGATTCAGCCATGACCTCTCACCCCAGCCTGGGCTCCCTCAGGGTTAACAGAGGCCGTGTTACCATCCTTGCAGAGGCCAGCACCTGGATCGCTGGACCTCTACCCGCAGTGTGTATGTGTGTGTTTGCAGACTTGGGGGTGGAGGAGGGGGTCTCCAGGGAAATGAATTAGCCACTTAGTTGAGTCACCCGCCCCCTCACTTAGAGAGATCGCTTCGGCGGGACCCAAAGGTCAACTCTCACCCTTTCTCGCATTACGTTCTTCTTCTTTTTTTTTTTGTTTTCACCATTTCTCATTACCTCCCCCACCTCTCTCATCAGAGGTGAACAGGGAGCTGTGGTAAAGCCATAAGAAAACTGAGGTGGGTGCGTCCAAAGAGATATATGGTTGTAAGGATTGGAGTATAAGTCACTTTTGTCAGAACACAAAGTGGCCCCCAGCCTCCTCTGCTACACTACCGCCGAATAACAGGAAAAACAGAGAACCTTTAGTATTCATGCAGAGTTTTTTATTTATTTTTTTTTTGCATTTTTATTTTATTTTCTCCTATTCTTGTATATTTTTTCCATGTATTAATAAAATTGTTGTTAAATTATCTTCACTCTGGAATCTGATACTAGCTAAAAAAATCTTTGCCTCCAGGAGACATTTCCTCCTTATGTCGGTGGGTGTACACACTCACAAGTTGAGCCAAAAGCTGTCAACTATAATTGCATGTTTGAAAGAAAGCTATAATTAGGTATTTAGCCTATTATGAAGGTGTGGAGTGCAGCAAGTCTACAGCACTCAATCAAAAAGTCTAAAAGATTTTACATTTAAGAAGAAAAACCATTTCCTGATCTGCTTAAGCTCACGGTAAGCCTCCAGCATGGAGGTGCGACACGACGTTACGATAACTAGTTTGGCCCTCCATCAGCTGCTGCTCCGTCTTTCAAGGAAATTCTTCCCTTAACACGACTCCCCCGTTAGACGCTTGTTAAATGCGAAAGTGATAAAGTTGGTAAAATGAGATGAGGTGTTGGGTTTCGGATAAAATCTTCAGGCTTATCTACAATCGCTGTAAATGTCTGAGAAAGAAGTGAGCAGCAAAACAAAAGTGCCCAAAAGGAAAACAGAGTTTGCAAAAACCGGGAAAAAGATTCCCATTTGTATATTTTTATGACAGCCAAAGATCTGATCACAGCTACCAATGCGCTCAGATGTAAAACTGCCAGCAGATTAACTTTCCCCCATATCAACATATCAGCACAAACTAATTCACACCTTTTTTTTTTTGCCAAAACCAGGGAGGCACAAGAACTGGCAACATCAACAAACTGAAACCAGAAGCGTTCACCTTCCCTGACACACCTGAGGGAAAGAGAGGAGGAGATAATGATTTTAAAAAGAGGAGTGTGTTGGGCTGCAGAACTTCACAAAATCTGATGCTGAAAGTGGCTTGAAGCTGCAGACAATGTATTGACAGAAAATTCTAGTTTTTAAAAACTATCTGATAAAGTACTAATGAAACATTGGATGATTGCTAAGTTTTTGTTCGCAACAATGTTAGTTTAAGATGCAAAAATATTGACATATTTAGCCACCGTCTCCAAATTGATCGACACATTTTTAACATGGTGCAACTGTTCTAATTGTCAGCAAATTTTGCATTATTTCAATATAACAAGTTGTTATTTAAAAAAAAACAAATAACAATAAATGAGTTAATCCAACAATAAATTTCTAAAAATTAGCAAAACTTTTTCCCGCCAAAAGTCTTCAAACGAAGACTTACGTGGATCCAGTCGTCTGCAAGTGGATGCATCAGAATGGAGCACACCCACTATATTCTCCGACGAATATGCAAAGAAGATGTTAAAAACACCAGACCACAACTCTCATCAGAGTGGTTTTCCAGAAACAGATTTGTGACCAATCAAGATTTACAAAGAGTTTACAAAGCAGCCTTGCTCTGATCCTCAACACTTCACAGTAGGGATTTATTCATCGTAAATCAGCTGATTCTGTTGCGGAGAAAGGTGGCATAGCATAACACTTTATGTTAATAATGTGCTGCAAAATGCTAAATGAAAAGCTGCTTTTCTCCCCATCAAAATCAACTGATTCATGTTGCTCACGTAAACGGTCAAGAGTTACAGTCAATCACATAGCGTGTTTTGTTTATTGCTGGGGACATCTCAGATGTTAGATGTGTAAGGAGATAATGAGACAAAAAAACTTCAGGGTCTCGTTTTTGTCCTGAGAAAGTAAACAGCTTGAATTGAATATTGCTTAAAAATCAAAACTATTTCCCAGTGTGACACAAATCTACCTGAGAAATATAATAAACAGAAAATAGGCTTTATATTTTTACTTTAAAAAAGCTTAACCCACTTCTGAATTCTGTCCTGTAAATGCTGAGATAACCAATCGTGTTTGTTCCTTTACCATCCCCCCGGGTCTCGTTTGATGCATTACAGTAAATGGGCCTGTGTTCATGCCAACAAAAATCTGATAATAGATAGTCATCACATCTATGTTAAAGTACTGAGAAAATGCAATTTTCTTAACAATTTACAATTCACTTTACAATTGAAAATATTTTAATAAATTTTCTAATAAATGATCTTTACATTAAAAAAAAATGTGTTACCTGATTTATTTTAATGATTTTTCTATTAAAGAAAAAAAAGGAAAAAAATCGGCATATCTTCCCATGATACTTGCTTTACATGAATGACTCTTCCAAAGGAAAATAATCTGCACACATATATATTTTTGTTGATGTTTGATACTTGATTTACATTAATTTTGAAATACAGAGCAAATGCAACCTTCAGGACTCGATCTGGACCTACTGACTTTTCCAGTCTGAAAACACACTTAAGTGTCTTCAGTTGTGACACATATGAAGTTCACTATGAGGTTAATGCAACTAGTGTATATATACACTAGTTGCATTCAGTGTATACACTGAAAAAACAAACTTTTTGCATCAGTAATATATACTTAATTATTCCTCATAATATTTACATAATAATTCAAATATTATGCAAATACATAGATTTTTCTAGTAAAGAAGTTAAGTTTACTTATTTTTTATAAGTAATCAGAAATTTGATTGTTTATTAGTAAGATGTACTTTTCAAATTGTTGTAATCACTTTTGGAGCATTC
>NC_050517.1:12150088-12150364 GCF_002922805.2 Oryzias melastigma
GAAAAAACAAACTTGTTGCATCAGTAATATATACTTAATTATTCCTCATAATATTTACATAATAATTCAAATATTATGCAAATACATAGAATTTTCTAGTAAAGAAGTTAAGTTTATTTTCTTAATTGCAGTAAAAAAATAATCAATAATTGTTAGTGCAAATTGTTACAAGGATTTTCTTAAGTAAATCTTATTAGTTTTTTTTTCAGTGTAGTGTATATTTTCCAAAATATATATTTTCATATATAAATATACATATATATATATATAAATATA
>NC_050517.1:12150427-12162371 GCF_002922805.2 Oryzias melastigma
TATATATATATATATATATATATGACTCCTCAACTCCATGAAACTCCACAAAAGCAAAAACAATTGGTTTGACCCGAGTTTCTACAGAGTGATGACTTTTTTCCCAGCATGCATGCTAACAAGGCCATCGAAGGATCTAAGCTGTAGATTTACTTAGTGGCATTCAGTTTCCCAACCCCTCTGTCACCCTACAGCAGTGGACCTGTGGAACTGGATCTCTCAGCTTAGTCCATCTGATAGCCACTGTGACTGCGTGCCGCTCTGTCCACCTGTCAGTGCTGTGTGACTGTTATGCAGCCAGTCAGGCAACCACAGCCTGGCCACTGCCCCTGCCTTATCAGGATAATGAGCTGCATTTAGGTCCATTATGAGCTGACCCCAAGGACTTTCGTGGCTGCTGAGTGGAGGCTTTACGCCAGTGATGGACAGGCCGGCAGGGAATGTGATACATGGCTTGAGTGCGCTGCAAGAGTAGAAACTACAGAAATGAAAACAAGAGGGCAGGTGATTGGAGGATGCTGCAGGAAAGATATAGTGAAAGGGAGAATGATTGATGGACATAAGGTGTTTGCTAAAACAAAACAAGGAAACTCTAAAATACGTTGAACTCTGTTGTAACATGATCAGGAAGGAGACATTAATAAGGAAATGACACCAAGACGAACATTTATAGGAGACCAGACCTATGAAAACAAAAAGCCTGGAGCAAAATTTATAGGACTTGAACCTCTTTGACTTTGCTCACTGAGCTTGAGCCAATTGTAAGTGACGAACGAGTGCTAGTAAACAGTAAAGCCACAAAGAAGAATCCACCTCCACCTGTGTGAACACCAGTGGCTGGATGTGTATCCATAAAACAGCATAGAGCACGTTCTTAAACGCACCACCAGTGTTTGTAAATCCAGGTTGAAGACCCGCCTGTTCTCAGCTGCATCTGACAATTCAAAAGTTTACATCTGCACTGTTTATCTGTGCCTGCTTGAAATTCAGTTCTTTTTACTTTATTTTAAAGCACTTTGAATTGTCTTTTGGACATGAAATGTGCTATACAAATAAACTTGCCTTGCCCTCCTTCCTGGTACCCGTTTTTTGCGTCCAGACCCAGTTTCGCGTCTGGTACAGATTTCGGACTGGTACTGCGTCTGGTACTGCTGTCGGAGCCAGGTTAGGGTACCGGTACTGGATGTGTCTCGAGGATCAGTCCACGTCCAGTATCACATCCGTTATCGTGTCCTGAGGGTTCCGGACCCTTAATTTTATGAACAGCCAGCACGTCAGAGAACAACAGGTTGGGGACTTGTTCCCAAAACGTCAAAAAGTGACGCAGAGGGGGCCTTAACCGAACGTCAATACGTGACGACTTGGAGATGAGACTTTGTTAGAATTCAGCATTACACACGCATTGTGGAATTTCTGTATGGGAAGAAAAAACGTATACTTAGAAAAAGATGTGGATACTTTGGAAAAACAAAGAAAAAAAGCATGAATACAACATTTGGTTTTAGGCTTGATATGTCCAGTTTGGATAGAACATTTCTCTGTTTTTAATACAACAAATCTTTGCTTTGAATACAAAATTCACCTTGTGAAGTCGTCTAAATACATCAAAGCATGAAACATCGATTCAAAAAAGTGTGCAGTCCTTTGACAACCACTGGAAAATGTCAGGAATAAAAGACACTTTCACGAAGGAGAACAATCAGTCACAGACGAATCGCTTACCTGTTTTATATAAGGGTACAGTATTTTTATTTGAACTTTATTAAACTTTTGTGTAGATCACTGGTCCCAACAAATTGTCACCGACCTTCATGTTGTGATGTCATAAACCAAAGACAGCATATGAGTAATAGTATTCTATTAGTATTATTATACAATAGTATTATTGTATAATAGTATACAATAATACAATTACACCACATTTAAGGCTGTTAGATAAAGCTAAAATCCTGCCATATGTTAGGCATTTTGATGTAGTGGCGTGATTTTTGTTAACTGGCGTGATGGTTACTTTAGCCCAGAGTTAGCCCTATGTGTTTCTGTGTCCTTATTCTGACATCATCAACACTTTTTGACAAACATGGACATATTTTTTTTTTTACATGAAAAAATGTGGTATGTTTGCTACTCCTTTTTTACTATTTTCCACTCCGAGTGCACTATTGGCACAATCAGTTGTCACAAAACACAAAAAGCGTTGTAGAGCACCATTTTTATTTTCTGGCATTCATTTCAACAGAGTTATGTTATTGATGTGCTGTGGCATCAATAAAGCTACATTTTTAGTACAAATAAATTGTATATATATATGTCCGTAGTTTTGACAGTGAGTCAACAGGGGAAATTTCGCATTCAAGACAAAGAAAAGTCATATTCATAACTAAAATAATAAGTATAAACCAAATGTATTCCTATTTTTTTCCAAATTTGTCCAAAAAGTATTAATTTGTGCACAATGTTGTCTATGCGCTTACGTTTCACTTTGACAGTTATCTTAAAGTTCTGCTTAAAAAGACCTCCATTCACTGAGATTCATGTGCTTTGAAAAATGTTAGATTTTTTTTACATGGCTGCTTTTTAAAATTAGATTTTGGAAATTTGGATGTGTATTTGTTGCTAAAGTTGCTACATACTGATCTTTTCCTGACTAGAAACAAACTCAAACCCCAAAGGATCTAAAGCTTTCAACTCTATTTATATTAGTTTGAATTTTTTTTCCCAGCATTCCCTTCATTTAAAGTCTGTAAAGTGACTAAAATGCACTGAATTGGGGCTGCACTTTAGCAAAAAAAGCAGCAAAGCGTTACAAAAGTAACAAAGCGTAAACAAGTGCTCCAAAAATCTGACACAAATAGCCATTCATGCAGAGGAGTAAACAGAAGACACACCGCACACATATAATTTTACTTCCCTAAAGCTCTCGTTATCTTCACTTCTCTATCTCCCTCTTTCTTTCTTTCTTTCACAGGCAGCCAACAGGACTCTAATCTGCTGATTGTGAGTGCCGAACAAGCTTCTCTTTGTTTTTGCGCCCATAAATTTCAAAGAGGTGAGGCCGCAGATGAGAAAAAGAGGCAGAAAAGCAAAGGAGCTTTGCTGAAAGTGACGCACAACCATTACGATCACTGAGTACAATCGGTAAAAGAGATCAAATTATGTCACCATTAGTTAAAACAAAGGCAGAAGGGGTGGGAAAGAAGGGGTGAAAGGAAACCAAAGTGGAGGAATTCGACATAAAGGAAGCAAAATCAATCGGAAATGATTGGAAATGCAAATATACACAACAGGGAGAGCAACGTTTGAGAGGACCAGAATAACCAAATAAAGTCATTAAACACACATGCACACATGCCAAACACAGAGTTCTGGCGTCCATGTGTTTGTCTCACACCTTAAGAAATGTTTACAACATCCCAAAAATAACCGCCCACATGAAGACAGTCTAAATAAAGCAACAGGCCAGATTTTCCACGTTCCGATCCGTTTACGTTGATGTGATTCATCCACACGTCTGCCTTCAGACTCCTGCCGTTTTATAGGTAATGCTGAAGTTTACCGTTCAGCAAACAAGTGGGG
The DNA here is from genome assembly GCF_002922805.2 of Oryzias melastigma. Taxonomy (NCBI): domain Eukaryota; kingdom Metazoa; phylum Chordata; class Actinopteri; order Beloniformes; family Adrianichthyidae; genus Oryzias; species Oryzias melastigma. The sequence continues at coordinate 12,154,004 of NC_050517.1, forward strand.
GTGTGGAGACGAATCTGGACGTTATAGAACATTTCCTTCAGATAGAAGCAACCGTGCCAGAAAAACGCAGATAAATGATTGCTCATAAAACAGTGATGATGTGCTGTTTGTAAAAAGAACCTGCCAAACTAAGGAGCCCACAGGCATCAGCTGCTTAAAAGTCGTAATGACTGGCAACCAAGGAAACATTCTTCCAGGTATTGCATGTCTTAAGATGCAATGCAGTTAAACCCCCCAATTTGTCACATTTCAAGTTAAAGTTATGAAACTTTAAAGCCAAAATTTAGAATAACTAAACATTCAGTTTGAATTGATTTGTTCTTATTTGTTGGTGTGTACCCAAATGGCTTGAAAAGTGCACTGCATGGTGCATTTTCTTGGCTTTGTCTGCTGGAAAGAGTAATTGTACGAGACTTAAGTGTTTTTACGAGGTGTATTAGGCTTTTCCATCAAGATGCAATTACTGGCTCTGCTGGCACATGGGAAGCCCTTCTGAGAGTGCAGTAAATGGAACTGGCCAGAGCTGCTTGATACTGGAAAACGTCGAGCAGACTCAAGCTAGGTATTGATATGCAAAGCACATGGGAGTTAGTGCGCCAAAATAGGTGGAAAGCGGAGCAGATCTATAGGGACTGGCAAAAGCACTGCAAACACATGCAAATATATGCCAGACCGACCCATGTGAGTTAGTAGTGGCTGCTGGGTACTTGAAAGTGTTGTATGGTACAACTGTTTTAAGAAGTGATGAGTTAGATTTAGGGGTCTATGTGATAACTAGCAAAACTTTCCAAAACCAACTCGGTTATGGCAACAAAAAAATATACTGGCCACTTTATTAGGTGCTCCTTGGACCCCTTTTGCCTTTGGAACTCCCATTATCCTTAGTGGCATAGATTCATCATGGTACTGGAAAGATTCCTCAGTGAGTTTGGTCCAGATTTATCAGCTGAACATCCACGATGTCAATCTCCTGTTCCACCATTTCTCAAAGGTGATCTATTGGGTTGAGATCTGGAGGTCATTTGAGTTCATTAAAATCATTGTTATGTTCAAGAAACCAGTTTGAGATGATTCCAGCTTCATGACATGGTGGAAGTAGCATCAGAAGATGGTACACTGTGGTCATAAAGAAATGAACATGGTCAACAACAATATTGAGGTAGCCTGATGTTGTAACCATGCTCAATTAGTTAATAAAGGGCTAAAAATGTGCCAAGAAAATACCCCTCACACCCTTACACTACCAACACCAGCCTGACCCATTGATACAAGGCAGGATGGATCCATGCTTTCATGTGGTTGGCACCAAATTCTCACTCTAACATCCGAATGTCGCAACAGAAATTGAGTCTCATCACATCAGGGAACGTTTTTCCAATCTTCTATAATACATTTTTTTTTAACTGTTGCCTCAATTTCCTTTTTTTAGGTAACAGGAGTGGCACTCTGTGTGTTCTTCTACTGCTGTAGCCCTTCTTAGTGGAAATGGGGTATACTTGTATAGGTATACTTGTGTAGCGCTTTTCTACGTTCCTTGAAGGCCCAGAGCACTTTTTAGTCACAGACCCATTCACCCAATTACACACATATTCACACACTGATGGTGGCTCCACGACCAAACACTGGCACCAACTTTCCATGGGAGGCAACTTGGGGTTCAGTGTCTTGCCCAAAGACACTTAGACACATGGGAAGGTGGGAATCAAACCATGCAATCTTCAGAGGTCGACCACCCTACCGCTGCACCATGGCCACCCCATACCTTAAGATAATGCGTTCAGAGATGCTCTTCTGCAGACGTCGGTTGTAACCGGTGGTTATTAGGGTTACTGTTGTTTTTCTATCAGCTGGAACCAGTCTGACTATTCTCCTCTGACCTCTGGTATCAACACGGTATTTCCACCCACAGAACTGCTGCTCACTGGATATTTTCTCTTTTTCTGACCATTCTCTGTGGACCCTGGAGATGGTTGTGTGTGAAAACTTGCTTTGGAAATTAGAATTTTTCTACTGAAACTGAAATACATGTATGCTATTTTTTTAAATAATCCAAATCTATTGAAAGCAGGTCTGTTAGTGTCAACATTGTTATCATTGTTTCTTTTGAGAGCAACCATCTCTAACACTTCTAACGTGTTACAAACGTTAGAAGTTACTGTGAATAAATTAAGTCTGACTGATGGACTTATCTCTGACTCTTGTCTCTCTTGATGCTCCTCATAGTTCGGTTGGCCTTAAAATTAACAAGTTTGAAAATAGACCATTCATTGATAGAGCGCCATATCGTGTGAATAATACAGTATGTTTTTTTAATCCTTATGGTTTTTAGAACAAGGTGAAATAAACACCAAGTAGTGTAAAACTTGGGTGATATTGAAGTCCCTCCTCCTCTTTCAGCTCTTTTGCTGTGATAAGAGTTGCTCCTAACAGCAGAAACAGAAGCTGATGTTTCTGTTTAATGTGTAAGCTGTCAGAGCTGTGCACTAGACGATAACTGGCTTTGTTGTGCGGGCCCAGATTGCCTCTTTGATGACCCCGACGGTTCACGGCAACCTCAAAGACATCAACAAAAGCTGGATGATCAAAGGCTCTCAGTGCTTAACCAAGGCAAAAAAGAAAAATCACACTTGAACACACTTATGACTAGAGCTGTTGACCAGCTGACCACCAGCAGGAACAAGAGCTCTGTTTGCTCTTTTTTAAAGCTCATGACTTTATCTGTTAAAGAAAACAGTTCTCTGATAAGAGAAATGGGGGAAAAAACAACTTGCTGATTAAAAGAAGAAAAGTCTAAAGCTACTCACACCGGGCATGTGCAGTGTGTTTAAGAAAGCGCTAAACTCGGCTTCTTCCTCTTCAATTTCTATTGTTTGCTAGCCCATGTTCACTACCTATAGTTGGAATAGATTTGGTGTGAAATGTCAAGGTGGTGCAAATTTTGCTCCAGGCTTTTACTTTCACAGCTCTATTCTGATAAATTAAAGACTTTGCGTCAGATCACACAATTTGCGGAAACAAACCACAAATAATTTCTCCTTTGTGATCAGTTTTTAAACGGTTAGCACTTACACAAATTATAAGGGACGCCATTCATACATTACTGTCAAATTCAAGTCGCTGATTGGTCAAAGTTCAACCTGATTTAACCTGCAATGGTCCTGCATATCGTACGTAGAGCCTGAAAATGGTTGTAGAAACCTGCAACAAGCGCAACACATTCTCATCCCCAAGTCAGCACTTATTGACGTTTGGCTAAGGCCTCTCTGTGTCACTTTTTTAAAATGTTTTTTGAGGTGCTGGATGTTTGTAAAACTCAAGGGTCTGTAACCCTCGGGAAGCGGTACCGGACGCGGAGGTGTCTGGTATCGGTGCCCTAACCCGGTACCGATTTGTGATTGGTACCATGTTCAGTTCGCGCATCTGGTACCGGTTTGGGTCCATGACCATGCCTAATACCACGTCCTGGTATCGGTACAGAGTTTGGGTACCAATGAGGTCCTTGTCGTGGTACTGGAGCAGTTCTGGTTCGCATCCCTTAGGTTGTGGACTTGTAATTTAATGGAAACAGTCAGTACATCAAAAAGGACGAGTTGGGAACACCCAAAACATCAAAAAGTCACGCAGAGGGGTCCTTAACAAAATTTCAATATGTCACAACTTGTGTGTTGACACGTTAACACAAGAGTTTTGAACATGGAACCCTGACACCCACATTTATCCACGATTACGTAGACTTTTTATTGTAAGTGGTCGCTCAAACACACATTGTTGAGGATGGTTTGAACGCAGCCTTAAGAAAAAGAAGAGAAACAAATCTGGAGGGACTGTGTTTCAAGAAAAAAAACTGCTACTAACACCGTATGCGCAGCTTGGGTTGGTCGGCCTTAGAGGCCACATTAGCATCAGGATGCTTAGCTGGGAAAAGGTGGGTTGAACTATGGGAAAATCTTAACATCTAAATACGAAAGCGTGGGAAAACTCTGTGCAGTGTTACTACACCATTCATCCTCAATTTCATGGCTGTGATTTAAAGTATCACAAAGTGTGATACAGCTCTACTGGCAGCAATAGGTCTGACAGTAAAGACTGAAGACAGAGACTTGAAAGAAAGTTTTCAGATTGAAAAAACAACACTGTCTAAACATTGCTGTATTGGAGTCACTCAACTGTGATGAAATGGAATTTTTGTCCAACTTTTTTTTTACAAGTAAAGCAAATGTAAACTACTGAATGTATAAATTTATGTAGCGCTAATTAAGATTTGTACAGGAGGCTTTATTTACCAGACTATTGTGACCTCAAATGGGTTTGCTCTGGTGTGACAGAGTGGGTGTCTGTGTACTTGTTTGTCACGTTTTTTTTTTTTTTTTTGTCCAAGGTTGGTCACACAAATTCCTCTGATACAGCAACCACACATGCGGGATCTCCGGAGCAGGAATGACTCACTCACGTTTAAGCAGAGGTTCTGCAGATCTGCTTCAACTGTGCAGCATGTGGTTTCAATTTGAGGCTTCGAACGTGGCGTGCATCAACACATCATGCTGCGAGCAGGATGAGTGCATTTTGGCTAACGTGTGTGTGTGTACGTGTGGTAAATCTCCTCATGCAAATTTGGTATTGAGGGTTTATGTGCCTGTGTGTGTGCATGTATACAAAAAGTATGTGTGTCCAGCAGAAGAGACCACTAATAAGAGACTAGAACAGTGACCCTGGAGTCTGTCGAAAGAGCCAATGTGCTGCGGCTGAAAAGTACACACACGCACACACAATTATTCACTTGTGGGTCTGTTTGTGTCTGTGAGTGTATGTTCTATATGTAACGGTGTGTAAGTGTGTATCACGATGACCAACACCCCCTCATTAACTCCATCATGGCTGGAAACAATCAACCATTCTGCCCAAGTTGCAGGCCAGACTCAGGCGATGCAGACCTTCAGACCTAACATTAGAGAAGCCTCCATCACCACAGCCTGGCTGACCTCAGATTGGATCCAGCTCTGTAAACTCACAGTAAATTCTCATATAACCAAATCAAAATAGCCCTTCTGCACCATTTTTTACCAAAAACACTGGATGCCAGGAGATTTAAATCGATTGACGAATGAACATGTGAGTCCGGTAAATGTTGCATTATCATCGTGATCAAAGGAGCATAAAGGTAATTGTTTTATTGGTCAAAGAAAATCATTTGGAGGAAATACTTACTGGCTCAAAAAAAAGCTCTTTATCTTCTAAACACAGATTTAACATTGCAAAGAACACAGAATAAAGAATAAAGTGCCAGACAAGTACAGTATACAACATTTACATACATATACATGGGAATTGGTGAATGGCCAAAGTAAAACCATAGGCATTGTCCAGCCATATTCATTGGAATTTAGCCGACCCAGTTTTATCCTTAGAAAAAAAGGGACATAGAAAGTTACTTTTGTTTAATCTATCAATGGGATCACCAACTGGCCAATCTGAAAGACATGCCCCTAACAAAGCAAAACAGCGTGAATATGTCTATTTAAGTGAAGGGGAAATGGATATTTTTTCCATCTAGCCTCTAGTGACCATTTGAGATACTGCAACAATTGTTACTGCTACTGTAGCAACAGATTGTGAGGATTGGATCTGAAGTCAGAGAACCAGTCACACTAGATCATTTTCTTTGAGGTTTCTTTCTTTTGGCTGGTCCTTGATTCAAATCAAATGGTCTGAAATATTAATCAATCCAAGTTCATTTGAAATGGAACCTCAGGATTTTCCTAGAAGGAAACCCCGCTAAGAAACACACATGGTGAAAACATGACACATAATAAAGTCTGTCTAATTGATGCTTAAAGGTCCATGCATTTGTTCATACCTCCAAACATACACATTGAGATTTCTAAGCAAGAAATATTAATTCAAAGCACAAAGCCATAAGATAGGCAGTAAAAAGAGAAAGACCCTCTTAAACAGGGGCTAAAGGGACAGCCAGTAAGGAAGTAAATGAAGCAACACAAAAGAGACAAGAAAAAATAAACAGGATGGGAGATTCCACAATCCAATCAAACTTGTCCAACACAAAGCTGACTGATGCTGTGACTGTCTGTTGTGCATTTTGTTTACAGTTGAAGAGGAAATGTATAGGGAGGGCTGTCCTTCTGTGTACAGTGACATGATGATTTACAGCTACCAGCAGATACCATCTGGGATGAGGAGATAAAGACTTAGAATGTCATGGCTTGAACTGGGAAAACTTTAAGACTACAGGAACCATGTCCCAGTTCTCATGCAATTAAAGGAAGTTCCTGTTTTGTTCTGCAGCTCATCAGTTTCTAGAATAATCTTCTTACTACTTGAATTATTAGAACAATATACCATAAAAAGGACTTATTGCTAAAAACAATCAAAGTATGGTGGGATTGGGCCAGGGGACCAAGGTGTACAACACAATGTGATCAAAAAGGAAAATTTCAAAATTCACAAGTGAAAATACTAGTAATAAATAAACCAATATGAAAAAAGAAAGGACAAGCGGATTCTTATAAACCATCAGTTGACCTGAAAGAAAGACATCAGACTCATTGGGTTAATTGATGACTCGATGTTCATAGGTGTGGAAGTGTGTTTGTGTGTGATTGTGTGACCCTGCAACAGAAAGGAACCTGTCCAGGCTGTACCCCACACAACCGGACAAGGCTCCATCCAGGGTGTACTCTGTCTTCACCCTTGAAGTTGCTGGGTAGGCTCCAGTAACCCCATGACCCCAAATGGGAATCAAGCCAGTTTTGAAAACGGACGTATGTAAGAACCCTTCATTGGAAGCATCCAACACAAAATTGACCCGTTCTGAGCTAAAGTCTCTAACCTACAGTGAGTTGTTGGATGAGTTCTGCTGGAGTTGGGATTACATTATTATTGGGATAAAACTTCAGAGCATACAGGGTTTGTTAAAGCAGCAAGGAGTTTTCAAGGAACATTTTTATTTGCTAAATGTCTTCTAACATTATAACTTTAATAGTCTCTTTTCTCAACTTCATCCTAACTTGCTGTGAAAACCTGAATAAAAGCAGATATTGCTGAAGATTAGCGAACCTCTGAACTTAAAAACTGCTGAGACAGACAATACACACAAGCAAGCTCAGGATGGAACTTCTCAAGGGCAGGCCCCTGATACACATAAAGAGACACACTTTTACATGTAGCACCTGCATTCCCACAGCAGGCAGACAGTCTAAGCCCATCCTCCTCAATGCTACATTAGTGAGAGGCAAAGCATGAAATAAACCTTTCAATAAACAGAGTAAAGGCAATGTTTTTAATTCTTTTCCCAAGTTTAAGGACAGCTGGAAGGGTGTGGAGGAGCGCAGGGAGGGAGAGCCTAAGCGATAGAGGGAAAGAGGAGACATGGAAAGGGGAGGAGGGTGATCCAGCTTAGTCAGCAGATCGCTGCAGAAGCCCTGTGCCAATGTTGATATGCTGACAAGAAGCTCTGCACACACACACTCACAGGCTTCTATTCAGTCCTAAAAGTGAAACCTTGAAACATAAAACTAAATCTCTTATCGCTTGAATTTTTGTTCTCCTCTCCCTTTGGCTGGACACAACCTCTCATCAGCTGACCCAAGCTAACAAAACACAACACAGCAGTCCAGACGGTCACAACTGGTTCATTGTGATCCAGTGACCCAGCCCTCTGAGGTGACCTTCGACCCCCCAGACAACAGGCTGTTTGACCAGTGGTCGACTGGTGGGAATGACCTGCTGCCCAGTGCTGACATTTTGGTATTTATTTCTCACCATAAACTGCAAACGGACTTGATGTCTTTATGTGTCAGCGATTGAACCTTAAAGCAAAACCAAATTCAGAGTAGCTGATAAATCAACACATTTACATAGCAACAGCTTTAAATCAGATACAGTCAGTTTTGTTACTTTCTTGTGAGTCATGTTGGCAATTAGACTTAAAGAGAAACAGCACAGCTATCAACGAATTAAACAAGAGATTACTTTTAACCTTTTATAGACTTTAAATGAAAGGCCACTGAGCTGACGTTTATGCTTACTTTCCATCTTAAATCAAACATAACCGCGATGTGGGAACCCCCTGACAGTACTTTGTTGACAGTAGCTCCAGACAGCGAATCCATTTTTGTTTCAACTTCCAGTGTTGACAGCAGATATCCAAATAACAGATAACAAGTGTCTGCACAGCGATTTTCTCCATTGTGTAATTACTTATGAGAGAGTGTAAATTAATTAGAAATATGCTTATTTACAATTTTACCCAGACAAAAACAGACTGATACAACTGACTACGGTGTGACTATGCCGACTCCCCTTGTTGGTAGCACATGAAAAAAACATCACTACACCTTAGCCGCATTTGCGT
>NC_050517.1:12162460-12184570 GCF_002922805.2 Oryzias melastigma
TATATATAGATATATATGTAGTGGTTCACTTTCAGCTTATCCCTTTCGGGGTCGCCACAGCGTAACAGCACCCACTGTTTGGCATCAGTGACTTGTCAGAGTTTTTACGCCAGATGCCCTTTCTGACACAACCCTGTACTTGAGGAGCACAGGGACCCAGTTAGGCAGCAGCGTCAAGGGTCTTGCGTAAGGACCCAATCTGGGTGGGGATCAGTGGACAACCCTGGGAATTGAACCCAGGGCTCCTGCATATCAGCCCTTCACCTAGCCCACTGAGCCACCCAACCGCTATCTATCTATCCATCTATCTATCCATCTATCTATATATATGTGTGTGTATGTGTATATGTATATGTGTGTGTAAAAGGTGCTCCAGGATTAGATGCACTGTTGCTTTTTTTTAAATTTTTTAATTAAGGCTTTTAAGTAGTTCTTTTGTCTGGTACAATTTGGCGCTAAGAAATTTTTTTTTATTATTATTATTCATCTGGATGAGAACATTTACACCAGTAAACACTTTTATGTGATTTAACAAAATAAACCCATTTAAGTAAAGTTCCTCTGAGCTTTGACTGTGTTGGGTTGCTGAAGTGCAGCAGTCACAGAAAAGTGCCCTTTCATCACTGCTAAGCTGTTCCAGTCTAAATCGCTCTGTAATGCTGAACAAGCTTTAAGCAGCAAAACGTTTTGGAGCGCCATGCCCTTAAATCTTCACTTCTGGCAACATTATCTTCCTTTGCTGCTCAGAACTGTTAACCCACCTCCAAAGTAGACACTTATCATAGGAGGCTTATACCAATTATCAACGTGGCTTTCATTTGGTTAGCTCAATGGTCCAATGTGAAAACCTCAAACACATTTGGATACTTCTTTATTGGGTCTTTGATTAAACAGCTCCATCTTCATCTTTCTACAGGCTCCCTAAATGGTGTTTTCTTGGGTAAATGTGCAGAACAGCATCAAAGTCACCTTACCCTTCCACCTCAACCCTAAGTCTGCGGTTCAGCACAACCCTTTATCAGCTCTGCTTATCAGGACAGCTTCAGCTCCCTCCCTTTTTCTCCGTCAGCATAAAAAAAAAAACAGAGACATACAGTATCGGGATCTCCACCATATCGTCTGTCTCTTCCTCTATCTCTGTCTGCTGTCTGACTCACTTCTTAGGTGCCATTGGAATGAAAACCACCCCATTTGATCTCTACATCTGTGGCCTTATTGCTTTTGAGAGCAGACTTAGGCTTAAATAAAGTAAAATAACTTAAAAAAATACTAATTTCTTAGTAAAGTTTTTAACTTTTTGTTTACTTAAAAATAAAAGAAGTCTGTAAAATGATGTTATAATGTTCTCACGCCAGATATGGGCCAGCTAAAGCCTCATGTATAAAGCAAGGTGTAAAACTGAGCACCTATGAGATGAAACACAATTTGTTTGTATATATATATATATATTAGAGCTGTCAGGCGATTAACATTTTTAATCGCGATTAATCGCATTGTCCAGAGTTAACTTAAGATTAATCGCAAATTTACATGTGGCCTTTTTTAAGGAATAAATGTGTGCTTTGTGGAATTTAGTAGTTCTACATTAATTATGAAAAAAAATGACAAAATTCATAGTTTTCATCAGAAATACTTTATTTTGTAACATTGTATTGAGATAAACTTTCCTAACAATAAAAGGCTGTAACATAAAATGCCTAACAAAAGCCAAAGTCCAAGTGAAGGGCATTTTAAATTCAAAACTTCAATCAACGTTCAGTAAAATAAAAAAAATAAAAAAATCAAAAATCAAATTTCCATAACACTTTCATGTTCATTTTTTGTCAGGACCAAATCTTTTCCTCCTCTGCTGAACTACAGTAATAAATGAAATAGAGATTTATCATTTCCAATTAACTTTTGTTTTTTAAGACATTAAAGACTGAGAAAAGCGGGATACACTGTGGATAGTTTGACAGTCTGTTACTGCCGCCGCGTTCTCTGGCTGCAGCTCGATGCAGCGACGTGTCCAGCGGAGCTCAAGCCATGAATATGCCGGCAGACAGACCGCTATGCTGGGGTTGGATCTCGCTTAAACCTCCAGAACATTTAAAACGTCCCCCGGTGAGCTTGCTGTTCGGAACATCGGGGGTCCGCAGCTCTCGGGACGCGGCGCCGGACGCAAGCCGGTACCACCAGACGTGGTACTGAACGCGAACCGGAGCCGGTTTTAGGATGCAGGAGCTCTCCAACTTCTTAGTGCCAGGCCAGAGTTGGCTCGGTGGTTGGAGACCCGCCCGTGATCTAGTGAGAGCAGCCGGTGAGTTAGGGCGGGACGCCCGCGCGCGCGGTATGGAAAGGCATGTATGAGAAAATCCGCGATTAATGCGTCAAAAAAATTATAGGCGTCAAGCACATGTCGGATTAACGCGTTTTTAACGCGACAAATCTGACAGCCCTAATATATATATATATATATATAGATAGAGAGCGAGAGAGAGAGAGAGAGAGAGAGAGCACAGCTATCTATCTATCTATACATACATATATAGCACAAATGAGCACAAATGAACCAGGTGCTAAGAGATGGGACTCACCCAAAATGGCTAACGGAAGGGCGAACAATCCTGATCCAGAAGGATCCCTCAAAGGGTGCAGTCCCATCCAACTACCGGCCAATAACCTGTCTCTCCACAACATGGAAGCTCATGTCTGGCATCATTGCAACCAAAATACATAGGCACATGGATCAATTCATGAGCAACACACCAAAAAGCATTGGCAGAGATACCAGAGGAGCCAAACACCAACTCCTGGTTGACAGTACAGTCGCAGAAGACTGCAGGTCACGACACACCAACCTGTACACAGCCTGGATTGATTACAAGAAAGCCTATGACTCAATGCCACACATCTGGATCACCGAGTGCTTGGAGATGTACAACATCAACAGGACTAAGATCCTTCAAAGGAAACTCAATGAAGTTGTGGAAAACCACCCTTGAAACCAATGGCAAGCCAACTGCACAAGTGTCCATCAAATGTGGCATATACCAGGGTGATGCTCTGTCCCCACTGCTGTTCTGCATAGGTCTGAACCCCCTCAGCCAAATAATAAATGAGACTGGCTATGGATACCAACTCAGAAATGGGGCCAACAGTCACCTCCTCTACATGGATGACATCAAGATATATGTTAAGAACGAGCGGGACATTGACTCCCTGATCCACACCACCTGGATCTACAATCCTGACATTGGGATGTCATTTGGGCTTGAAAAATGCAGTCAGATGGTGACAAAGAGAGGTAAGGTAGTCCACACAGAGGGGGTCTCACTCCCAGAAGGAACAATAGCAGACATTGAGGACAGTTACAAGTACCTTGGAATTCCACTGGCAAATGTCAACCTGGAACAGGCAACGAGGAAAGCAGCAACAACCAAATACCTCCAACAAGTAAGGCAAGTCCTGAGAAGCCAGCTCAATGGCAAGAACAAGACCCGGGGAATAAACAGTTACGCACTGCCAGTCTTATGCAGGATTATAAGATGGCCAAAGGAAGAGATACAGACCACGGATGTTAATACATGAAAGCTCCTCACCATATATGGAGGGTTCCATCCCAAATCCAGCACCCTGAGACTGTATACTAGCCATAAGGAAGGAGGCCGAGGACTAGTGAGCGTGGAAGCCACTATCCTGGGTGAAACATCCAAGATGCATGAATATGTCACGCTCAAGGCCCCAACTGACAGCGTGCTCAGTGAATGTCTCAGACAATGGAAAGCAGAGGATGTGATGCTGGAGGACAAAGCCTCATGGCTACAGCAGATCCCTGGAAAGACCTCAGACATCTCAGCCCAGAAAAGTGCAGTGTAAGGAACATCTAAGATACTGCAGTACCCTCAAGCTCACAGACCTCTGATAGAGGACCTGAGCTAAATATATATACAGTAAAGAATTTTTTTTTGTCTTGTTTTGCTACTTTTCCTGTCTGGTCCGTAAATTAAGAATAAGGTTAAAAGTCATGGATTGATGGGAGTATTTGTTTTCTCCTATCAGAGAATGAACTTCACACTCAGTGCAAGTATTCATCTTTTATGAGTACATTCTTCCAACATAAAAACTGAATTTATGTTTGTTACTTTTTGTTTTTCTTGTTTGCAACAATTAAAATAAATCTGGTGTTGAGTCTGACTGTTTTCTTTTTTTGGAGTGTTTGTCTGTCATTTAAGTTTCACGAATTTTTGACATTTTTACAGCACCACATTCTTTTCTATATAGGTGAAAATGACAGATATATGTCATTTTTTGTTAGAAATAGATCAAGTTATTGCATTCATGGGTTTATAGCATTAAACTGGGCAGGTGTTTCTTTCTTTTTTTCCCGTGGCCAGATCCTAAGAATGAGGTCCACCCTGTCGCAGTAAAATGTGACCATCGTCTCATAACAAACACAGGGAGGGGTCACTTTTACTGATGTCCACCATTCATTCTTTTATAGAGTTTCCATTCATAGCTCCATTCATTGATGCAGGCTTTAAACAGCAGCTTCCTGATTTTATTCATTGTGACATTAGAGAGCAGACAAAGCTGACTTCCTGTTTGGAATAAAGCTAATTGCATGCAGTCAAAGGTGGGCTGTTTTAATTCTTCTTTAAAGGGGAAAAAGTAAAGAACGAAAAATTAAAATTGATTATAAAAAATATCTTTAGTCATCTACCATGAAGAACAGAATTTACATAAAATTTAGTAAATTGGACAAACACCAGGTGCTACACACACAAAAGTTTCACTATTACCTCAAGGAACCTTAATGATGCCCGAGGCATATGTCTATGCGAAGAGCCAATGTCTGAACCAGAAGTGTTTTACTCATCTTTAGTCATAACTATGTCTGCGTTAGTAAATCTTCTTAGTGTCAACTCATGATCTATGAGGCCTCTAGCACAACAGTCTTTAATAACTCCAACACTTGCCAAATATTTGTTTGAATCAGTATCGAGAAGAAAGGAAAACCCTTTTGTCGGTTTGGAATCATCACCAGACATTCAGATCAAATCGAGATAAATTGCATTGACCGTGGAGATCTCCCTCAAGTTTTTCTGCACACGAACAGTGCCACCATGAGGCTTAAATTTAGTCTTTTAAATAGTTTAGACTAAAACATTACAATTCCACTGGCATTTTTGTCAGTGTCATTTCTCCTTTAAGACCATTTAATCCGCTTTAGAAAAAAAAGGAATTAGTTCAAAATCCATAAAAGAATGATAATCAGTGCAATGACAGATGCAGAGGCACTAAAAAATATGAATGGTTCCTCTATGCGTGTTTTATTTATATATTTAAAGGACCAAGTGTGGACTTTAAAAGAAATATGACTAAAAGCATAAAAGCTTAAACTGAAAACAGCACCCCTTTTTTATTTTTTGAAGTACTGAGTTACAGTCAAAATATTTTCCTCAAAAATGGCAAAATGGCCAAATGACCTTGTACATCAATTAACTGTTACCTTGAGCAATAAAATGTGAAAATAGCTGTGCTTATGCACGTTAATAATCCAGTCATGTTCTCAGTGAGCTCATAACTCCAGCAGGTCACTGCCGTGTCAGCAAGGTTTTCTGCATGGAGTCATATGTGGGTAAACACATAGTGTGTTAGTTGCTCAATTCTCAGCACTTCTTTTACAAAATAACTAAAAATATATATATGTTAAAAATATAATTAAATATCAAGACAGGGCCATTCGGGGCTTTAATCTGTTATCACAATAAAAATATGTTTTACACTGCAGAGGTTTAACTTTTTTCAGGCCATGAATTAGTTTAATGCCAGACCATATTTTCACGGACCAGCCTGTATGAGACTGAAATGGGTGTCCGATTTTTATATTTTTTGTTTCCAGTTTCTCTCAACTTTTGAGGGTAAAATCTATTTTTATCTTCTGTAAAATATCTGTAACTTTATTTGTACACTAGAACCACACAAATGTAAAATAGATTTTCCCTTCAACCAGCGGTCTGCAACCTGTGGCACTTTGAAAATTAAAATAATTTGAATAAATATATTTATTTTTTGTTTTAGTTTATTATGTTTTGCAATTTATGATTAGATATTTAGCATGTCAGATAACTGACCAAAAACAAGGGCACCAGCTTTAATCTACTATTAGAATACACAAAAAGCACATATTGTCGTCTGCTGCACAACAGTGCCTAGTTACTGTTAAGAGACAGAATTCTTCAATTAATTTAACTGCAGTTACATGTATACATTTTATATTTAAAAAAATCAGAATTTACACCAATGTAAATTCACCAGAAATGTCATCTTTGACTTTTTTCAGATTTAGTTTAAATGAACCTACTCCAACAGGAGGATCTGATTTGATTCAGATTGTATTTTATTTTGAAAGGACTTTGTGTATGCTGCTTTCAACAGTAAAATAAGCTAAATTTGTAAAATATTTTATAATTCAACTATTGTAAATGTTTAAAACTATATTTTAAAACTGAATGACGTCATGGTCACAAAAAAAACATAATTAAAGTATATTTTTGTAAACTATGTGACTCTCATTGGGTTCTGGTCCGTAAGAAACTGGACCAAATGGCTCTTTTAGCATTAAAGGTTGCAGATCCCTGCCTTAAACCCTAATTGACAAAGTGGAAGCTAAAAAAAAAACAAAAAAATCACAAGCAGACTTCAGCCTCGTTTGACTTTCAAGGTGCTACATTGAATTAAAAAAAGGTCAATAAAAATGTAATTTTCTAAATATTATCATAAAATTGGAATCCACCCTTTTAAGTAACTTTATTAGCAATATCCTCCTAACATTAGGCAGCTGTTTGCTGAATATTAAACATTACTATTATGGTGTGTGAGAACAAATGTCGCAACAACTCCATATTTGAAGTAAAGAGTCCTGGTTTTTGACTTTGAAATGGAGGTTTCGTTTATTTTGAAGTCACAGATTTTTCTTCTTTTTCCTCACTGGCTCTTTTCTGCAAAAATAAAACTTTTCAAATATGTTTGTTTTTGGTTAACTTTGCTTGCTTGGGGGTTTTATATTTCGCTGTTGGCACGTCCACTTTAAGAAAGTAGCAGATGCATTTTTGACACATGCAAAAATCGCGTCAAGAACCAGTTGGATCTGATGGGGGAAATCTAGTAGTTTTTGACAAATAAAACTTCCTTCAGAATCAGATTAGCTTAAAAAAGATGGGGAAAAAGGTGTACTTGGTGGTATTTTAATCTCTGTGACCTGCTACCAACTATCCCTAGGACTGATACTGGTCCACGACCCCAAGGCTGTGGACCAGTATCAGTCCTTGGTACAGAACAGAAGTCAGAATTTTAACTTGAACCTCATAAATTTAACCTAAATCTTAATCTTAACAATATTCTTTGAAAAAAATCTAAATTTCAATTCCAGATTTGCTATTTCAAGAATTCTGAACTTAATCTCAGCAAATACACACGAACCACAACCATGAACAATATTTCCTTGATAATACACAAACACATCTAGCCCATTATATGTTTCCTGAGTACAAATTTGACTTAACAGCAGTGACATTTACACCCATGGCCTCTGGTGTAATATATACTGCTTGGCATTATTCACAGCTGGTTTATAGTTCCATACAGTGGATGATTTAATAGTGCTGAAAGAGGAAGGTGGCACCAAGGTTTCTGTGCACTGGGTTTTAGAGGGACTGCAAGTTCCTATAAAACTCAGACCCCTGCTTCATGACCCAATCAAAACCTGCAAAAGTAAGCTCACACCTTCCAGCTCGTTATGAACTGGTCCATGTGGAAGTACATTAGTGGTCCGACCCAAAGTAGCTCGGGTATTAGGCCAAGACAGTAAACCATGTAGGCAAAAAAAAATGTGTCCCCCGGCTCCGTGAAAGGAGGGCGATTAAAACGAAAATGTGAAAGGGGCTTTTACAACCAATGGGAAGGCCCGTCCTAGGAGCTATAGATATGCAGACAGAGGCTGCAGGGAAACCACTGACAAGAGACAGTGGCAGAGTATTTAGAAACAGCCAGTGAGATTGTAGAAAGCACAGAACCAGACAGAAGAAAAAGGACAAACTTTAGGAATGACAGACCAAGATCCACAGAAAAGGTTTGGGACAGCAGGCAAAAAAAAAGAGTGATAAAAAGAAACAACAGCAGGGAGGGATGGAAAGTCAGAGAGACTGAGAGATGGCGGGCAAGCACCCAGACATGCAGGCAGACTGTCCGTCTCTGGTTTGTGGGAATGTGGTAAAGACACAGTAGTAGGCAGAGTCCAGGCCCTGAAATTAGAGAGTGGCGCTTGGAGAGGGGAGGCAAAGCCAAAGGCCGTCTGGGAGCTGCCAGGGCTTCATCTCCAGCGCGCAGCCGAAACATGATTTAACGCTGGGGCTGCACTACAAACAGTGCACTGCTTCTGCTGCGCTATCTCTCTCCCAGCGGCACGCCAACACCCTTCGCAGACTGTGGACTTAAAAAAGCCACCAGGACACCACATCAATGGTGGGAAGTGTTGATGTGAGAGGAGTGCTTTTGCTCCATGCAGAAGAAAGTCTGAGAGAAAAGCCAAAAATAGTGTGTAAAATAACCTCAAAAGGGGTCCTCTGCGGACATGTGGGTGGGACCATGTCGCACTAATAAGAAGGCAAAACACAATACTACATGTTCATCACACCACAAAATACTCCACTACCTTAAAAACCCATGAGAAACGATTTTACAACCACCAAGGATGAGATTTTTGTACGTTTATGGCCCTTTAATGAACCCTGGTTGTCGCCGATGCTGAGTGGGTTGTCCCACATAAACCCAACATTATCCTTTCTCACTAAGCTGGAATCCTTATCACAGTAAATGCAACACTCATGAATTCCCCAAGGGGTCAAGAATCAACCAAGTTTTCCAAAAAATAAAATGTAGTAGTACTGTATCTAAAGCAGGGATAGGCATATCCAGGCTTCAAGAACTGCTGTGTCTGCATGATTTCCAGATATCCAAGACCAATCATGACTGATTACCTGGTTCAGGTTTATCCAGCAAAATAAAACATGCCTGTTACATCCTGCTGCTGCTGACCTTTGTTCCCTCCAGTCCTTTGGCTCACCTGGCAGGTTTGGTCAATGTCCCTTAATTGGCTGAGGAGCAGGCTGGGTTTTAGTTGGTGTAGTGCTAGTTTGTTTTGTTCTCTTTTACCATTTTTGTGCTCAGCAATTTAAAATTGCTGGGTTTTGGTATGTTAGTTTGGGGTTGGACCTTGGTAGTCTTGATTTGCGGGCTTTGTTTATTTGTTTTCTTGAGGTAGTTTTGGTTAGGCAGCCCCTAACAGGGAGCTTCTGACTCTGACACTCGACATGACTGTTGTCGGCAGTCTCCCTGACTTATTTTACTTTTGGCCAAGGTTCCAATTCCCTTTGGTTTGGCTTTTTGAAAGTTTCTTCTAAATCAGATGGTTGGTTGGATGGTTTCTCCAACTTTGGATGAAAATTACTGAAATTTAAGCCCCAGCTATGGCAGTAGGGTATTGTTGTTGAAATTAAAATAGTGCTTTTGAGTGCTCCATCCCTTACAGACCCACTACAATCTATTCTGATTTAATTTAAAAGTGTTTTGATCTTTTTTACGTTTTCTTTTCTATCTTTGATCTATTTACAAGTGTTTTCAGTGGTTTTTAATTGTGATTGTGCTGTTTTTTAGCAATAATCAAAAAACATTTTCTAGGACTAAGTTCATTCTGAGTTGTGTACACTCTCTCTCACGAGCTTACAGCTCCTCACAACCACAACCACTGGGTCACTGGGGCAGCAGTCTGAGCAAAGATGTCCAGGCTTCCCACCACCAGGTCACTTCCTCCAGCTCCTCTGGGGGGACCCTGGGGCATTCCCAGGCCAGTCGAGGGACATAGTCCCTTCAGCATACCCTGGACCTTCCCTGGGGCCTCCGCGCAGTGCCCAGAACACCTCAACATTACCGGTGAAACAAAAATGGTGAGCAATATTGGAGCTCTACAGATGTACTTCTCTGAGCCCGAAACCACCGATTTGAATAAAAAATTACAAAGAAATGCAACAAGAACATGTTACAAATACAATTTTCATCGGAGTGGGTCTTTAATAAAAAAGCTCAATCTTCAGAAATGCTGCTTGTGGTTTCGCTATTGGCTGGTCATACTGAGGAGCTTCACTGAAGTGCCGTGGTGTTGATCACAAAACGTGAGATCGCGAGGTAATCTATGGGAACATGTCAGCTTTAGTCTAAAAATCTAACAGATTCTTTGGGGATTTAAGCAGGTGGGTTGTTTATCTACATTTAATTGATGCGACTGAGGCAATGGGGTTGAATAAGTATAGTTTTCGTCTCGTGTGCAGTGGCAGTTTCTTACTTCTCTTAAAGGACGGTGGTTTGATTCTCAGCTCTATGTATGAGTGACTGAGCAACACATTGATCCCCTTAGCTGCCTCCAGTGGGTCATGAGTGTGAGCAAATGTATAAAAGAGAAATAGGTTAAATGCTTTTTGAGGGATTTCTTCTTCCCTGGTTTGCAAAAAAAGGATACTCTGTGACATGATTACCATATAGCTGATGCTACTGAACCCCGTCTGGAGTGTTTGACACCAGAGGATGATTGAGGAGATTTATAATAGACTCTTTGTCATGATTGCACCTCTGCAGAAACTCTGAAAAAACTGAATCTTAAGAAAGTAAAAAGAAAAATAATGTTCTGAAGTTTTTCAAAAGCAAAATCATTTTTGTGTAAAAAAAAGAAAAAAAAAGAGTCATACTGACTGGAATATTTTTCTTGACTCAAGAATTCTTGATAGGATATTTTTTCTTATTCTATTGACACATTTTGTTTTTAATTTCAGACATTTTTGACTTCTTTCTTGGAGCCCTGTTTCTGCAGTCCAGCTTTCATTCACAGAGTCAGACTAAAAGACATGTTTGTGGGACGAAACTCAACGAGCCAGATAAAATCAAAACTGGTAAACAATAGAAACTGTATGGAGGGTTGTCGTGTCATGCACTTATCCAGAACCAAGTCCAGACATGCAGAGAGACTCTGTGAGTGCCGTCCACACGGCCTCTGCAGCAAGTCTGTGTGTAGGTCTGTCTGTCTGTGTGTGAGTGTGCGTACGCTTCCTTTGCCAAGTTTCCTCTCTTTGTTTAGACCAGTCTGGTCAGTCCAGCTCCCTGCAGAGCACGTAGTGGCCAAACATGCACACACACACATCTATCAAATACAGCAAAACAACAGGCAGGGTGCTCTCAGGGGGAGTTTCAGTTAGTGTCCACATGAGAAAACAAAACCAGACTGGAAAAAAGGTGGAAAAGGCATGATGGGATGGTGGGACACTGGTGAGTGACAACAATAGCCCAGAGGAAGGGTAGCAGAAGGGCAAAGTTTCTGTGACTGGTCACTATTATGCTACGTTCACACCAGGCAAGTGATAGGCGTATTTAAACGTGCTAAACCCAAATTCTTGAATGTGCGTTTAGCCCATGGTGTTCACACTGGACAAGCAGGGATGGGCTTCTTCTTCTTTTTCTAATGTTTACTGGTGCATGTCCGCTACCTACAGTTAAAACCGTATGTAGATACACGTTGATGCAAGAGTTTTGAACACAGAAGCCCAAAACGCACATGTACATTGAGATTTAATTGAAAATGTTCGCTTTGCTGTGGCTAGTGCAAACTTAGATTGAGTTGCCCCTCTGTCATGATTAAAATCAAGACTTTTCTTGTGAAAATATCATTTTTTTTTTCTTATACTTGACTTTCTGAACAAAGCATAAGTTGGACGCACATTTTAGTTCCAATCAGCACAAAGAAACTTGTTCAGTTTATCAGAGTGAGCGTGACACAAATACAGCCCTAACCATTGACTGCATAGGAGAACTAGACCAAGTAAGAGTAACATCCCCAATTAAAAAATTGTTTTTTTTGTAGCTCCAGCCAAATGAAATTAATTCAGATGCCAATTTTTTGAGTCAACGTCTCTATAGCCTTGCTTCCACTTTTTATTACTTCTGGTACATCGTGTATAACAGGAATTTATTAATATTTGAAAGAAGATTGTGGGCGGCTAAGAAGAATACAGTGGTAAAGAGGAAAACGACAATGCTAGCTTAGACCTATATTGGTGCTTTCTAAAGTCGTCATCACTTTCTGCCAATCAACAGGTGGCTCCGCCCAGACTGTCCTATTCTATTTTCTATGGACCTAAAACGGATGGGGACTCTCAAAAGGTATGGGTCAGAACTGTGTAATGGGTCCATTTTACAATGAAAATACTCAAAATAGTGGACCGCTTATGGTAATCACTCTCCCCAATCAGGAGTGAGCTTGTTGGAAGTCCACACCCCCTACCACTGAAAGCGGGCTGCACCAAAACCAACCAATCAAAGCTGTAATGTGGGGGCCAAAGGGCACAACATACACGTATTGATGCATCTGATCGCTGAGTCTGCTTGCAATAAAGAAATAATAATGTGAACGAAATTGGGTTTAGCGGGAAAATGCCCAAAAAAAAGGGGGGGGGGCAGAGCAAGAAGTATTATTCTGACAAATATAATGACTTACTAATAGATGTTTATTTCTCAATAAAAGTTCTCTGGGATTTTAGCTGATTGGAACCAGCAACTACTTCTTGTTTGAAACTCGAGGGGGGAGGGGTCTCTCTGTCCAGTTCTCTTATAGAGTCTTTTTCTTGAGCTTTAAAAAAAATGTCTGTTGCTCAAAAGTCATTTTTATTTTAACAGGAACTTTTTTTTTAATTGAACAAACAGACAAAAAAAAATGTTTTTAGAATCTAAAAAAGAAAAACCTTTAAAATCTTAAAATATAAATACGCTTTTTCAAGCTTATTTGTAATTGTTAGCTCATAACTGTTTTGTAATCTGTGCTTTTATAACGTCTGTAATCAAATAAGTCATTTTCATCAATGTCTAAAATGAAGCGGTGAAAAAATTTATGTATTTTATCGTTTTATTCGTATGAGTGTGCCTGGCGTGAATACGGTTTAACTAGCGTGCACACACATGTTTGTTTACAGCAGGAGCCTCTTGTCTCGTAAGCTTTGCACCGGCTCTGTACCCAACCAGTCTAAACACACACACACACACACTCCTGCCCCCCTCAGAGCGCCGTTTTCAGAGACGTGGGGCCCTAAATGCCTTACAGATGGACTCCCAACAAACACGGCTCTCTGTCTCGACCCTCAAGTATTTGCAGTATTTGGCCTTGCTGTAATTTACAACATACTTACCTAATTGAGACGCTATTAAGGTCAGGGCTCGGATTCTTCCGCGCGCACCTCATTCTAAATCTATATGATGTAAGCGTGGCGTGCATGCCGCAGCAGAACTGCCCTAATATAGCAAGGTGAGGTAAACCTCAGAGTGAGTGTGATCTCAGCTCAACGGTGTGCTTAGAGTCATAAACAGTGAATGATGTCTTGTGCAGAGACATGCCTCTGCAGGCCTGCAGGGCACACTTCAGTTTTTCTTGGAAACTGAAATTAAAACAAAGGCATGTTTTAAAAAAAATCTATAAAATATTATTCCAAGAAACTATTCAAGTGTGTCAGATATAAAATCGTACATTTTTAATTTTTTTATTTATCTGATAATTTTTGAGAGCAAGCATAAAAAATTGAATAACAACACAAAATAATTGTGTTTTCAAATATATAAAACAGGGAAAAAAAGCATTTTACCCTGAATGTTACTGAAAAGTTGGAACATTTAAGTTTAAGCGTCACTTTTTAATGTGCAACAACTCGGAGGCGGAGCTAAGGCGGTAAAAGGGGGGCAGCAAAAAGCGTTGCCCCATACTTACCCCTCCAAAGTTTGAGTCTATTAGTATCATTATTGACAAAGATTAAGAAATCGTCAATACAAACTCCTTTAAATGTTGCATAAACAACAAAAGCAATGTTTTTAAACAAAATGAATCAGTAATAATAATAATAATGCCCTCCCCCCATATAAAATGTTCTAGCTCCGCCCCTGGAACAACCAGACTTCAAATGATAGGAAAGTGACCCATGTTCCTTAGACAGATAAAATCTTTTTACTTTTGTGTAATATTCTGCTATGAAAAATGTTTATTTTTATGCTTATCATAGAACATTTGAAGCCAAGGTCTAATTCACCCTCAAGCTTGCAGTGAAAGGCCACGTCCAGGTCACGTCTGAGCTTGTCATTTAGATATTTTTCATCAAGTGCTCCTGACAGATATAACCCACTGTCGGAGTGCCATCCGTCTTCGTTTCCAAGTAACTTTTAGAGAATTCAATCTTGCGAGTAGGGGGATAGACACGTTGGTGATTAATCAACTTGGTGTTGGTGTCTGAGCGAGTGTATCTGTGCAGACCTATGCGACTCTTTGTCTGTGTGCGATAAATCACTGTCTAGGCGGTACAGGATGCACAATGGCTGTACCCTCACTCAGTCTGCTGAAGATAAATTCATCTAAAAGTGATTTAGTGACAATATACAGACAGGCAATCAGTCCGTCTTTACTCAGCCAGACCCAGAGGGTGTAGAAGATCCTTCCAGAACAATGTAAAGAAATGGAAGATGATCTAGGTGAAGACTTCATGAATTATGTATTAAACTCGTTGGGAAACGGCTTTGAAATGTATTCAGCTGAGTCACATTTTTCTTTAAAAAAGTTTTCTAATTTGGAGCAACATGCAAAAGTAGTGTAACTCAAAGACTTTTTAATGTCTTAATGATATCATGCAAACAAAAAATTAAGCCAATTTGCAGTTACTTCTATTCCCCACGTTAATTTTCATAAAAATGATAAATGATGGTCTTTGTGTTCAAAATGATACTTCATGAATTTAACATAAGCTGACTGATGAAATGTTGCTCTGTTTTTATTATACTGAAGTTCTTTTCTCAGTGATTGAATTAATGAAAGAACTTGATGATTTATCACCTTGTGCTTAAATTCACATACAAACTTATATGGGTTTTTTTTTTGTTCATGTGAACTTGGAATCTCCTCCCCCAACATTTAATATTATCACCTTTTAGGAGGATTGAGTCTATTTGGTTGTTGGGTCATGTTGTCATGGGCTGCTGTGGTGCAGAGGTACAGCGGTCGACCTTTAATCAGCGTTTGCCTGCTCGCCCATGATATGAAGTGTCTGGGCAAGACACTAAACCCTACATTGCTCCTTGTGCTTTAGGCTAGCATCACTGGTATGCTTTATTCACACTGGCCTCATGTGATGCATTCAAGAACACCCTCTACAGGGTTTCAGGAAATCCAGCCAGTTGTGTACACACCAGACCAGCGCCAGCAGCAAGGAAAAGATTATTCTTCGTTTGTGTTTTTACTGGGTATTCGCACTTGTCCCCCATCACAATAGGTAGAGGCTCAGAGCGAAAAATTCACGGCGGTGCAAATCTTTCTCCAGGCTTGTTGTTTCACAGCTCTCTCTTTAAATGTTCGTCTTGGTGTCATATTAATACAACCGGGCACAAACGGCAATTATTAGTTTCCCCTTCGTGATCATGTTTACAATGGTTTGTACTTCCATGTTTGCAAGCAGACAAAACCCACATATCACTATCGAACCTGAGTCTCTGATTGGTCACAGTGCTGCATTGCCATGGTTAAGCATGGAAAAAGTTCAACCAGTTGAACGTTCAGCGCAAGATGTAGGAACACCCGATTTGTACGTAGAGCCCATAGCTGGACTTAAAAATGCATAATTATGCATGATTATGAGCAGTCTGGTCTACACGCATTTGCATAGACCTTTGAGCTTCAGACACACCGGGCCATGGTGTTCACACTGGAAAAGCAGGTGGGGATTTTTTCCTCTTTTTCTTTTCGTCTGCCACAGTGACTCCTGGAAGTGCCTTGTTCCAAAATGCTGGTGCAAATTTCATGATTTGGGTAGAGCTAACTTGCAAGTCTGTAGTCTTTCTAAAAGTTCTCATTCTCAATCAATTCCAGCATTCTTCTCTGCTACTCTAGACTTTCTCATTCGGACCACAGCTCCTCCTTCTGTATTCTGTTATAGGCTTTTTCTAGATCTAAACACACAATGCAGCTCCTTCTGGCCTTTCTTGTCCTTCTCCAAAAGGATTCATTAAGCAAACATTGTCTCTGTAGTCCTCTTCCTGCACGAAACCCTACTGTTTCCTACAAATGCTCACTTATGACCTCAGTCTAGCTTCTGCTACTGTTTCTCGTAACTTCTCTGCGTGACTCATCAGCTTCATTCCTCGAAGTTTCCACAACTCTGCATGTCACCCTTTTCTTGAAAATGGAACAATTAGTCACCCTGACCTGCTGCACATCCTTTCTATCTTAGGTTCTCGGTCTTACCAACCAGTACAGGCTTACTTCTCCATCCTTTGTATCCAGCCTACAATACAAGTCATCTTTCAACCTTTTTTTTGGTCTTTGCCGCCTTCAGCTTGTGCTGTATCTCCCTGTGTTTCTGTCTTCTACCTTCGTAGTGTCCCACGTTTTTTTTTATAGATGACCCACTAAGTTGCTTACTCCTGGTCTCCATGATCCCCTTCCTGGTAGTCTCCACGATCCCTTTAGCTGAAGAAGTCCAATCATTTGGAAGAATCTCCTGATCTTCTAAAGCCTGTTTCAACTAAAACCATACAGCAACCCTCCTTTGGCCTTTTTTTCTGCCATTGTCCTGTTTAATCTTCCTCGTCACCAAAGTCACCATGCTGCCTGACTACACTCCTCAGTCACCACTTTGCAGTTGTTGATCTTTTTCAGAGTGCAGTGTCTGCACAAGATGTGATCAACTTGTGTGCTCCTCCCTCCACTCCTATTGGTCACCCTATGCTTCTTTTTTGTTCACCAGAGTCATCGCAATCTTGTTGGTAAGTCTGCCCCATCTGTCCTTATGTACTCCTGTCGTGAACACTCATCAACTCTATTTCCTTCTAGTGTCTGTTAAGATCTACTTTGATCTGTTCCCTCTGGAGATATCCTAGATTCCCTCATCCATCTCCCTCCAGAAGTTCTCCTTCTCCTCTTGCTCACATCCAACCTGGGTGGCATAGCCACTGACAACAATCAGCATGACATTCATCATCTTATCTGACAGTCTTATCACCTCCAGAACATTCTTTGCAAACTCTTTCTTTAGAAACCCTTGTCTCTCCATCCACACTACAATAAAAGAGCTTGAACTTGCTCCCAATCTATAAGCATTGCTCTTTTTCCATTTTGAACATACAGAATATCTACTGTCTTTGTTCTTAGGTCAACAGCTGCGGCGGTAGTGGTTGTTAATCTGGGCCACCACCACCACTTGGGACGGGTACATGAAAACTCTTACAACCAATTTCAATAATGTTCTAAAATAATGTTTGTCAAAATGCAATAACAGCCTTTAAAAACGAAGCTTACCTCTTTCTTTATCAGAAAATTTAAAAATATTTCCAGGGCTTTGATTGCTGCTGCCCTGTGGAACAAAATAAACTTCCCAATTACAACCCAACAAAGTACTTACTCAAAACTGCAATCACCTACTAAAAACCATCAATAACAATTAATGACTCACTTTAATTTCTACAAAAGACACATACAAGTTGTGCACTTTAAGCCTTGCTTCTTCAGAAACATAATTCCAACAATAACAACCAGCAACAGAGCTAAACTCAAGGCTTTAAAACTACAACTAAAAACTAACAGATGACAACATGATCCATGTTGTATGTAAAATGATCCAGGGTCAGAGGGTTCGTCCACCTGCTAACCAGGGGAAAAAGAAGCCCCCTCAGCATGCAACAGGTGTTCATCTTTACAAGGACCATCAAAACAAGAAAAAAAAAGAGCCACTTTCATTTGAGATGGGGGAGGGCTGTACTGCAACAAGTAAGAACCATCATGACTGATGGTTGGCCTTCATGATTTTGAGTGTATTGCTTTATTTTTAAGTGTTTTGACACTAAAATGCAGGATTAGATATTTTAAACTAGTTTAAACAATATAAGAAGTGTAGAGAAAAGAAGAATAAGGAGTAGTAGATTTTATTACTGAGCCTTGTTTAGTGAATGAAATCACTTATATCTATTACTTAAGTTTCTTGGGGGGTTCTCGACCTGGGAAATCTCTCATTCATTGACCCTTTCTCCTAAACAAAGAGGTCTGACTACGACCAACACATGCAAACGTTCAAGAGCCACAGCATTAATGAGCACACCGAGATCACAAGGTAAATATTCGGGCAAGTGAGGGAAATCCTGCGTTGGCTCACTTAAATAGGGAATGAGTGGCAGTGGAATCCATTGTTCTATTGTATAGGAGCTGTTTTCATGCCAGAGCAACTTCACATGAAAACTGGAACTCCATTCAAACACACGTTTCTGACAAAAAAGGAAACGGTTACAACAAGCGTGCCAAATAACTACTATTCTGATAAACAACAGATAAAATTCCCAAAACAATATTTTGGGTTTTTATGGTTTTAGAATAGGGAAAAAGTGACATTTCACGAGATTAACACCCCATTGACAAAGTTTCAAGTTTTTCTTTGACACCAAAATAAATCATTCCCATCATCTTTTGATCTGTTGTAAAAGTGTTCCTAATGGTCTATTAATTAAAATTATGGCATGTTTACTTAAAATAATTAAAAAAAAACTGTCATTTTCTTGGATATAGTTTCTGCAGAGCAGCAGTTCATTAAAGATTTACCTCTAAGTCTGTATTTTTTTGTTTGTCTGTTTTAATTTTTTTCTTTATAAATCTTGTTTTGTTTTAATGTAGCCTTATGCTGTTTTTGGTGTGACTCTTTACTGTTTTGTGTACATATCTGTCTGATATAGGGGTTTACTATCACTATGCATAATTCCTTTATCAGATTTTGTACCTGTTTGTAAATAATAAAAAAAAAGCAATAAATACATTTTGGGAAAAAAAAAGAAAAAAAGAAATTCACCTCTGCGTTGTGGGCGGGACCCGGTGGCACAGAGCAACCCCGTCCCCACTTCCCCTCCCCTTCGTCAAGAGCCCAGCGTATTTTCAGTGTCACAACTTCAGGCTTTTTTAAACATGTTGTCTTTTGCTCCTGATTTACAATGATGTGAACTATAAAAAAATACTCAGAAAAGCAACTTAAAGCAAAATTTTCTTTGTATATGTCCTTCATGATCACAAAAATGTTACAAGAACACGTGAAAACACAATTTTCCTCGAAGTGGTTCTTTCAAATCATCATCTATGCAGATTCTAATTCTCATTGATAAACCAAATTCAGTTGATCACATTTTTTTCTTTACCAATTTTTACCATTAGGATCATAAATATGATGAACTCATTATCACAGACGGTAGTAAATCCTGCCAGTAGGTTTCAAGCAGCTGATGCTTTATGGTGAGGCTTCACTGCAAAACGCTTTCTCTTTAAGGACTTTAATGTTCCATTTTAAGGAAATAAACATTTGTAAAATATTACCAGGTGTCACAGTCTAATTTTTTAAAAAAATGGCAACGCTCGTCAACAATGAAAAAAATCCATACAAAAAAATTATCTATTGTTGAATCAATGTCTGTATAATAGAGGGTATGTATACGCTTGAGTGAGAGGGCAGAAAAAGCCACAGTAGAAGTTATCCAAAGATCTCGCCTCACGCACCATCTGATACTGATTGACGCTGGTAAAGTCACACTTACACGCACACACCAACACACACACACACAAACAGCTGTGCCATGAAATATGCACACCTTTGCTTCTGAGCAACTCTGCTAATCTCATCAGCTCATCTGAAAACACTCACACTGAAGCGTGCCTACCTTATCTTCTAGTCTGATCATTCGGGCTCCTATGGTATGGTACTCTTTATCTTCTCCCTTTCCTGGTAAAAATAAAATGACAAAGATGAATACACACGAAGGTCTTTGATAACATTCAGTAATGAAAGGACTTTTTTACTTTGAAGGTAGGAAATGGAGAAGAAAAAGTAGCACATTTTTGCACATGGATTTAAGCTGTTATTGAAATTAAAACAGTTCTTTAGTCTTACAGAATGCCTTCATTTTGCATTTACCTTGGACATGTAATGCTACAGACACACCAGGCATAGTATTCACACTGGACTGTTGCTACCTGAAACTAGCAGATGTGCTCACAATTAGAAGAGGCTTGGTGTGAATTGTCAAAGCTGTGCGAATCTCGTGAATCGTGCATCTAGAGTCCTGGTTCAAACTACAATTATTAATTTCTCTTTCATGATCAGTCTTCATACGGTTGGAACTTCTTCAAATGGAAAGAGAAGCCATCCAAATGTCCCTACCAAATCCAAGTCCCTGATTGATCGAAGTTCAACTGGTCTAACTCTCACCATCAACAGTCTCAATGGTCATAGAAACTGTTGCATGAACACAAAATTGCACATTTACATAGACTTTTCATTAGAAATGATTGTTTAAACGCGTGTTGCAGAGGCCAGTGTGAATGTAGCATTAGACGTAAAGAACCAATGAAGCACAACAGCCTGGAGTCAGATGACAGAGACTGTTGCGCTAAATCTCTATTCACCTGGAAGAAACATTCCTGGCTTCCCAAGAGTGCCATCCAGCCTGTAATCATAAAATAAAACAACAGAAAATCAGGTGGGTAATGAGATCATGAGCAGAAACACAAGAGAGGTTCATTTATCAATCACAAATAATTATTTTTTTGGTGAGCTAACAGATGAGCTTTCTGAGTTGTAAGAAAATATTTCAAATGCAGGCAGGTGAAAGTGTTAAAGTCCTACTAGGAATACAATTAATAATCGATTAAATGAATGAATCGATTTTTACTCCTACGATCCAACCAGACTGATCTGTCAATGAGATAAATCAATGATTGATACTATGAAACACCATTTTGATTCATTCTACTATAACATAAAATGATCAAGAGCTATGAAAGTAGATGACACGTGATGGTAAAAAAAATGATCTACCCATTATGCTTCCAACAACATTTAATTTACACTTGATTATCTTGCAAGAATTACAAGAAATCTGGAAAACTTCATCTGCACTCTTCAGTAGCAAGTATTTAAATCTGAAATATACTGGTTGAAGTTTTGGCTAAAGATGTCCTGGATCGATTTTAGGTCAGTGAATCAAATCACTTAAAATAAACCAATATTAACTATGAATCCCATTGTCAACTTATGACATGAATCGAATCGTAGTTAACCCTTTAACACCGGAGCTCCAGAGTGTATGTTCATTGATTTACTGTAGCTTTTCAAATCTGCTGGAATTACGTAGATCGTGTCAGCGGTTGAAAAGCTACAGTATGTTAAAGATTTTCTGTTTCAGCATCACTGATGTTAAAGGGTTAACATGAATCATTACACCACTAATACAAGAAAGATTGAAGCTTTAATACGTCGTCTCTGTAACTTTTGGACAGTACCAACACAAAAAACGGACAAAAAAGTCAAAGAGACGGACTCTTGTCATGGCACCACCTTCTCTGCAGCTCCTTGATGCGGACCATCATGTTGAGGTGACCCTGGGAATACTGCTCGATCACGTCTCGCACATCGTAGGGCTTCCTCGCTTGCTGTGAATCCACACACACACAGAAAAACATACACACGGTGGAACACAAAAGCCATTGTCAACCACTACCTCTGTTGCTTAGCCCCCTGAAAACATCCCCAACCCCCTTTGGGTGCAAAGAGTTCATTGTTAACTCACTGCTGGTATTTGAGTGTCTGTGTGTGTGCATGTGAGTGCACACTGACAAGTGCATGGTCATGTAGGGAGTAATCTTGTTAAGACCCTTTCACAGCTTTGTGTGGTATGACGTTGATACAAGGGGCATCCGAACGAACCCCCTGAACTCTGGAGATCGCTTTCACCAAACGTGAGAGGGTTAAAAACAAAGTGTTGGAGCAAATAAATGTACAAAGAACAATTTTTAAACATTTTTAAATCCTTTTTTTGATCAATTTACTCAATAATAGAAATAACTACAAGCCTCAAATTTCTGTTTACATCAACAGAGCTCCAAGAAATACCAAAGAATATTACTCCGAAGTGAACGGAGAGCACAAAGAAGCCACGTTTCAGGCGTTCACACACAAACACACATACACAAACATT
>NC_050517.1:12198238-12198428 GCF_002922805.2 Oryzias melastigma
TTTGCCAGAGTCAGCGTATCCTGAACTGACTCTGGTTCGAAGTCGCCATAGTCTACGTCCCAGAGTCTACATCCCAGAGTCTACATCCCAGAGTCTACGTCCCAGTATAGATCCCAGAGTCTACAACCCAGAGTCTACATCTCACAATCTATGCCCCACAATCTACGTCCCAGAATAAACGTCCCAGTCT
>NC_050517.1:12198455-12199891 GCF_002922805.2 Oryzias melastigma
AGAATCTACGTCACAGAGTCCACGTTCCAGAATCAACGTCCCAGTCTAGGTCCCAGAGTCTACGTCACAGAGTCTACAACCCAGTATAAATCCCAGAGTCTACATCCCACAATCTATGCCCCACAATCTACGTCCCAGAATCAACATCCCAGTCTAGGTCCCAGAGTCTACGTCCCACGTCACAGAGTCTATGTCCCAGTATAGATCCCAGAGTCTACATCCCTGAGTCTACGTCCCACAATCTATGCCCCACAATCTACGTCCCAGAATCAACGTCCCAGTATAGATCCCAGAGTCTACGTCCCAGAATCTATCCCCCACAATCTACGTCCCAGAATCAACGTCCCAGTATAGATCCCAGAGTCTACATCCCTGAGTCTACGTCCCCACAATCTATGCCCCACAATCTACGTCCCAGAATCAACGTCCCAGTCTAGGTCCCAGAGTCTACGTCCCAGAATCTATGCCCAACAATCTATGTCCCAGTCTAGGTCCCAGAGTCTACATTCCAGAGTCTACATCCCAGAGTCTACGTCCCAGAATCTATGCCCCACAATCTACGTCCCAGACTATTTTCTTGACCTCTTTTCTTTTTTCGTGTTCCCTCCATATCATTGAAACCCTTGTCTGCACTCCTAGATTCGTCATTTTTGGCCGTCCATCACCTCGAACTATGACAAAGAGATATTGGCCCACACCATCACACCACCTCCACCTGAAATAATTTCTAAGCAGCTGCAGCAATTTGTGGTCTTCCACACGTTAAAACCTACATTGCTTAGACAATAATAACGTTATTTTAAATTGCTAATCCACAAAAGTATATTCTTGCTCCATTTGGCAACATTGAGGAAAATAAGTGTGATCAAGAAAACCCCTACTACCAAACAAATAATTTGAGAAAAAGGTGTCAATTTGAATAAATAAATCATGTTTATAGTTGACTTCAGATTCAAAAGGCACCAATGACAATAGATGTTTAGTACCTAAAAGGTAAAGTTTTGTAAGCCTGAGTCCAGTCCTGGAAGGGAGGGTTGTTCGCATTTTCAATAATGGCTGTCCGCCTAAAAAATGTCAGAGAGTGATGGGAAGAGGAGGTAAAGGAGTCTGCCTGCCTCCACATCCAGTCTGTGCCTCCTCTCTGTCCTCCCCATCCACAAGCCTCAAGCAACAACAGAACAATGCGAGGGAGGGATGCTTGTCAGTTAGATAGCAAGAACAAATACTAACGACTCCATAAAAATGTTATCAGTTGCAGGAAAGACGGTATTGCTGCTTAACAATGTATTTACAACTGCATCTGTTTATTTTTAGGTCAGGAGAAAGAAAAACATTTACAAAAGACTTCTGTGTTATAATTTCTGGTTAAAATAGTAGTTCAGGTTCTTATGTATTTTTTTTAAATGATCTTGAAGTTCAAATGTTTAACAATTTTG
>NC_050517.1:12200069-12203173 GCF_002922805.2 Oryzias melastigma
ATTGCTTACAATACTTTCAGTCATTGGTGAGTGCTCCTGTTCTAGAACAACCAGTGAAGTGTGTTTAATGACCTGACTGTGTCTACTTATTCTGCTCTGAAATCAGCAGAAAATATGACATCAACCATTTCCTGAAGTAAAAAACAATAAATATAAACATTTTACAAAGAATATTTGTGAATCCACTTAGTTCTGACAATTTAAACTTGGATGGTTTCCAAAAAAACATTTTTTTTAAATGACAAATTGTTCAAACACAATGCATCATGGGCTACATTTGCATCTAATGAGCACACTGGTTTTTCGCAGAGCCTTCTGGGAAATTTCCAGGGTACTGAAACGACTAATACTCTATATAGTGCACTGAGTACTGAGTAGTGGAGGAATTTGGACATAGCTTCAGTCTAAAGTAGGGCAGCCAATTTTTGGTCATCAAGATCTACAACTCTGATACTTTCCAGCTCTCCTTTCTCGTCTTGTGACTCATTACCTGGATCAGGTGTGTTCAGTCAGTCAGAACATGGACACACCTGAGTTGGTAAATGCGGGGCGGCCGTGGTGCAGTGGTAGGGCGGTCGACTCCTGATCAGAAGTGAGCAGGTTCGACTCCGCCTTGCCCGCCCATGTGTCGAAGTGTCCTTGGGCAAGACACTGAACCCTGAATTGCCTCTGGTGGGAGGTTGGCGCCAGTGTTCGGCAGCGGAGCCACCACCAGTGTGTGAATGTGTGTGTGAATGGGTGAATGGGTCTGTGACTGTGAAGCGCTTTGGGCCCTTGAAGGAGGGTAGAAAGCGCTATACAAGTATACGCCATTTACCATACGCCATTTAAATCAGAAGCATAGAGGGATGGAAAAACTGAAAAACATGCATGGTGGTAGAGCCTGAGGGCCAGGATTGGGCAGCCCTAGTCTAAAGGATTCAAGTGGGGGCACACAAACACTGAGATGACAAACAAAGGGCCTCCTATGCAATCAACTTAAGCCCATTGACTGTATATGAGAATTGGAGTGAGTAACCCCTCCCCCCTAGTTTTTTGCTCAAACTATTTTTTGAAGCAAAAAAGCTGGATCTCTGGACCCAAGAGAATGAAGAGTTCTTTCTTATAGTGCTTTCTGACAAGCTGAAAGCTAAGCTAAGTACCCAAAGCTAGCTGTCATTTTTCTGTACATTTTCCCCTAGATTACAAACCTCAAACATCAAACTTCGCCCATTAACAAAATGCCTGTTAGGGATTTGGAGCCAGTTGTTAAAACCCCAGCAGGATTCCCCAGCAAGAGACAAAATTGAGGCCCAAGCAGCAGTGATCCGGCCCAGATCACAGAGAGCCCAGCTCAAAAAGCATAGCTCTGATCACCACAGCCTCCCTGGGGGGAGGTGCCTAAACTGACCAATCAGATGCTTCAATAAAAGTATCTGAAGGTCAAATGTTTAAAACATTTGATTGATAAATCCTCCCGAGTAGTGTGGATTTCCAACACAGTCACTCCTAATTGGTGAGAGTGGTTGCCATAGAAACACCGACTTAGACCGGCAATCACTGCTTACTGATATCCTCCGATTCCAACAAGTCAGCGTCTGTATCATCAAAAAATAATGACTGAATTGACTTCATTTCATTGAAACCGGAACTAAAACATTTTCCATGGGTGATGTCACTCTCACTCGGTCCAGTTCTCTGATACAGTCAATGCTCAGATGTTCAAGCTCCACACATTTTCAAAGAGCTCTTTTATGAAGACAAATTCAACTGACACTTTGATTTCACAGGGAAAACTTTTAAAGATTTAAAAAATTAAAAATTTAATAGGAAACAAGAAGAAAAAGTTACCTGTGAGGTGAGTAAAAAGTGTTTGCTTGAACAGAGCTGTATTATAGTGTTACTAATTGTGTTTCTGATCTGCTGCAGGCTCAAAGGAGTCCGTAACCCTATATGAACCCTCATCTGACCATATTCACTACACATTTCAATTTAAACTAATCTACTGCTTAAATTGTGTTACTAAAGCACCCCTTTTATGCCAAAGTACAATTTAAACATACTTCCTTCACAGATTAAATCCAGGCTTCTCTTTCTGGCTTGTGTTTTCCGTTCCCAATGACTGATTGAACCTCACCATTTCATTTCCTTGAAATGTCCTAGGAGAAGTGCCATGGCTACGCCTGCTGTGTAATTTGCGGCTGTGTTTTATGCACTTTATTAGCATTCACTAATTGCTTCTGAACAGAAATAAATAGGGTAACCAGCAGAGCGCATCCTACTGTTAACGGATTATTTCCTCCCTGAAAACAAAAACAGAATGTTCTATGTTTTTTTCCCAAGGGGAGGGTGGGGGAGGGGGGGTCACATTTGCAGTCTCAATAGCAGCTTAAAAAAAAGGTTTATGGAGATGTTGATGTTCCGTGAGTCCTCTGGAGACTTTTAAAAAATGAGATGTAACTGAGTGAGCTGTCACTTCTTCTTAAGAGTAAGTTTTTTCTCCCCATATGACCATAAAATCCTGCTTCAAGGAGAAAAAAAAGAAATCAGTAAAATCTCTCAAACACACTTTGAGTTTGAAGTTCACACAATCCCAGCTGGCACAATAACTATTCCTCTTTTAATGAGAGGGGCCTCTAGCCAAAACAAAAGCAGCTCATTCAAAGGACGTGTTTTTCCCTCTCCCTCCCTGCTCTTTCTAGTACACTGAAGACAGGAAATGAGTCTCGACATCAAAGTCCGAAAGGGAAGTGACTCTTTTCCTTCTTCTTGTTGGGACTGCCCGGTACACCTGACACATGACGGGAACGCTGGAACACAGATGTAAAAATACACAGTTCCCACCCTCTCATGTGAGTCCCAACCATGACATCATGCCATGGTGTAATGACACGTTTCAAACTGCAGGCACTGCAGGTCACGGGATGGGAGTTATGTTGGGAGAGAAGTTTTTTTTTTTGTTTTTTGTTTTGTCAGAGCTGTAAGTCCTGTGGAAGAGTGAAAATATTAGGCTAGCTTCTGGTGAGGGCTGTAACAAGTATCCAAATATTCTCAAATTTGGGATCTGTTCCTAAAAAATTTGAGAACCAATATTTGCGACATCCAAGATCATGGGTTTGCAATAT
>NC_050517.1:12203237-12212762 GCF_002922805.2 Oryzias melastigma
GGGGGGGGCAGAAATTGATTAAGAAAAATTAACTAATTATGATGTATTTTGATGCTGCTAGGAAGGCTATCATGTGATTGGCTCTTCAGTTCGAATCCGAAAAACTTTGATTTCTGAAATAGCTACCGTAGAAAGATTAAGATATTATTCAAATGGAAACATAAATGTTTTCAAAAATGGGAAAAGATGTGATTGTGTGAAAACTAAATCATAATTGTGAAATATTACAGGTTGGACAAATAACTTCAACATCTGTTTGCTTTTCATGTTCTTTTTGTTCTGTGTTTTGACTACTAAGATCTACTTCTACTTTTGTATTCCATGCTGTTCGCTTGTTTGCTTTCTTAACTTTATGTATTATTTGTAAAACTCCAATCAAATAAAAATATAAATAAATAAATAATTGCAAACTGGGAAAAATGATTTGCAATTAACTTTTTTTTTTTAGAGTATTTGCCGACCACTTATTATCTGTGAATAATCACAATTAAGAACTAGAAAAGTCGCATTACCTGCGATAATGCTAGTGTGAATGCATTATCGCATTAATGCGGTTGTTGTAAATCGCGTAAATTGCTTAAATTTGCAGTAATTGTTTAAATTGTATAACGTGCATTAAGTGTAAAAACTGTATACAGTGTGTAAAGTGCTTAAATTGCACTAATTAGCATTAATAGCTTAAATTGCATTAATTAGCATAAATTGCGTAAAAAACGTAAAACGTACGAATACCAAAAGTTCGTGCATTAATGTCCTGAACGTTTTGATACCAATATTGTAAAAGTTTAAAGGTGCAGTAAAAAGTTTTAAATTTTCCCCATTGACTTAACATGGGCTGAAAATTCGCATAAATTGTGTAATATTGCGAAAACTGTAAAATTTGCGAAAACCAAAAACACTAGCAGTAATGTCCTTAACGTGCTGAACGTTTTGATACCAAGATTGTGTAAATTGCTTGAGTTTTTACGTGTCAAAAAACGTACGGAAGAAAACGTAAATGAAGAATCTCAATAGTGTGAATGCATTGAATGCATTCACACAATTATTTTTTTTATTATGGCTGCTCAAACTTAAAAAAAAAAAAGATAAGATTAATTACACTTTTGTGCTGTGTTTGATCACTATTAATCACAATGTTTTACTATGTATATTTTATCAAAATATGCAGTTTTTGAACAAAAACAGGTCAGAAATATTTTTTTCCTTCATTTTTATTGTCTGAAATGTTTAAATTCATTGAGTGTTAACCCAGAAGGGTCATTTGTGTGAACCAAAAACATGAATATTAAGATAAGCAGACCTTTATGTCTGCAGTATTACAAAGAAAACACAGATGCTGACATACAACCATAAGAAACAAACCTGCACTCCTTTATATAAAAAAAAAAAAAGTTCGGGCTCTGTATGACTCGGCATGCTGCTTTAAAATGTTTTCTTCATCATCTTGACAAAAACAAGCATTAAGAAGTGAATGTTCTCTCTGAACTGATGCATTAACCTATCATTGAAATGATACAGTAATACAGGCTCAGCTACCCATGTGACTGCCGTCCTGACCCCATTCAGGACAAACATATGGTAGTTACCTCATGTTGAACTGACACAATAGGAAGTCAGAAAAAGAACCAGTTGAATGTTTCTGGACAATGATTTTGGCCAATAAAAACTATTAACTTGTGAGGTTAAAGCAGGACAGAGGCTGACATAATAATCTAGGAGGCCATGAGAATGTTTCTGGAAGATTTAGGGTTAGATGTAAATATTTGTTTCTTTGTGATAACGAGCAGGCGATTTATTTAAGTGGGAGACACAACAGCCAAGAGACGGAGCAACAATACTAATCCAGCAAGGCACTTAGGATTCAGACTCCGAGAAGAATGTGTGAGCAGGTTTATGTGAACGCCGTCCGCCAATTTTGAATTGTTTTTTTGTGTGTGTCCCCGCTGTTCTATGTGCTGATGTTAACTGGCTGCAGTCAGTGAGAACGAGCTCCTCCACTGTTTACACAGCGAACGCCGACGCAGTGACCGCTGCTGTGTGCCAGGATGAACACGGAAATGGAAAGGGGGAAAAGGAGGAAAAGTACATTAAAAATGAGGGCGGGACAAAAAAAAATGATTAAAAATAGGAGGATGAGTGATGGAAGAAAGGAGGGGGGAAAAGAGAGGAAGGGTGCCCTCTACAGAGGAGACAGGAGAGCTAGAGTTGGGAGTTAATGGGTTAAAACAGCTAAAGTAAATGCAGACAGAACGAAATGAACAAACTGCAAATATTTCTGGTATATGATTTGATAAAAAAAAACACAGCAGTTTCTAAATATTTAAAACTAATATTAGTGTATTCATAACATATTTTTTCTAATAAAGTTATATTGTTTTTTTCAATGTGAGGTTTAGTTTCTTCATATGACTTTAAATTCATATGATCCTACTAGATCTTTGTCTGAGGCATTGACATATATAGAGATGGACAAAACAAGGCTGTGACGTCACTGATAGAAAACACCTTACATAAATTCAAACCAAATTAAGTCAATTCAGTCGTCATTTTTCCACGGTACTAGACAAGTGACTAGACAAGGTTAGTAAGCAATGACTGGTCCGAGTCATCATTTCTATGGGAACCACTCTGGATAATCGGATTGGCCATCTGCAATAACTTAGAAAAAAAAAAAGAAAATAAATAATTTTAGAAAGCACATGTTAAAAAGAAACCAGAGCAAGAATGGTTATTCTGACAAGCAGAATAGCTGTTTACTTTTCAATAATAGTCTA
Organism: Oryzias melastigma; assembly: GCF_002922805.2. NCBI lineage: Eukaryota > Metazoa > Chordata > Actinopteri > Beloniformes > Adrianichthyidae > Oryzias > Oryzias melastigma. The sequence continues at coordinate 12,206,012 of NC_050517.1, forward strand.
TGGGATTTTGCCTCGATATTATAAAATACAATTTTGATTAAGACAATTCATAAGAAGGACCAAGTGAATCACAGCGGACAACACACAAGTGATGGCAGCAAAAATGATGAATCCATCATTACAGTCCAATGTGTGGGAGCAAACATGTGACCATACAGTAAAATGTTCTAATAATGTTCCATTTGTATTATTTTGATGTGGGAAAACAACATTAGGCTAAACTTAATAAAACTAAAATGCGAATCAGGAAAACTTCATCAGTATTCAGGTATTTATTTCTGAGTCACACTGGTTGAATTTTTGGCTAAAGATGTCCTCAATCAGTTTTAGGTCGGTGAATCAGATCGTTCAGTATGAACTTATGTTGACTATGAATCGAATTGTCAACCACAAATTAGGATATGAATCAAATCATTGTTAAAACAAATCATTACACTCCTAAATTACCCACTTTGTTGCTCCAAGTCAGCATGAGTGTTAGTCTACATGAGCATTTAGATGGATTTTCCAGAGATCTCAACACCAGCGGCACATGTGAGAAAGCCCCCTTCCCCCAACGGACGTAAATTGGCCGTGACCACACCCCCTCTGGTGCAGCAGCTACGCACCTGCTGCACCACCAACACACCTGCAACACAACAAAGCCATGGCAACACCGCAGATGGAAATTTGTCAAAACAGAGATCAAAACAACAGAGACAACCACATGGGCGCCAGTGAGGACACACACTGCAGTCTCTTTGATGAAGTTCAAAACCAACTTTGTGTCTGGGTTACAGCGTGGAAAGAACTCCATTTATTTTCTGATTCTGGAAAACGGTGAATTTCCTTCTGTTGGTTGTGAACAAAACACATGAAATGTAGATGAACCTTAGAGTCTGAAGAAAGGCAGCCAGGGAAAGAAAAGTGTGTCAAAGTTGAAATACTAAGAACATTAACTCAATCTTTCCATCAGCATGTGTCGTGCAAGTTGTTGAATTTTGGTTACATGACCCAATATTTTTGTTTCCTAAAAGACTTTATCGCATTATTGGGTGGAATTTTGGCTATTTCTTTTTAAAAACACACAAGGTTTTCAAAATGCCCCTAAGTGCAAATATTTTACTCATTCGAATCAGCTACTTTAATATAATTGTTCTGATGAATGATTAACTGTACTTTAATTGTGTTGCTACACAGTGATGTATTGTCCCACACTATAATTGTACAACGCCTTGGTCTCATAAACCATTATCACTCCACCACCGTGCTTGACAGTAGATGTACTTCTGTTGAAAACACAAACTTTAGCTCTGGTTGATCTTTTATATTTCTCTTGGTTAAAATTACTTACTTGGCCATGTTTGATTAGATTTTTTTTTTAATTGGGCAAAATCTTGTGGTTCCAAAAAATTCTTTGAACTTGAATTATGTCTAGGCTCATCTAGTCTGGGGCAGCACGGTGGTGTAGTGGTTAGCGCTCTTGTCTCACAGCAAGAAGGCCCCAGTTTGAGTAGCGGCTGGGGGACCTGAAACAGAACCACCAACTGGACCTTTCTGTGTGGAGTTTGTATGTTCTCCCACCGTCCAAAAACATGCATCATAGGTTAATCGGTGACTCTAAATTGCCCCTAGGTGTAAATGTGAGAGTGGTTGGGTGTGTGATTGAGGCCCTGCGACAGACTGGCGACCTGTCCAGGGTATAACCTGCGTTCGCCCATCAGGGACAAGCGGCTCCGGCACCTCAGTGACCCCAAATGGGCCAAGCGGCTAAAAAAAGGAATGAATAAATGATTGAATGAATCTGACATGATCACTGAGAGTCTTTTTAAGCTTTACTTTGGTGGAATTTATGATAAAACTGTATTCCTATGTGGATAAGCAAGCTTTTTGAAAGCATTTTACCTGTAAACAATTTTCCTGCAGAATCATTCTTATATATGTGTATATATATTAAATATAGCTGGTTTTATGACACTCTTTAAGCTGTGGAACAGTGGCTACAGGATGGTTTATTTCCAGGTGCGACCAAGATTTATTTGTTTAATATTCAGTTATTTTTTTTTTCAAATCAACTAATTTTTAGACCTTATCTTTTTTATGGTGTTAAAAGTGATGATTAAAAAATAATAATCAAGAGTGTATTTTTTCACTCTAAATTAAGTTTTTAATATTCTGATCATGTTACAGCAGTCTAATTAGGAAAGCAATTTGGTAAAAACTTTAAGTTTTGAGAACCAGATAATCCAGTTTCAACTAATTATGACATTTACAACCCTTCAAAAAAGACAAGGAAATGAAGAAACAAATATCCATATTGGTAAATAACTTGTATGATTGTCCATGTTTATTCACAGTAGAACTTCACAGACGGGGAACCAGGATCACAGTTGGGTTCAGTAGAAACGTTGTGATTATTTCTGGATGTTTGTTTGAGTTTGTCACACTGATTGGACGTGTGACAGGTGGTGAGAGTGGTTCCAAGTGTGCACACTGGCCGATGGTTTGCCGATGAAGCCCACTTTTCCAGAACCCCCAGCGTTTGGACCGGGCCCAGTTGGCTTCCTGAAGGCTGTAACTAAGGGTGTTCTTTCACTCTAAGATTTTCCCCTCTTTCTTTCTGTATTTTCTTCACCTCTCTCACTCTACTTTACATCCAATCCTCCCCTCCCCCAACACTTAATCTACTTTAATTTCTATGAAAAGGCCCAATTAGATTTAGATCTAAAAACAAAATTAGGATTAGAGGAAAAAAAATAAACATCTGATCTCAGTTTTAAATAAAAATCTTCAATAAGTTATATCCAACTACCAAGTATGTTGTAATCCTAAAAATAAAACATTTCTTGAGGGAAATCTTTTTTGGAATTCTGTTTAATGGAACAGTAGGTGATGCCTTCCCAGAGCTCTGAGCTCCACTATTAAGGCTAGCCAGCCAAACCGTCTTTAGGAGCCTTGCTGTCACTTCTGGACTTGTGGGTCATTCATCAAGCTCACAAGACAGTGATGAGGTCGCTCCTAGCCCGCAAACACACAATCACGCACACATACAAGTACACTCACTGAGTATAACAAACAGAATTAAGACGATTTGGTTCTAAGAAAAAAAACTTAGACTTGTGAAACTTCTCTGTTACACAAATAAATGCAATGAACACTTTCAAAATTAATACAATTTGTAGCAACAGTATAACTTTACCCTTCAAAACTGGCAAGATATGGGATACACGAGGTATTTGATCCACATTCAAGAATACACTCAACATGTGTTCTTGAATACGCAATTAGCCCATGTGTTCACACTAGACAAGCAGGGAGGGGCTTCTTCTTCTTTTTCTTTTGCTACTGTTTACTAATGAATGTCCACCACCTATTTGAGACGATTATTGCAAAATGTGGAAGCAGTGCAAATCTCATGAATCTTGCTCCACTCTTTTTCTTTCACAGCTCTATTCCGATACACTAAAGACTTTGTGTCATAGAATCCGGCCAAACACAAACCCCAATTATTATTTTCTCCTCCTTGATCAACTTTCAAACAGTTGACACTTGAATTAAAAGGAGTATTCATATGTCACTACCAAATCTGAGGCCCTGATTGGTCAAAGGTCAACCTGGTTTAACTTTCAAAGTGCGTTCAATAGATTTACGTTTCGTACGTAGACCCCAAAACAACCTTAGTAATGAGTGTACTGTATAGATTTTTAGTACTTAGGGATTAGGGTGGGAATTCAGACAAAGGTTTGAATGCGAAAGCCTGAAATTAGCATTTTTGCGCATTTACATCATTGAGCTCACACAGAGAACTGGTTTAAGTGAGTGTTACATCATCCATAAAAAATGCCTTATACTTCTGACTCCAGCAAAATGAAGCCAATTCAATCACCATTTTTCTGCTATACGGACGTCACCATGTTGGAGCCAGACGACATTGATTGGTCTGAGTCAATGTTTCTATGGCAACTACTCACACCAATCAAGAAAAAGTTTACTTAAAGTCCACCGAAAGCAGCTTTGGAGAATCTGTCTATCAAATGTTTAGGGTGGGGGCCAGCGGGCACCACATGCTACTCCTTAGGCATCTGATAGGTCAGTTTGGAACTTGAATAACTTGCAATAAAGAAAAATTATCATAAAAAAATTCAATAGGATTAGCAAGAACCAATGACTGTCTATAAGAACTGGATACATAATGCCCCCCCTCGTGTTCCAAAGAGAAGGTACCCTCTGGTCCCAAAAAGCCAACAGCCCACAGACTTCTATTGAGAAATAAACTGCTATTACTCAGTCAGAATAACCATCGTTGCTCTGGTGTCTCTTTTACTATATTTTTGCTAAACGCATTTTCTTGTCTTTATCGCAAATAATTCAAGTTATAAACTGGCCAATCAGATGCCTCAAAAACAGCATGTGTGTTCTCATGTTTTATGCAATAAAGTTTAAATAATAAACCAAACACATAAAGGTCAACTAATGGAAAGTTTGGACAAAAAACCCAAATACCAAACATAATACTGTATAGGAAGTTGTTTCCTGTTAACAAAAATCGACATGCATATTACACTTATAGAAATGTAATATTGTGCCAGAGATTAATCACAACTACAGCTTTGAATCTTTTCCTGATGTTCTAGATCCGTCTAAGCCGAGCAACAATTCCATGTTAAACACCTTTGCTCCTTTTTTCCTCTGTGCGGTTGATTGTGAGGCAGAAAGGCAACAGGATATCGGGATGAATGTTCCCCCTGCGTGACAGAGGCTCCTGGGAGCTCAGGCTCGAGCTAAATATCACAAGTCCCTGATTTAATCTCATAACAGTTTGGCTTTAATGTCCAAATGCAAGACATATGTGGCTTTGATATGGTTTGTTCACTTGGACCCGCAGTAGAAGGGCGAGACCCAGGAAAGGGAATTTGCATTGCAACTGAAGCGTTGATGCTAGTTTAGCTTAAATGTAATTATCCAGGACATCACACGAACCCCCTCCATGAGTAGATTCACAGCCTGCACTCTTACAGAGGAAAATAAGGTCCATAAAAGAGTCAAGTCAAGTAATGAAAGTGCTTAAAATACAGCAGTTGTGAAGAAATAAATGAAGCAAACCTTTTTGGGGGAATTGCAGCAGAAGGAAAGACAGTAAGAGAAAAAGTTTGTTTTCCGATCATCTTTTCATCAATTACAAAATCAATTCCAGTGGTCTTTTAATTATGATTACGCTATTTTTAGCCAAAATCAAAAAGCCTGTTGCTCTCTAAGACATAGTTTCTGCAGAGCAGTTGTGGGTGGGACCGTTGGTTTGGAGTAAGCCTGAGCCTGCTTCCCGTTATCCATCTGTTTGTACTCTCTCCTGCTAGCTTACAGCCCCTCACAACCCCAAGCTAACATTAGCGGTGCAGCAAAGAAGGCGAGTAATATTGGAGCTATCCAGTCGTACAGTTTTGATCCAGCTCGGATAAGGAAAACAAACATACACATGGATCTATGTTTTTTGTAAATGGATGCATCAGAATGGAGCGGAGCAGGGAGCTTGTGGTCTGCTTTAACAGCCTCTAGATCACATCTTTTTCTAACTGCATTTCTTCTGCTTCTCCTGTTTAATAAATAAAAACTCAAATATGCAATTTATGCTTTATTGTCTTTAAATTTGGCTTCTATCAACAGAAAAAATGTCACGAGAACTCATCTAAAACACCAAAACACACTTTTCTTAAAAATGTAAAAAAAGTCTAAGTTTAATCTGTATTATATTTACATTTTTAAGAGCTGAAACTTTTTTTCCTGAAAGTAACAAGAATGTTATAATGTATTTTTTGTTACATTTTCTGAAGGTAACGAGAAACAAAAAAGTAACTTTTAAGTAAATTTTAGGTGTTTTTTTTTACTTTAAGAAATGTTGAAAAGTTGGACCGGCATTCATTCTCATTATTTTAAAAAGAAAAAAATAATGTATTTTCTAAGAATAAGTTGTAGTTTTAAGCTTAATGATGATTTATTAAGATGGGCCAACTTGTAATAAGATCTTATTTTAATTTCCATTTGCTTAAAACTAGCAAAAAAACACTTAATTTGAGGCTGTATAACATCAAATTTTAAGTCATGCTATCAAGTGTTTAGTTTTTAATTTTTGTTTCTAGATGTTGATGTCTTATTAGAGTTTTTGCTAAGTAAAAATTACTGCTGCATTGACAGATAATTTCACTGCTTTCTAGTATTTTTTGGACTACCTTTTTTTTTCTTTGCACTGTAGGCAATAAAGATCCTTTAGTCACCTGGCTACAATCCACTATTTTCTTCCCTGGTGTGATTTTTAACTTTAAATGTCCGGAGTTTTTTTTTTTTTTCTGGAATAAAGTCAGAGTAAATGCATTTATAATAAGTCAGAAACGAGCAGTTCTGTCAAACAGCCTTCTGTTTACCGTAAAAGACGGATGCATTCGAAAAGTAAATTTAAAAATAATGTGGTCTATACTTCTACATCCAAACTGAATTTATTGAGTTTTAAAGAGTTTACATACTTTATTAAAAATGACATATTATCACCTCACCTTAAGAAATTGTCTGTATGTATGTGGTTTGTACAGGGATGGGCAAACTACGGCCACATGCGGCTCGTTAAAACATATAATCAGGCTCGCCAAACTGGAATAAATCATTTTGATAATCCTCAATAATGTTTTATTTTCCCTATAATTCTGTTGTCTTCCCATAAATCACACTCAACTAAAATAATTTACCTTTGTTTAGGTGCAGGAAGTTTTTTTTTTTTTTTTTT
>NC_050517.1:12212807-12214613 GCF_002922805.2 Oryzias melastigma
TCCAACACCACATGAACGCAGCATTTCTCTAACTTTGCATTTTTCCCTAAGGGACATCAACCCATTGGTGCACTAAAGTAAGAACAAAAGTCAACTTTTAAATAAAAAAAAACTCAAAAATGTTCTGTTTTAAGATTTATATTTCCATTTCCAATCAGAATTAAAGCAAATTGTAAGAACCTTTGTGGCCCACGAATCATAAAGTTAGCCCACCTCTGGGTTATTATGATGTGTGTCAGTACTGTTTATATGGTTGTGACTGAAAGTGTGATAAAAATAAGAAAAAGGGCTGATATGTACATTTTCTTGATCCGGTGTGCTATATATGTTGTGTTTTTAACTGTGTTCTTCACATCATTCTGTTGAATTCTGACAATTTTCTTTGTTTTTGCTTTACTTGTTCTTACTCTCTAGTACTACTACAGGCAGAAGTTAGAAATTTTGCTAGAACTATGCACAACACACCTTTTCACGTTTCATGTCATCAATGTTCTTTTGTCCCTCAAAGGGAAGAGAAAAAAAGCTGTATCAAAAGGTAACACGTTCAGAGCAGTTCCAGTTCTCTCGTACAAATGTCTTCATCACTGAAAGTAGGAGACATTTTCTTCTGCTTTAGCCAAAATAAGATACATTTTAGAGCCGGGCAGCAAAAGTCAGCCAAGTGTGGAAGGAAAGAGCTTCTTTTGCCTGTTTTTCTGTCCTGACACAGGAAGCGTCATGGACAGATTAGCACCTACTTACATGTCTGACGGTCATGTAAGGCATGTTCCCTTCAGATTCTCCAATTCCTGTAGGGCTCATTGGTTAGCTGTTAACAGCTGCAGAAAGGTGAAGGGCCAAAATATATACACCACAGGACTCTAACATATATTTTTATCAGTTTTTTTGTTTTCTGTATCCCAACTCATGCTAATCTCATCCACTGGGCCAGGAAGTATGGCAAGATATTATTTATGTAGCACCGAATGTTATCATTAGTAATTGTATTTGCGGTTGTAAGATTATATAGTTGCCATTGACAAGGTCACTGCCATTGTCAGAGAATAACAGCATCATTGGCTCCTCTCTGGGAGGATTATCCAGTGATAACAATCTGGCTGAGTTGCAGGCAGCAGCAATCCCCTCAACCTGTCTGAGTGCTTTTGCACAGCGTGTGACCGGATGGATTCCTTTTTCTCCGCACAACAAGAATGGGACGGAACGCTGTATCGGAATGAGAAGGGGAAATAGGGATTCAGGCCCGCATCTGCCGCTGCACACGGCTGGCTGTGGGAGAGTTATTGTAGTTACAACGTAGCAGCTATCCGCTCCAGCTCCAGTTAGGGGTCATCTGGGATAACACAGATCTGCATCCATGCAGGTCATGGTTCACATTGTTAGCCGAAATTGACAAGTCAATTAACCCTTTCAGACTGGAGAAGTCGGCACGACACCTTAATAACACAAACTCTTTGACATATAATAACTCCTCGACTGTTCTTGGGTTCAGAGTAAAGCAGTCTTTCGTATCGGCTTTGGACCGATATACTAAAGTAAAGGGCAACATGACGGCACAAAGCTGCTTTTCTCCACATCAAAATTTGCTGGAATTACGGAAATTGCACACATGTCCAACACTGCTACACGTTAGCCACATGTCCAATCCAACACCGCTACACGTTAGCCACATGTCCAACACCGCTACACGTTAGCCACATGTCCAACACTGCTACACGTTAGCCACATGTCCAACACTGGTACACGTTAGCCACATGTCCAACACCGCTACACGTTAGCCACATGTCCGACACTGCTACATGTTAGCCG
>NC_050517.1:12215246-12228964 GCF_002922805.2 Oryzias melastigma
GAGAAGTCGGCGGCGACACCTTAATAACACAAACTCTTTGACATTAAGTAACTCCTTGACTGTTCTTGGGTTCAGAGTAAAGCAGTCTTTCGTATCGGCTTTGGACCGATATATTAAAGTAAAGGGCTACATGACGGCACAAAGCTGCTTTTCTCCACATCAGAATTTGCTGGAATTACGGAAATTGCACACATGTCCAACACTGTTACACATTAGCCGCATGTCCAGCACTGCTACATGTTAGCCACATGTCCAACACTGCTACATGTTAGCCACATGTCCAACACTGCTACATGTTAGCCACATGTCCAACACTGCTACATGTTAGCCGCATGTCCAGCACTGTTACACATTAGCCACATGTCCAACACTGTTACACATTAGCCGCATGTCCAACACTGTTACACATTAGCCGCATGTCCAACACTGTTACACATTAGCCGCATGTCCAACACTGTTACACATTAGCCACATGTCCAACACTGCTACACATTAGCCGCATGTCCAACACTGCTACATGTTAGCCACATGTCCAACATTGCTACATGTTAGCAACATGTCCAACGCTGCCACTAACTGTGGTCAACATTTTGATATAATGATACAAATGTATTTCAAACATTAGAAAATCAATGCTTTCTAGTTAGCTATTTTTATGACTGTCTGAACAAATATACTCAGGTTAATCCAAAACTGGTTATCAATTGTCTGCAATTGTGATATTGTTAAAATTGGTTCTGCTAGAACCTGCAGCCACTGTTGGGCAAAGGTGGGGTACACCTAGGATGCCTCACCACTCCGTTTGAGGGCTAGTACCAAGTCTTTTTCATCATTTAAACAAAAACATAACTACTGATGATGTAGGAGTATCTGAGCTTCTATCCAGCTCCAAAATGACGTTCTTATAAATGTGAATTCATCTGTCTGAGACACCAAAGTTATTTGCATCTACAAATTTGATAATTGAACTTATAGAACTGTCAAAAGCGAAATTAAATTGTTAGTTATTAGGGTGTTTTCTAAAGGAATAGTTATGCAGTAGTGTATAAGAAGATACAAAAAGAGTAAAAAGTATGAGTGCAACAAAAACAAAAGCAGTTTTTTTCAATCATTAAGGTGAGATCCCTAAAGTACCGTGGACAGGACACTGGTTCAATATTCATTTTAGTATTTTTGTACAAAAGCAAACAAAAAATAAAGAAATATCTTAAAATGTTTCTTCTGCTATCTATTTACTGTGCAACCAGTTGTAGGGATAGTTTAGTGCATATGTGTAAGTGTGTCAGTGCGTGGGAGTGTTTCGTTGTGTAGCTTCTGGTTTTGGGGGAGAGGTCAAATGAGGTTAGTGGGCCCTGAAAATGCCAGTGAGTCTGAGTGGGAAAACCCCAGCACAATGGGCAACGGGAGCGGGGCCAGGACTCCAGCGTGGCTGTGCGCCAACACTAACACAGCAGCGCCCATAGGTACATGTGTGTGTTTGTCCACAAGCACACATCTGCTGCTTTGTAGTTAACCATCAGGTAAACAAAATATATTGTGAATTTTTGTTTTTTAAATATTTTTATATGTCTGTTGATGCACTGCCCTCTTATCAATTCCATTATTATTATTATCTCTCATAACGTTTCAGAGCTGTTGTCATCTAAAAAAGCAACTTATACATATCTGTAAATGTAATCTTTTTTCATGTTTAAGCTTTGTAAAAAGACATAATTGATTCAGAGAAAAAAAGATCTATTCCCACCCTTCACTTTTCTTTACTTGTCAGAATCACTTAAAAATCTTAATTTTCTGTGAATTTTTCTGAATTTTCTATGACTTATTTTTATCTATAGAAAGCTTTTAAGCCAATAGAAGTATATTTCTTGATCAACTAAAGCCAATCCAAATACAAAGATGCAAATCTAGATGCATTCTTGTTCCTTTGTTACTCCAGTTGTTGATAATTGGTTTGAAAATGAAGAATTTACTTTGAAATACAACATTACAGGTTCTTTTTAAATTCGTTAGAGATTTAAATAAAAGCTCACAACAGCTGGTACCAATATGGGATGGTCGCAGAAGTACAGTACCAATTGTGCGTGAGACAGGCTACACGCTTTCCTTGCTTTAACGTCACTGGTGTTTAGAGCGCCTGTGTGGTCTAGTCATATGTTGTCAGGGTGTTCGGATCAAAAGGCACCTGCAGTGGCCATGGCATAGAGAGTGAGACTCCTTTATGGAGGCTCCAACTGGTAGAGGTGCCTACATGTACGCTCAGCCCAACAGATGTTCGCTGGCGGTCTATCTCATCAAGTGAGGCAGCAAAAAGGAGTTTGTTTGAACCCGTTAACTGCTGCTGCAGCTTGTTTTTGGTACTGTAGGGTCAAAGTAAGTTCAACAAGGCCGGATATAGGCATGGGTAATGCTACGGTCACAAATACATCTGTCACCGCAATCCATTATTGTGTCTAATTGCTTCAACCCAGCCTGTCACCAGACTGCCACCGGAGAACCTCAAAATTTGCCCAAGTGGCTACTGACCGATGTCAGCTTTTAGAGAAAAATATTCTGGTTGCTGTAAAATTGAAACTTATTCCAAGAACATCTGCAGCCACCACGTGTAAAAATGCAAATCTTGCCGTGCGGCCACCTGCCAAATTTGCTGAAAAACCTACATTTGCCATACCTTTGCTTGGTGCAGTGCGATTCATGGTATCTTTTTTATCACTTCCTTCCGAGGGAACCTGAGAGATTCTAGATTCCACGTGGCTTGTCTGTGGTCCTGTTCTAGGCAGTAGACCTTGTCTCTTCCTCGTTTCGCGTATGGGACCAGGAGAGATTCCAGGTGGCTCGACTGTACTCCTGTTCTAAGTAGTGGACCTCGCCTATAGCTTGTCTCAAGTCTCAGAGCGGGAGAATTTCCAGATTTCAGGTGTTCATCTGTGCTTCTGTTCTAGGCAGTAGACCTCGTCTCTGGCTCGTTTCGGAGCAGGAGAGATTCCAGATTTCAGGAGGCTCGTCTGCGCTCCTGTTCTAGGCAGTGGACCTCATCTCTTGCTCATTTTGCGTCTCTAGGCAGGAGAGATTCCAGATTTCAGGTGGCCCGTCTGTGCTCCTGTTCTTGGCAGAGGACCTCGTCTCTTGCTCGTTTTGCGTCTCGGAGCAGGAGAGATTGCAGGTGGCCCGTCAGTACTCCTGTTCTATGTAGTGGACCTCGCCTCCGGCTCGTCTCATGTCTCAGAGCAGGAGAAATTCCAGATTTCAAGTGAAAAAATAAATTGAACAAGTATTTCAAGAAAAATGGTGAGAGCTCCTCTGCTCTGTGTTTCCTATTCAAAGTAGCTTCTGATTGGTAGCTGCATATGGGGGTGTGGTCAGTCCCTTTACTTGCTTGTTGTACACGCTATGTATATAGTAGACAAAAAATAGAAGGAGAAACATTCGTAAAAATAAAAACAAAATAAAATATGAACGCAAGCCAGTGTCGTGTTTGTGGCAGTCCCTAGCTTGGTAAATGTAGAGGGTGGTGTGTGTCATTGTACCTATTCTACATGCACCCCATAGTGGGGCTGGTGACATCTGGGCCTGAAGCTCACTGAACAGCAGCGTTCTCTACTGTCAGGACAATTTATTCTACCTCTACAGTAGTTAGAGGTTAAGCTGTCGATTAAAAATGAAAACGTATTATATGCTTTTTTTTTTGTAACCAAAAACACACAAAAAGCTGAAATAAAATCAGTGATAGAATAAACAGGGTTGATGAGACTGGCATGTGATAAATACTGTAGGTCGATGGTTTTTGCCTCAAAAGAGGCGGAGCCTGATCGAAAGACAGTGAATGAGCAAGACTTTCCCTCCTTTAGGCAAGGTGCTTTGTCCGCCTGCTGCTGCTGTGGATGAGTTAAGCATTGGCAAACATCGTAGCTCTTGTGGTTGCACTGGGCGGCTTCACAAGTGCAAGTCACAAAGTGAATGACAACACCACACGTTCTCCGTAAAAAGCATTCTTTGGACTTTACGACCCACAAAAAAAAAGAAAACTCTTAGAAAAGATTTCAAAATATTTACAAATGCATCAGATTGTATCTCCTCAACTAACTAATGCAACAAGATCCTCAATCACAGAGGCTTTGATAGGATATTAATGAGGATTATGACTCACGGTTTACTCTCCCTGGCTTCTGGCTGTTTTATGCATCAGTGTGCATGCAGATTTGATTGTGCACACTCGTGTGTGTGTGTGTGTTTACCTATTCGGGCTGGTACTATTTGCTTCCCCGCTTCCCTCCCCTTTCCAAAAGATTAATCACCCAGATGTTTCCTTGTTTTTCTGTTGGCTCTTTCTCACATTATACATCAAGCAGAAACATCTCTCTCGGTCGCTCCGCAGTCATGAGGCAATGTGGTTTTTGTTAATAGTCGTGTAGCGAGTGGAGGCGGGCCGGCGAGAGGAGATTTTCCACTTGCAGCTTGATTTCAAACAGACATGTCTAATTACATTACAATCCATTGGGGAAGATTTGTCCTTTTTGGAAAAAAATAAAATAAAATCTGTTATGATGGTGTCTGAACCTGTGGATTCATGGGAAGTTTGTGCACACAGAGACTTGTAGTTTTTCCCCTTTTTATTCTAACCTTTAGAGTGTATGACTGTCATCATATCTCATGTATTAAATTATTATAATCCTGCAATTATTTTTTGATTAGACTAAACTATCTGCATGAACAAAAGAAGTTAAGCCTGTTAGAAAAATCACACATTTTGGACCACAAATGAACACAGTTAAGTACAATAGCGGAAATTTAGGCAAACAGAGTCATCAATCACTTATAATGAGCGTTTTAATCAATAATCTTTTAGAGTGTGGTTTCTGTATGACTGTAGAGGCATGGCAAGCTTTAGGACATTTCTTTCTTTTCTTTTCTTTCATTTTATCTTCTTGTTTTTCATTTTTGTTCTTTTCTTTTTAGCTTTTTCCAGTTTTCAGAGAGACTGATGAAAATCCTGTTTTTGGCCTTTTAACATGTTCTTGTGGCATTTTTCTGATGACGGAGGACATGTAAAAATAAAAATTAAACTTAGAATTGCATTTCTGAATATTTCTTTATTCAAGTTGTTGTGAATAAGGTGAAGACAAAAAATATGTTTAAGGAAGATTGTATTTGTTACACAGAAAATATGCTGGGTAAGTCACAAACTCCCTCCTCCGCTCCATTCTGATGCATCCACTCGTAGATAATTAGATCCATTTACATCTTTGTTTTTTTGTTTTGTTTTTTTGTCTTTGCTGGAAAATGGCTAAAAACTTTATGGCTGCATAGCTAAAATATTGCTCGCTATTTTTGTTGCAATGTTAGGCTGAGGCTGAATTTTCAACATGACAAATAGATATTTTTTTAATCCACTGCATTTGTGTCTGCTCCTGATTCACATTGATTTAAATAAAAAAATATTCAGAAGTGCAATTCTTAGCTTAAATTTTCTTTATATGTGTCTATCATTATGAGAACATGTTTAAAGCACCAAGAACACAATTGGAGAGTGTCTTTAAGGTGAATGGTTTAGCTGAGGGCAAAATGACAGATGGAAAAATTGTGAGAATTAGTATCTTGGGTAGGAGTCCCTTGAAAAAGAGGAAACATATGCGGCAATCGGAATAGAGATTCATAATTCCACCAAATCCACATAAAATCTCTGTAAACTCTTTCTATTAATCTACAACAGAACAGAGGATATTTTTCTTTTGGCTCTAAACAAAATTTTGGTTTATGACCCTTGAAGTCCCACTCCAACCATATTTTTGACTAAATCGTTCTCAGTGATCTTTTAATCACAATTATGCAATTTTTTTAGCCCTAATCAAAAAGCCTTTTTCATTTTTAAGACATATTTTATGTACAGTGGCAGTAGAAATACAATTCAGTTGTAGGTGGGACTGTTGACACACCCGCTCCCCTTCCCGTCACTGAGAGCTCTGTTTGTGCGCTCAAACGCGAGCTTATATCCTCAAGCTAACATTAGTGGGGCAAAAATAATGACCAGCAATATCAGATGAATCCAGTCGTACAGTTTTGAGGCAGAATCGCAATTCGCCACACCACTAGTGTTGATCGCTGTGAGGTTACATCTGCTAACCTCTGTGTGTTCATTGATGGGGAAGACCAAAAAAATTTAATTGGATTTTAGTCCTTTTAATGAAAAAGTTGCATCAGACTCATACAGAGTCCTCTGGGCCTCTGCCATGACAGTCAGTGCCCCGTAAAAAGGCTCCCACAAATATAGTCCTCGAGGTGAGCCCTGTGTGGCTTCAGGCCAATGTTTGTAAGGACAGGAGAACCACCACCACCACCCCATGGTCCTCAATACCTTTTTGTGGTGTCCATGCTCTTACCTACAAGATCATTTGTAACGTTTTTCAGTGGAAAATACTGATTAGGTCCTGAAATCTTCCCTAACTGGTTTCAAATGGTCTGGAGCTCCAGAAACAATGGATTTATGTGTTAACATGTATTAAAGTGTATGTGTATAAAACTGTTAAAAAAAAAACGTAATTTAGTATAAAAACCATTCAACATTCATCATGTCTCACACACCTAAGCGTGAGCGGGCCAGGGTGCGCGCAGGAGGAGACTTTAGGACACACATTTCAGTCGCTGCATCATTAGTCTGAGCATTTTCAAGCATCCAGTTTTCATCTGCTCCTGATTGTATGTGATTTGAATTAAGAAATACTCAGAAATGCAGTTTTAATCATAAATCATTTTATATACTATGAGAAAAATTCTACAAGAACATATTAAAAACACAAAAAAGACCATTTTCTGTGGAGTGGGTCCTTAAGTAATATCGGATTATTAGTCCTATGGACTTTCACAAAAAAAAAAGAAAGAAAATAAAAGTATAAAATGGCTTTTTATTGAGTTAAAAATGTTTGGTACCCCTGTGTGACCATACATTTTGATTACATCAAGGACATTTGCTATACCTCATTATTACCAACAATCACACAGCAATTGGTCCATGTCCATTTAGACTTCTCCAAACCATTATCTGTGGATTTTCAAAGAATTAACAAAATATTCATTAAAATTTGTGGACAAACCCTTCAATAAATTGTGAAATTGACAAATTTTAAGACCCTATTACACGTCTCAAAATCAAGGCTCGGGGGCCAGATCTGGCCCTCCAAATCCTTCTATTGGTATTGATGGTCCGATGTTAACTTGCGCTTATTTCTAACTAAAATTTCAAAAACATATATTTTGGAGGTGAGTTAATAGTGAAAGTTATTTAAAGTTTAAGTTGATTTATTCTAATTTAATATAACTGTCTTTTCATTATTATTATGTTAAACATTTAAAAATGTAGTTTTTTTAATGTGTTCAATAACTGTTCTTCCTGTTCGGTCTACGACCTATGGTGTGCTTTGCATTTTAACCCCTGTGCGATTGAGTTTGACACTCCTGCCTTATTACATATGTTTCAAAATATGTATCAACTGTCATCGATTCTTTTGATTATTTAGCAAAAATCAAAAATAAAACCAACAGTAAAAATTAAGTCTAACTTATAGAAAACATGTAGATATATGTTAGAGGTCATTTCTAATCCTCTTCTCTGTAACAGTAGCCATGCATGTGACTGTGCGGTACATAGCACACATGCACACAAAGACACTTTGATACAGACACTCAGTGTTTGCTGTATCTCTGTCTGTTAGTTTACAGCATATGTAAAGCTGCTGCTTTGAAATGAACAGGCTTCTCTCCTATACAGCCACCGGCCATATGGTGGCCAGGGGCTGGCTTTGGTAATTGATGGTATCTGTAGGTCTGTCCATGAAGAGGGGCCCCTGGGGCCCCCGAGATGGCAAACCTAAAACATACAGAAATCTAGCATGGGGGGTGGGGGATATGCTAGTGTTTCAGCCCTCTTCTTCTATTCATCCATTCATCCACACAAAGAGTTAACTCCCCCAACTCCCACACTGCACACCGCAATTGTGCTCCGGCTTTCTGATAAAGGCCCTTCTCTCTTTCTGACTCTGGCTGCTTGGCCCAGACCCCCTGTCTTTAGTCTGGGGTAAGGGGCTCCACAACTCCCTGCTCCCGGTCTGCTCTCCTCACCCTCCCACATTGCTCTGCTGCTGCTGCTGAGTTAACCCCCAGAACGAGTTCTTTGATTGGGGCACAGCCAGCCAGATGGCACCCACTGCACGGGGATTATTGGGTGCTGCCAGACTGAGGCTAGGAGAAGAATACAAGGCTTCCAAAGCTTTAACATGAGCCGACATACTGAAATATATCAGTTCAGGTGGACTCGGAAATATCAAAAGACGTGTAATACACTCTAGGGGTTAATTGGCCTTTTTTCGCATTTTTGTTATACATTACTCATATGTTTAAATAAAATTACAAAAAGCTCTAATACAAGAACTGAACTTCCTTTTTTTGACACACCCCTTACAAAAAAGCCAATAAAACAGAGAAAAACTTGTTTTTTCTTAAATAGAGTCCAAAGAAATAATGATTTTTCAACTCTGACCCCCAACAGTTTGGTAAGGGGTTTTCATTTTCAACAACATGTGTAAAAATCAGACGCAGCTCCATTTTCTCAGGGTCTGTTGACCCTTACACATGTGCGTGCGACATTTTCCACAGCAATGTTCACTGCACCCCACCTCCCCATCACCAGGGGTGAGGCCGACTCACACAGGATGGGATGAGTGTGAAAGCGTGGGAGAGGAGAGGAGTGGAGCCTGGTTGGTTCCCACAGGTCTCACTCGTAGCTCCACGCTCTTAACAAAGACCTCAACACCAGACTTGGCACCCCGGTGTGAAAAGCGTGTTTACACCCAAACATGCACGAGTGCAAACACTAAGAGCAACATATGTGTGTGAATATAATTGAATCCTTCACTTTGACAGCCAAAGCAAAGCGAGTTATTTAAAAAGAAATCTGTATTTAAAGTTTAAAAAAAGTGTAAAAGGGTAGTAAATACAAAAATATTACCCCCCAAAAAACACTTTAAATTATCCAGAGGAAAATGAATTGCCAATCAAACAGTATTTATCCCCATGCTGTTCCTTTAAATGCAATTTAATGTCACTGTTTGGTGTTTTTGCACTTGGACATGAACTTTTATGTTCCTGTTGATGAACTTGATTTCAATAAATGTTGCACGTGGATCCGAACGCCTCAGCTGCTTGTGTAACAGTATGACGCAGTGTCTCAGGCCACCCAGACAAACAAACATCTGTGCACGATGCAGCAGAGGATGAGCTGAAATGTGGTCTGTGGGAAGCTCAGGCATATGGCATTTGCTTATTTATCCCAAAATCCTTGATCCCTTACTAACGCTGGTGACTTTTAAAGTTTTCTTGTGTCACTTTAGTAGTGCAAAGCACTGACACAAAAATATAGAAATGAATTTTGAAGGTCAAAATAAGGAATTTAACACAACACTTGATAAAAGTACAACAGTAGCGAGAGCTTGACATGATAAACCCACAGCAAGATCAAGACGTTAAAAGCTCACAGTCCAGCAAAGGAAGGGTCAGAGAAGTGATTCTAAAACGTCTCTTAAAGACCCACTCAAATAAGAATTGTGTTTTTGTGGCATTTTTCTGATGATGGAGGATGTAAATAGAGAAAATTTAGCTGAAAACTGCATTTCTGACGATTACTTTATTTAAATTGTTGTGAATCAGGAGCAGGCGAAAAAATGCTGTTTGAAAAAACATGTAGCTGTGAACTTAGACGCTACAATCGGTGGGCCACGAGCGAACTGCTCCGCTCTATTCGGATGGAATACACTTGCAGACAAATAGATATATGTACATCTTTGTTTTCAACGTCCGAGTTGGCAACTGGCCCACAACTCAAAGGCGAATTTATAATGAACTCCTGCTGCTCTGCACAAACTATGTCCAAGAAAAAGACAGATTTTTTTTTTTTTAGCTAAAAACTGCATCATCATAATTAAAAGACTACTTGGAACACTTTAGATCAATAGATCTTTAGATGATCAGAGTGAGACTCTAATGTTCTCCAAGTCACACTAACTCATACAACTCAAGAATCAACATCACTAGGAATGCTGGTTAGTAGCCTTTGTAGCTATTTATTCGACTGATAAAGTCTGATAATGGAGTTCATGTGTACTGAGAAATCTTCCTTCTCATTAACACCGGATCTTTATCTTCCTTTGGACTACCTTATAGCTCTTTAACCATTTATGTAATTCTGTGGCAGAGAAAAGCAGAAGTGAAGTGATTATTCAGTCAATATATGCCACCTGATTTTGTCAAGAACAAAACCAGCTTTTGTGCCGTTAAATCGGTGCAAAGTTGGTATGAAAAGGCGTTTTTCTCCACATCAGAATCAGCTGGTTCATGTTGATCACATCAATGCTCAAATACTTAGGCCCGCTTTTTACTTCATAGTGATTTGTTATCGCTCAGGTCGCTTTGGTTGCAAGGCCCATGAAGGTAATCTCCCCAATCGCTGCGAAGAGTAACACAAGTTGATGACATCAACCGCAATTCTAATTTTACACCCAGAGTACAATCACATACATATTGTGGCACTTAACCTTTACTTATTTTCTGCAATTAGAAGACTCAATGGCGGACCAAATTAAATCCACAAAATTGTTGTTTGCATATCTCAAGACTAATATTGCTATTATTACTGCATTCTAAATACAAGATGGGTCAAACATTATTTTATTCTAACGCCATTCCAAAAATATAAAAAAAACATTTTCACAGGGTGTTTACTGTCTAATATAACTATGGCTTCACATATATTCTATTATGATATGGAGCAGGAAGCAAATCATTTCAAATGTAACTTTTTTTTAAAAGTATAGCTATTATTAAAGCTTTCAGGAAAAAAAAAAAAAAAGAAAGAAAACTGGTCCACCACCGAGCTTGTCTCTGTACCGTTAATTAACTAAAAGCTTTTATAGACATTAGTATTTTCAGAAAAACTTTGCATTTGAAAAAAACAAGCATATATATATATATATATATATATATGTGTGTGTTTGCGTGAGTATATACTGTATATAAAATGGAATCACTGGAAAAAAAGAAATAAAAAGACTCTCAACTGTTGGAGACAATTGCATCATCAAGTTTGAGAAGTAAAAATTCCACTCAGAAGTTCATCACAGTTATGGCAGACATTCGCAATTGGAACCAGCCAACCGTTGTATGAACTACACCACGTGATTGCTGTAGGGACACAATACGATTGATGTGATGAGCAATCGCTTATAAGTATAAACTGAGCATTACAGCATGTCACAGAGCGTGTGTTATATAGGTGTACACATCTCCATATTTATATGAAGAATCTTGATTTGACATCAGATTTGCTCCACAGACTCAGTTCGATTGGGCAGGATCTCTAGGTTTGTTTCTATTCCTCAGACACGGCAGCCAAACACTAACGCTGGACCAAACCGCCTGGAATAACCTTGCAGTTAGAACAGCTGAGGCTGTAAGCTCGGGCTGTGACAGCTTGCCTCAAACGAGCTTCACAGAAGGTCTGAAAAAAAAAAGAAAAAACAAGCGAAACATTTTCCATCTGTTTTGTGATTGGCACTTCTTCTACACCGAGCTTACACAAGTCTGTTTGCATTCACACTAAGGCTAACCCCGATCGAGTTCATTTGCGAGTGAAACGAAACCATCAGGAGCCAGATTTGCTTGTTTGGGCCACACAGTTCCGATGAAATGAAGCGGACTATTCCTGGTAAGAAACGTTTAGAAAATGAGAGCTTAATAGCTCTGTGTCTTTCAGGAGTCTTTTATCGAGGACTCTGCATTTGTCCAAAGATGACTACAGGATCATAACCAAAGCATTGCAGGTATAGAAAATGGATGGTTGGGATTTGTCATTCTGCCCCCATCCGTGGTGTTTTTTTTCCCCCTTTCTGTACATTTTAGGTCCTCCCCCCCATCTGGGCAAACAATGATGACTGTGGTGAATGGCTTGCTGCTTGGCTGAAAGCCTGCTCCGCAGTAGGCAGGCTGGGGGAATGGCAGTAGCACATGTGCTGATGACAGCTCCACACTTGACAGTTCAGCATCACACAATACCCGTCCACTGAACACCTGTCCACTAAAATGACATGATACTAGACCAATATGTTAAGAATTATGGCGGTCTCAGGCATTTATGTATTCCGGTATGCTTTTTTTGGGGGATTTGAAAACGTGAACGCTGCGCTTGGAGCTGTCAGGGAAATCTTTAGCCACCTTCCCACATCCCCTTCCTCAGTCACCACCTTTGTTGGAGCAATGTTTGCCCTTAGCTGCCCCTGGGCCAGGCCTGTTTGCTCTTGAGGCTGGAGGGACTGATAATGAGGGGCAGACATGGAGGAGCAAGAAAACTCTTCATTTGTATAAAGTCTCCAGCACCATTCAAGATTGCGGGCTTTGACAAATGGAGGCAATAAAGGGGCGAGGCCTGGCAAGGGCTCAATTAACCACTAGTGGGGTTTGAGAAGAGGGGGACACGGACCAAGACCCTTGCCTCTATAGAGAGCGAACAAGTGAACTGCAGGGAAGGGGGAGGCCTACTAATTTGTACAGCTGTCTGTCTGTCTAGGACAGACCTGACCGATTGAAATGTGGTTCTATGTTTCCTTTGAATGTCTTTCCAAAAACATATATCAGAATCTTTAGTGTACAACTACTTTTATGGATCCAGACATGTCAAGAAAGGGCAGTGAAAGACCTCTATTGCCTAAGGGCCATGAAAATCTTTGACTTAAATTTTATTGCACAGACTGTTCCATTTTTACAAACTTTATCCTTCGCTTGTACACTAAGATGACACTTATGCTAGCGCAAACAAACCATTACTTATGCAGAGCCAAAGAGCAAACGGCGCAGTGTCATTTGTGTATCTTACACTCACCGCACCAGCTAGCTACCTCCATTCAAATTCAAATGAAAACCTTGAGGGGCACGATTGTTAGAGATTCGTTGAGAGCAATTAGCAGTGGACTTCTCCTGTGTCTGGCCAAAAGACTTTTTGCCCTGTGGTTCCATCACGCAGAGGCACTGACCCCTTTCAGACCCCAGAGAGGAGGAAGAGAAAGAGGGTGCTAAAAAAAATAGAGCTGCCTAGCGACGCTCAGGCGAGAAAAGGAGTGGATTGACAAAGTTGGAACTACGTGTTGGTTTTCCTCTTCTGACATTACACCAGGAGACAAGAGCTGGAGTGTGATGGGAGAGAGTGTGGCAGTTGTGTCAACAGGGATTGAGAAAGGGACAATATTGTTGTCAAAGCAACATATCAGGTTGGGCTTTGAGCCAAATGTGCATGACAAGAGCAGAACTTTTTCTATTTCATTGAAAAGTTTAATATTCAAACATCATGTAGGGTACTTTTTTGGGCGATCATTTACAAACATTGAAAACAAAAGCAGGAAATTAGTAAGACTTATGATATTTGTTTATTCAGGACAAAATCAAAATTATTGTCAGCATGAAAAAAACAAACAGGATTGTGCAATAAACTTTATTTTATATGAACTGTTTGTCTATTGAGAACATCGTATTTAGATATTTTACACTTTTAAGTAGAGCTGTCAGGCGATTAAAATCTTTAATTGCGATTAATCGCATTTTGTCCAGAGTTAACTCGCGATTAATCACAAATTTACATGTGGCCTTTTTTTAAGGAAAAAAATGTGTGGTTCGTGGCATTTAGCAGT
>NC_050517.1:12230178-12233734 GCF_002922805.2 Oryzias melastigma
TCACAATATGGACACCGCCATATTGGAGCCATATGACACCAGTGAGCACTGATTGGTCTGGTCAGCGTTTCTGTAGTAACCACTCTCATCATTCGGGAGATGTTGGAATGTCTTACCTCTCCAACTTGAATGTGGGGGAGAATCTGTCGATCAAATGTTTTGAATGTTTGATGTGAGGACCAGTGGGCACTACAAACTTTTACTGAGACATCTAATTTGGCCAGTTTATAATCCTAATAAACTGGACAGTCAATGGTACAAACTGATGGCTATGATGACCCATTGCCACAAAAAAGTCCAGTCAGGTTTCACTTCTGCACTGCAGATATTCTAACCCAGAAATCACCAACCTTTTTGAAACTGAGAGCTACTTTATAGTTACTGATTCATACGAAGGCTACCATTTTGTAATAACAAAGTTTGCTTAGTTTGCCTTTAGTTATACATTATTTATAAAGAATAATGATATTCCACTATGTAAAGACACTGATATCTTGCCATAATTATCAACAATGACAACAGTCTGCAGCATATTTAACACAATTA
Source organism: Oryzias melastigma (assembly GCF_002922805.2). Classification (NCBI taxonomy): domain Eukaryota; kingdom Metazoa; phylum Chordata; class Actinopteri; order Beloniformes; family Adrianichthyidae; genus Oryzias; species Oryzias melastigma. The sequence goes on from NC_050517.1 coordinate 12,230,725, forward strand.
ATGATCTTTAAACTGGAGTAGGTCCAAGGTCACTTAAATTTATCAAAAGTTGATGTATCATGAACATATTTTTAAGACATCTTAATTTTTAAATCTATGTGTATGCAAGTGTAATAAAAAAAATAAAATTGAATTTTAGACGCAGCTCACAAATGAGCTTTTAGGAGAGACCTGTGGGCACATTGTGTGGTCCATGGGGGCACCAGGTTGATGACCCCTGCTCTAACCCATTAGTCCCCCAAATCTTTTAGTAATAGACCAGTTTCGTGTTAAGCAATATTTTTAAAATTTCATTTAGGTATAAATAACTTTAAAAATCGTCGCACAAAAATGACTGCATACTATACAGTCCCCACCCACTGTGTACTGTGGGAGTTCACTTTTACTGTTTCTATCTTTTTTTTTTTTGTTTTATTTGTAGTGAATTTAGATTCATTCTGTTGTTTTTCCTTTTATTTTAGCATAAATTTTAGAATTTGTGTTGCAGCGTATTTGCCTATGGCTCCATGGGTGTAGGATGGGAGTACGATCACTATGCTGACTAATCAGCAAACCTATAAACCGTTTATGTCTGATTTATAAATAAATGTGTCTCTTTAACTATGATATATTCTACTATAATGAAGTAGACACTTTAATTTCTATAAAACATGAGCAGATGTTTGATAATCCTTTTCTACAAGCGAGTAAGCTAGAAAAATGGAGGACTTGTCATCTTCACAGGTGGCTAACATACACAATATCCACTCAGGCAAACACTGAACCACACAGACATATAGTAGAACCACAGAACATCAAAGCCAACACCCAGACTGTGTGCACATGTTCATCCGAGAATCAATGTCTACACCAGAACATACACCCAAACACAACCACACGCAATGCACAGCTGCCTGTTTGCAGGCTCAAAGAAAAGAAACAATCAAGCACTAAAGAGAGCTCAACATACGAGACAAAGCCATGAGCGCTGACACAAAATCTTTGAATATCAGAGAAAAAATGTCTAAGTAAATAATATTCAATCTTTAACTAAAGATAAAAAACCCTTTTGCAAATAAGTGTTCTTTTTACTGTGGTTTAACAGTGATTAAAGTAGAGAAACAAAACATCAAACAGTCTGAGTCTGCATGTAGAGGCTATTCAAACCAAACAAGTGATGCCGAATTCATGTAAACCTGTTTGACCCAAGCCCCAGCCTCTGTTCCCAGACTTGGGAAGAACTAAATGTTGCAGTTCCTTAAAAGACCATCGGAGGCAGGTTTCAAAAGGGAGGAATTTAGCTTTAACTCCCATTTTAAAAGACGAACTTCACACCTAAAATAAACCTTTGGAGTGGTGTTTAAAGCTTTGTTTATTATCCTTGACAACTTTGAGAGGTACAGGTTAAAATAAACAGCTTTGGTCATTTTTTTTTTTTTTTTTAATGGCAGGTTGGCTGTCCTAGCAGTGAACCCAAAACCTTCGAACTGTACTTACCCACTGCTGTTTTCAGAATGTTGTTGAGGTGTGTTGAGTAAATTCCAGTTATTGTGGTCTTCCCACTTCAGACTTCCTTGTGGCTGTGGAGAATCTAATGGGAAACATCAGTATATATAATATATTTATGGTATGACACCACCTGCAACAGACTGGTGATCCGTTCAGGGTGGAACTGGATGGATGGATGGATGTTTTAGAAAGACTCTGTCGGTCTGTGGATCATATTCTAAAATGTTGAGATAAAAACATGATTCCTCCATTATAACCAAAGGCTATGAAAGATGAACCACAACTAAACTGCAAGCATCTCTTTGTCTGTTTGGTCAATTTTAAACTAAAAATTGACTCTTCAGAAAGTAAAAGGGTCATTTTTCAAGAATAATTGGCTTATTTTCTGTTTTATAAGGAAAATAATCTTATCAAAAGAATTTTTCAACAGCAAATAATCTTGTGAAAAGTGAAATGTTGGATCTAACAATAAAAGCTCTAATTTGTTACAATGAAAAATATTGGATTTTATCAAAAAAGGTTTGGGTTATGTAAACCATCAACTCAACATTTTGATTGATACAAACTAATAATTTTAAATGTTAAAAATTACAGAACTTTTGCTAATTGATTCAACGTTTTACTTTTTTCAGTGTAGTTTGAAAAAAACATGTATTAATGACTGGATTTTTCTTACCCCAGTGGTAGATTTTTTTGTTTGTTTTAAGGAAAATGTTTTAAATTTCAAGAATTTTTTACTTATTTCTATGACGCATGAATATATATGAATATTTATTCATATGTACTTATTAGATGACTTACTTACTTTAATCATGTCAATTTTATCATTTGCAAAGCAGCAATAAATAAATAAATAAATAAGATTCCAAGTTTATGAATGTGCTTGAGTGAGGATGTGTTCACACTGCCTTGGTGACCAGTCAAAGGGAGAAAAAAAATAACTCCCATACAGAAGGATAAGACCATAATCTACATCACTATTTTGAGCTCCTTGGGCTGTTCGCCCTGCCTGAATGACCTAAAGTCAGCAGCAGGATTAGTTTTCCAGAAGCTTCTGTTTGTTTTGGATTTAGAATCTGAAATAGTTGGGACACAACATCAGATCTTTGTGGATGCTTGTAATAAATCTATAGATATGTTCAAAACCTTCAAATAAAATGATGGGTCATTTTATTTATTATCCCCATTCATGAAAAAGACTATCTATCAGCAGGTAGAGATATGGACTGATCACTTTGTAAATCATCTTAGCCAAGAGTTTAATCTTAACAAGTTAAATTTAGTATTATAAGAGTTAGTGCAGAGAGTTTAATTTATATTGTATTTTTAAGCTCTATTCAATAAAAACTATCAGTATATCAAACTGATTTTTTGTTTCGAGACAGTAACAGCAAACATAATCATTTTAACTGCTTCAAAAACTATATTAAGATATCATAGGGCATCAGTGCTCACTACATTAGCAAATATAGACCACAATGCATTGCGGTTGAACAATTTTTTGCAAAAAAAAATGTGTTTA
>NC_050517.1:12233744-12236294 GCF_002922805.2 Oryzias melastigma
TTCATGAAAAAGACTATCTATCAGCAGGTAGAGATATGGACTGATCACTTTGTAAATCATCTTAGCCAAGAGTTTAATCTTAACAAGTGAAATTTAGTATTATAAGAGTTAGTGCAGAGAGTTTAATTTATATTGTATTTTTAAGCTCTATTTAATAAAAACTATCAGTACATCAAACTGATTTTTTGTTTCGAGACAGTAACAGCAAACATAATCATTTTAACTGCTTCATAAACTATATTAAGATATCATAGGGCATCAGTGCTCACTGCATTAGCAAATATAGACCACAATGCATTGCGGTTGAACAATTTTTTGCAAAAAAAAATGTGTTTAAATGTAAATTTTTAATAAACCATCCACATTTTTATGTGGGGTGCTCATTGCACCCCCTAAGTAAAAGAACCCTGGTTTCCCATGTGCTAGTCCTGAATGCAGCCATCTAAAAATAGAAAGAAAATCTTCCTATAAATCAAAGTCACCATGCGTTTACAGTGTTTGTATTGTTACTTACAAAAAAGCTAAACCTATTGTTGCGCTACGTTGTCCACAACAGAATATGAAGCTAAGGTGTCCAAATAAGAAAATAAAATGCTGTCATTCCAAACCTGTGCTGTCAAACTTTACTCATTCAGGGTTTCTGTTCATGGAAGGTATTAAATGCGTTTGTTGAAGGTGCAGAAACTTCCTTTATCACATAGCTGGAGGTGTTTACTTAAGCTCCGTCTGCCCAATGCAACTGTGAGACGGACATGTTTTGGATATTCTTTGTTGTACAGCGTCCGTGTATTCATGCAGTAAAACTTTTAGTGTGTGTCTGTGCTGGATCAGGCTTTTTATAAGCTTCCTAAGAGATGAGGCTTACAGAGGAACTATCTCCCCTGTGCTCTTCCGAAGCATCGTCAGCTGCATCTCTGCTCTCCTGGGTTCAAACGTGGGTCACGGCGATTAAGCCTGAACTCCTGACACCCATCCCGAAAAATGAGACGCCTCATTGATAGCTGACACAATGAGCTCTATGCCGAGACCTGTTTTTTTTGCTTGATGTGATGCTTTTCTCTCCGGCGTGATTGCTGTTGCTCGTAGGGCTTCTCCTTTATGGCTGACAAGTGGCCTCCTCATCAACCAGGGGTGTTCTCCTGAGGCTGAATATCTGATCTAAATTTTATATCAGAGGAAATGAGGTTGAAGAAAAGTTCATCTGAGAGATGACCGAGAAAAGCGGGCTAACTTTCTGCTGGATGTATCACTACTATGGAGAGTTACTCCCTCCTTTTACTGTTTTTCCAAAACAGCACAAAGCCCACTTGAGAATACTTGAGGTCTGGAAGAATTGGGTTCTGGCAGCAGCTTTGAGAAGAGTTGAACACGATCCAAAAACAATATTTTTGATGAGATGAGGACATAACCATACATTCTTACAGCATTTCTATTGGATTCTTTTTGCTTCTGCTTTAAGTACAGGCCACTCAACGGGATATAAAGCTGTAGAATTTGACAGACTTTGTGGTTAATGTAAATAAATGAAAGATTTTTTAAACAATCCTGCTATTTTCGAGAAGAAAATACCCCAATGTTGCTAATTTTTCTTGCAAACATCAGTTGTTGGGGTAGGAACCACTATATTCTCATTATATTTTGTGTTTTTGACATGTTCTTGTGGTATTTTTTTTGATGATTGAGGACGCATTTAAATCAACTTTAAGGCCCGATCCGAATACTCCCCTTCTCCTTTTCCCTTAGCCCTCCCCCTTGATTTGGAGTGGCAGTTGAAGTCGTGTCCGGAATTATTATTTTTTAAGTTTCACACTCCAAACAGAGGGGTCCAAAGTCCACTATCGCGAGAGTAAACCGCGTCACGATAAGATGAACTTTTCTTTACTCTGGTTTGCTCGAACCACAGAAGCTTACATTTAAATGTAATTAATGACTTTATGCTGTAGTGTGACCTTCTTAAAGTTATAAAACCACTGTTTTTATGCATATTGGAGTGCTGGAAGCTCCGTGCTAATGCTAACGGGGACGGTCCGCTAGCATCGATGACGTCACTGAACGAAAGTCACGTCTGAAATATTAGACACTATTTTTTTCATCACCCTCCGTTTGGAGCAAGCACAGAGGGATAAACGAAGGGGGAGGGTTAAGGGGAAGGGGAGAATTTGGATCGGGCCTATCTCAAAATTGAATTTCGGTGTATTTCTTTATTCAAAACTATATGAATTGGGAGTAGAGGAAAAAATGCAGTTTGAAAAGAGCTTATTTGTGACATAGAAAATCTGTTGTACGTCTTTGCTTTCCTTGTCTGAGCTGACTTCTGGCTCGAAACTAAGGCGGGATTCCTCGAAAAATTGCTTGGTATATTTCTTGCACCAGTTGGGTTGGGGTTATGGGTGGATGTAAGCTAGCGGGAGAGCCCATGCATTGATGGACGGTGGGAAGGGGGCGGGCTTCCCCGGCGCCAACTATTTCCTCATTTACAAATTTTCAACTAGAAGGTTCCTTAGAACAATACCACTTTTTTTTCAAAAAATACCTCTCAGTGAAGAATAG
>NC_050517.1:12236525-12273003 GCF_002922805.2 Oryzias melastigma
TCTACCAATTCTGCTGCACACCTGGATCAGGTGTTTTCCGTTGATCTGAATGCTCTGATTGATGATCTTAGCCAGCCAATCAGGAGCAAGCATAGAAAGGAGAGTTGGAAAACAGGTGAGTGGGGTTCATTCCATTTTTAATTTACATTTCTTGTTTTATTTTAACATCAACTAGTTTCAACTTTTTGATTTAATCTAAAGTGCAGACTACATGCTAATGGTTTATATTTACGTAATGAAATTCAAAATTCTACCCAAATTGCTTTACAGTCAGAATGCCATTCACCCACACACATTCACACACTAGCTGCGTTTACATTCGCAAAATGTATTTAATCTGATCAGATACTAAATTAGCCAAAATAGCTAGCATGTAGCTGTAACATTAGCTAAACTCCAAAATAGCTAATAATAATAATAATAATAATAATAATAAAACCTTAATAAATGCCAAAATAGTCCAAAAAGTTAGCTTAATGCTATTATAACTTTCCACTTTGGTACACTCTGACTCTGTATAATATAAAGTAATTACTTCTCAACTATTAAATTAGTATAGTCGACTATTTCAATAGTCGATTAGTCGTTGACTAATCGTGGCAGCCCTGTCCACAATTGGAATAAATTGTTCACATTCACCACGATCACATCAACAATTGGCATTTATCTTGATCGGAAGCAAAATTTTGATCCAAGTGAGTCTGATCGGGATTTACATGTGTTTACATGACACATTTCTTATTCTGATCAGGCATTTGTTTCGATTACTTGCGCTCATGTACTGATCACATGGGGCCAAGGTATGTGCACTGTGGATTCAGTGTCTTGCCTAAGGACACTTCAACACATGGGCAGGCAAAGAGGGAGTCAAACCTGCGATTTTGCCATTAGAGGTCGACCGCTCTACCTTTACACCAAGGCTTTATAAGGTATAAAAAAAAAAAAAAAAAAAACAATGGAAGCTGTACTTTATTAAAAAAAAATAACATGTTATGTTCAATTTTTATACTTCTTTTATAGCTAAATATTTAATTAGTGTTTTAAAAATAATAAAAGTAGTTACATTCATAAGAATTATGAACCTTTACCTGTTAAAAAAAATTGTAACTGTGTTTTTTTATTTTTCCCAGCAATTCAAGGAAGATGATATTTTCACTCTTGCAAGGTAAAAAGGCTTTTAAACATCATTATGCACTTTTTAAACCACTACCTAAAGGGAAACTGATCTGAATTAACTTAGCCACAGCTGAGCTCCTGCATTCTTGGCTACAGCAGTTCAAACACTGCTGGAGAACTGGCAGCGGTGAATGCCCGCGGGGCCGAAATTCACACACAAAGACACACACTGCTGAGACTGCATTTAAATGTGTTGGCTGACTCATAGCCACCACAGATACTTCTCACTTGCAATTCACACTTCATCATAACCCCTAAAGGCATTTCCCTCATCAAACCAGGTGGCTCACTGAAAGAAAGAAAAAAAAATTAACTGTCTCGAAAAGGCACCCCAACCCCTCCCAAATACACACAGCTCCTCACTTTTGCCATGGGAAGGCCTGCCCAGCCCAGCTGTGGCTCTTGTCTTTACCATCTAATAACCATGACCTTCACGCTCTCCCTGTCAGACCTTTATTACTGCCTGCCACAGCCAGAGAGAGACACAGAGAAAGAAACCGTGAGGGGGAAAAAAAAAGCAATAAAAGGCCGCAGATGGGTGCAAGACGGAAAACGAAAGCTTCTCACATGCCGACACTGCTGACAACGACTTCACAGAGATGAAATGAATTTGTCCGCCGGTCCGAGAATGTGTGTACTTTGAGCTCAGAACCAAAACTTGATGCACTGAGCCACTGCCGGCTGACTAAAAATAACATGTAGGCTACAAAACTGTGCCAAGCCCCAAACACAACAAAGAGTTAGGAAGCAGAATTTTCTGCACGTTACCATAGCGAATGACCACATGAGCCAGTCAGATAGGGGTGAATGGTCAAACCAGAGGCCAGAGTTAATTGTCTCTCTGGCTATAATAGAGCTAAAATACAACCTTTGTGCAGTTATGCCCGGATGTGTTGGAGATAGCTGACTGGACATCACAGGTCACCCTCAGGCAATCAGATGAGTGAAATTTAAACCTGACTTCAGCTTCAAAACCTGAGCTATACACAATTGAGAAGAAAATGTAAGCATTGAACCTACTTAACACAAACTCCCTGCGCAAGCTTTCAGCAACAGCGAGGGGAAAGGGGGCGGGATTGCTCAGCGTCAACAGTCACGCCCACAATTCAGTGCCAAATTTCGAATGAACTAACAGATCTGTACAAACTATTTCCTTGAAAATAATTCTTTTTTTATTTTGGCTAGAAACAAAAGCACAGTATTTTCACAGAAAATAGTTGGAATAACTGTCGTGCAAAAAAAAAAAAGTACCCTCTAGCAATCATTAGTGAGAAAATAACAACTCTATGAGACTATAAATATTTTTAAAAATCACTAACTCACACCTGAAGTCGCACCCCCAGCCGAGCTTTTAAAAAAAAAACACAAGTTATTCTCTGAAAAATGCAGTTATAATAATTGAAAGATCATTGCGAACACTTTTAAAAGAGCTCAAAGGATGATCAGAGCGGGGCTTTAAATACATAATCTTATATAAGATACAATATAACAAAACGTTTAGAATTTTAAATGAGTCATTTCTAAATGTGTCAAACTGCAAACCACACTGGACAACTCCCAGGATGAGGCGTATAAAGCCTGAATAGCTGTAATGTAAGCTGCTGCTGGGAAACAGGACACCTACTGTATGTGCAGTTGACTTTTTGGGGGCTAGGCAAATACATTTGCTCTTTATAGGTTCAGGAAAACGGGAACGAGATGATGGATGTGACTGTAAGTGGTGAGTGAGACTTCGCTGACCCTGAAAACATTCACATTGTGTGACTTGGCGAAAACAGTCAGGGAGCTATGTGCCTTTTTGGTCTCTAAACATGCTGCTTTCTACACCATCATAAAACATGTCTGCAACTGGACAGTTGAAGAGGTATGTTTTAAAAAAGTAGAGTAAAAAAACATGGAACAAAAAATGAACAAGCAGACTTCAGATAAATCTCATAGCACAGCAAAAAATATATATATAGATATATACATATATATATATATATATAGATATATATATACACATATATATATCTATATATATACTGTACATATACTGTATATACATATATATATATACACATAAAATCCTGAGATTTAGAAGAAGATAAATGCGGAGGATAATTATCTCGAATAGGTGTTGGCACATCTCTTCTGTGTCATCATGGTATGCTGATTCTGCTGTACAGTCTTTTGTTCTGAACAAATACTGTATATATAAAACACTCCAGCAACACTCCAATGTTCTGTAAAAACTGTTTAGCAAAGAATGATCAGAAGAGTTTTTGATGAGTATGGATCGGTAACAAACATTCTTCGGCCTTGAAGGCTGGGGGTGAGGAGGGGACGTGGGGTTCACTATATTCACGAATTCTGGGGATTCGAGGATGTCTCTGTCCCTGTCCCCCGCGAATAAGGGAGGATTACTGTATATGTATGTGCATAATACAGAATCTATAATATATATATATATATATATATACAGTGCTCAGCATAAATGATGAGTACACCCTCTTTAAAAAGTACCAATTTAATCTGTAGCTTAATGAGAAAAAGAACAATTTCCAAACTTTCCTCAAGGAGGAGTTTCATTGTACCCATGCTGAACTCCAAAACATGGAATTTTCATGTATCTCATAGAAAATGTTGATTCTGAAAGGACTAAAGGTTCACTGGAAAATATAGAGGGGTGTACTCATATAATCTGAGCACTGTATATAAATGTGTATATATATGTATATATATATATATATTCTGTATTATATAGATACATTCATATACAATTTGTATGTAAAAAAAAAAGTACAGATCCTTCTAAAAGTGAAATCTGACGTTACCCCCATAAAGCGAAAAGAAAAAAAATCCCCAATTCTATTTCATTTTTCTATACAATCAGAACTTAATGCACTTTATTTGGCTGTAACACTGAAGATAGTCTCTCAAAGAAATGCAGAAATGCAGGGTTGGAATACATTAGGTAGAAACTCGAATACTGTTGAATAAAAGCAACAAAGCAATTAATACTTAGAAAAAAAAGTATCCATGAGTAAAGTTTGACTTGAGAGCGGCTCTCCTCTCCAGATCCAGGGTTGAGCCAAGGTTGAGTTTGACTGAAACCACACAGGTTAAGACACATGGTGTGTTTTAATGGTTTCATGCAGCTGCAGAGGGAGAAAGAACCATTTAGCAATATTATGGTAAAAAAAATTATAATTTTAAAAATACTGTAAAGAAGAGAGGAGTCAAGACAAATGTGCTTTTCTAGAAAATGTAGGAAACTTAGGTAAATGTTAAATTTATATTAGTGAGTATAAACTTTTTTCTCTTTTAAACACCTTTGACTAAAAGGAGGCCTCGGTTTTATGTATGTACATTGTACCTTACTGTATACAGTCAGTAAGGTGGGTAAGTCAGTCAACAGGTCAACCAGTGGAGGTTGGAGGCAGGGGGCTCTCCAGCTAGGGGTGCAGCTGTGCTATTGACAGATCGGTGCAGGGCAGCATGCAGCCGGTCTCTCCAGACCCGGACACATCAAAGCTTCTGGCCTCATAGCTAGCCCCCCCTTTAGGCCCCTGGCCGGCCACTTCAAAAGGCTTCAAGGAGCATCACGGATTCCCATCAAAGGGCCTGAACGCAGCTCTCACCCACGCAAGCAAGCTAAGCCAAGAAGATATGATTAAAAGCATATTACTGGGGAAAGGTGGGAGGATGGAGGGGAGGCTGTGCAGGCACAGAGAGGGATTTCTTCTTAAAGATAATGCAGCCTGGAGATTTATTTTTTTTTGCCGTCATAAAAAAAGGTTTCTTGACAAAATACTTATCGTCTCAGTTTTTCCTCTCCCCTTTAAAGTCAAGTCTCGGGTCATTTAATATAAGCCACTGGCCACACAGCCAATTCACACCTGAAATTGCTCGTCGGTAGCAGCGAGTGGCCTTGAATGGAAGCATTGTGGCCCCTGTGTGTATGTGTGTGCGAGTGGGTTGTGGGGGTCTCAGACAGCAGCACACTAAACAGTGGCCACAATGGAAGTCTTAAGGCTTGGAATAATTTGACTAAACGCATGGGATTTGGGAGCACGGATTATCACCGTTCTGCCACACAACCGACCAATGAAGCAATCAACCCCCCACCAATCCCTGTGGTTAAAGACGCATTGTTTTGGATTTGGACTGCAACTATTTGGACAAAAATTATGGTTTTACTTTTGGTCTTTCTATCAATAAGACAAAATAAATATATATATTTTTGTCATCTCAAATTCCATTTGTCATCCCAGACGAGCATCTCAATTTATTTTAATGCTTCGCCCAATGGCTTCATCCATTGTGTAAAAGTGTGGGGTGGCAGAACCAGTGCCGCTGGGCCTTCTCGCCGCTCGCCAGAGCGTTCCTTCCACACCCCCTCCTCTCTTTCTGGGCTACGTGTCCAAAATGTCAGAATAATGTTATATGGACTGTTGAGAAATCACTCCCCAGCACAAGTCACCCAGTGTTCTGCCATCCATGAGTGAGAGGAAGAGAAGAAGATAAGGGGTTTATATTCTTAAAGGGTGGGGTGAAAAGAATGGAGGGGGCAGCCTGCCTTTGGAAGAGCTTATGGCCCAGTGTGGCGAATTAAACAGAATGTCCAGACAGAATTAGTTCCAAGGCAGACTGGGTGCCTTTCTATGAAACTCAACCATTAGACGGATTAAACGTAATAACTCGGCCTGCGCCGCTGCAGCTGCATTATGGTTACCCCGGCACCCAGGAGGGCTGCTTTGTGTGTCTCTGTGCGCCATATGAGGACTTTTGATCACTTTTCAAACCTTAGTAATAAGGAGTAGGAGCTATAATGTTTGGGATTGTCATTTTTAATCAGACAAGATTGTCCTTTGACATTCTGCTGAGTTTTGATGACGGCAGGTGTTGGAAAAAGTGCTAGTTTTTCATGTGCAAGCCACTGTGAGACTCCAGAGCGATATTGTAAGAAAATACGACCCAGTGCTGGAACCACTTCATGACAAGAAGAAAAAAAGTTGTCAAGTCATCCTGAGCAGATCCAAACGCTACACATGCCGCAGCTGCAGCCTTTGGTGTCTGAGTGGCAGGTTGACTGATTAACTTACTGACTGGCTGGTTTGCCGGTTGGCTTTTGGACAGAGTTGCTGACTGCACCCCCAGCTCACCCACCATGCACCTGTGTGTAAAAGGCCCTTTGTCAACGAGGACTAATTTGATCTGACGCACCCTACACATGTGGAACAGCTCAGCAGCTCACGCACATCTAGTTATTACACTGCGGACTTGTCAGAAGAAGAACAGAAAAATATGGAGAGAAAGCTATGTGATGAAAAAAAGGAGTGAAAAAGCTCATCCTAACTTCATCCCTCACCACCTCTTCATTTTTTTTTACACAGCTTCACCTTGCCAAGAGATAATTCTTTGTTGACACATCCTGCATCTACAGCTACGTTCACATCAACCTGCTGCTTGAACGTGTGTTCAAGCAGCACTTACAATGAAAAGTCAATGCATCCGAATTATTTCTTTACCCCAACGGCTTCTCCCAACCCCTCAAATTGTTGGGGGCATTTGAAGCGGCAGGGGAATCTGAAATTGTTTTTTTAACGGTTAAGTAAGATGTAGGAACTTGGGGTAGGTATCCCTCCGCCGGTAGGGTGATCTGCGTGGCGGCGTACGCCGAGGAGAAACACATTTCTTCATGTGAGTGTGCTCTGAAGCACAGACGTTTAGATTTAAATGTGACCTTTTATTTTAGCATGACTTTTTAAAGTTATAAAACCGATGTTATGTTTTATCCAACCACTGGCAGCTACGTGCTAACATAGATAACATTGATGACATCATCGAGGGTTAGTAACGTCAGAATTTGAAGACACATATTTTCCAAATCTCCCCACTTGAGGGGCTAAGTGTAGGGGACAGGCGAAACCATCGGACCAGGAGAGTAATTCAGATTTGGCCAATGTAAATGAGCATAAAGGTGGCTAGCACATAAAAAAAACTCTAGCGTTATGCTAAGCTACGCAAGTTTCTATGACCAATTTTTGGGCTCAACATACAAAACACAGGTTGAAAGTTAAACCAGGTTGAACTTTTGAACAATCGGGGACTTGGATTTGATGTATAGATGGCGTCCCTTTTAATTCATGGAAGTGCCAACCTTCTGAAAATTGATAATGGGGGAGAAATTAATAATTTCTACACAGTTTGTGTGTAATTCCCCTCTGTTTGCAGGGGCTTGTGAAGTGCAAGTGGTGTCCGAAATATATTTTTGAATACCTTCCCCTCCAAGCAGAGGGATACAGGCCCCTCCCCTCGCGAGGGGGGTCTGTGTCGCGCTGTGCCGTGGAAGGGAAGCGCCTTTCTTCACACGGGTGTGCACAGAGGTTTACATTTAAATGTAAGTAATAACTTTCTGATGTAGCATGACCTTTTTAAAGTTATAAAATCACTGTTATGTGTATTCGAGTTCTGGAAGCTCCGCGCCTACATGCTGACCGGCGACTATTGGTGATGTCATTGAGCGAAAGTGACGTCCAAAATCTGAGACACTATTTTTCATAACTTTCTGTTAGGAGGGCTAAATGTAGGGCTAGGGAGAAGGGAATAATTCAGATTGGGCCCAAGTCTTTCATATATCGGGCTAGAGAAAGAAAAAGCCTGGAGCAAGATTTGCGTGATGTGCACTGCTTCGACATTTTGCATCCAGGCCTCTGTCTTGCAAGACAGAAAATTCGATTTCTTTTTTCTCTTTCAACTTCATATAATTTAGTTTTTTGAAGGTAAACAACTTATCAGCAATTTTTTAATTTAAAATGTAAAAAAGGAAAAGTGGTGGGTTTAAAAGTTATTTATTGTTGTCTTTTTGGCCTAAATTCACCTAACAGACTGGCTGTTCTGGCTGTAAAACACACGTCCAGTCACTGCTGCTCCCTTCTTTACTCGGATTTTGCAAACTGCTCGTCAGTCTGCGATCATATTTGCTCTTGTCAAGTTCCATCAGCATCTGTATTGAAACAAAGCAGACCCAGCAGTGAGGATGACGGCGCATTAGAACTGGTCTGAGTTTGGATGAAAACCTGATCAACACTCTGAGCTCAAGAGGGGATGGAGGGGCGGTGACAGCTGTCAGATCTGTCCCTGTCAGAGGTACACACATGTATCTAAAGTCTAGCAGTTTATGCAGACGGCGAGCACTTTCAGCTCTGTCAACATTGAAAACATGACATTTGCTTTAATAAATTCTAGCTAACAGCAAAACAACAAACTTTAGATAAAACCTCATGTCCCAACATGGACCTCTTGTTCTTTCTGTGTCAGCCGGAGCACAGAACGCCTGAAGGTGCTCCTCACGATAAACAAGAACTCTGCATTTTTACGGCTCCAGATTTTACTGTGGCTGGTTTTCCCCCCTGCCATTATGTCTCTTGACCCCCTCTCGCTAACTCTCACCCTCCCACAGGTCAGCCCAGTTATGGGCCTCTCTTGTGTATTTAAAGTAATTGCTTATGGCAGTCAAGGTGTCTGCATAAGAGCCTGTCATAAGCAATCCACTGGTATGGGTAGCAGCCTTACACACAAATCTAACCCAGTCAAACTGAGGCACACAAAAAAGATGTGTGTTTGAAAGTTCATGAACTGAACAAAGCAAGTGTGATAGACTTTTAATTCTTCAAAAAAAGGTAACTATTAAAAAAGTCCAGTAAGAGCGCAAAAGCCTTAAATATCTGATTCTATTTTATTTTAAGCTGGATTTTCTTTTCTGATGAACTTTTAATATATTTTAAATTATTGTTTTATATGAAGCCCCAGACATGACATTAAAAAACAACAAATTGTTCCCTCAAATTAATAAGAAGTGCACATACAGTATTGTGTGCACTCAAATTAGCATTTTGTGCACACAAATTAGTAGTAATAACTGAAGATACTAAAATACTAATTTATACCAACAGAAGGTTAATTTGTGCTCTCAAATTAGCATTTTATGGCCACAAATTATTATTTTGTGCGCTCAAATTAGCATTTTGTGTGTTCAAATTAGCACTTTGCCACCACAATTTAGGCCACAAATTAATAACTAAAATTAAAAAAACAACAACAAAGAAAATGTATTTTTATTTGGACTAAGAATTAGTACTTTGTGCACTCAAATTAGCATTTTGTGAGACTTTAGGAATTCATGCACATAAATTCGCATGTTATAAATTAGTATTTGTGCACAGAAATCAGTGATAATATAATTAAATATACTAAAATACTAATTTGTGTGCACAGAAGAATAATTTGTGCCCACAAAATGCGTATTAGTAAACACAAAAAGCTCATTTGTGCACTCAAATTAGCAAATCACCTTCTAGTTCTTCAGTGTCAAAGCTTCACTTCAATAAAGCTGCTTTGAAGAAAACTTAACACATAAAAATTACACGATGCTTGATTACTTTCTTTTTAATTAGAAAGAAAATGTTATTTTTGCTTTTAATGTTCATGTCTATTTAGCAGTGTCACAGTAAGTGAGTTAGGTAATAGGTCTCTGTATTTACTTTGACAAAGTGACGGGTGTTCACTGAAGGCCGTTGACACACACAGAAATTCCTCACACACACAGCAGACAGACAGAGTCAGGAGCTAAGGGCCCAGACCAAACGTCGACCCTCTCTGTGGCATGGAGACTCTTGTCAGACACAGCAATAAGGAGTGGAGCCCCGGCCCCTCCAGCCAGACTCCACGTCCTAAGTGTTTGGGAAATAGGCCCATCAATGTCAAAGCCTTTTATTGCTTCGGCTTCCTATTGCTTTTCCCTGCTTGGGGGTTAGTATGAATCCACTCCCAAGCAAGGGCAAAGGGATGGGTTCATCTTTCATCAGTCATAACCTCGCCAATTAAGCGAGCACACATGAAGAACGGCGCGATATTAAAAAGAAAGAGGTCACGGCGTGGTTAAGACGGGACACGGGGTTGGGACTTGTCGTTTTAATTGAAAGTCATGGAAATGTCTCATTGATGTGGTTCACACCAGGACTAACAATACATAAAAAAATTACTTAATATTAACAGATTCACTCTTTTTTTTCTTAGAATCTATTGAATTATTTTAGTTAAAATTGGGATGGAGTTTTAAAATTAAGCATCAAATACACAGTTTTTGCAAGCCAATTATGAGAATTTCAAACTTCTTTATGTTTTTTGACAAAACTCAAACTACTTTTGACCAAAAAGTCGCAATATTTACTCAAAATTAATACAATATTTCATACATAAACTTAGTCCGTAAGGAGATTTTCTTCAAATAAGCAAAAAAATCTGACGATGGAGTAAGAAAAATGGTCTTTCCAAGATCTTCTACTCACTAGGACATGGGTCTCAAACTGGCGGACCACGGGCCATTTGCGGCCCCCAAGTTGATATTTTGTGGCCCCCGCCTTAATATGAGAGTTCAGTGCAGTTTTGTATGGATGGCACTTTTACAGAGCTGTGTGCAGAACTGACGAACCAACCAATCACGGTGGGCTATAAAGCTCTTGGGGGCGTGACATTTACCGGGCTTGAAGCCGAGAAACTTTTAGGACAGGAAACCCGACACTCCTTACGACCACATTAATGAGTTCCTTCCTTTTTTTTTCAGAAACGGAATATTTGCACATAATTTTCTCAACAGCCAGTGCTGTATGGGGTTCCATTTGTGCCAAAAATACGTCTTTGGTCCATTGTCTATGTCTACTGAACACGTTTATAGAACATTTGTTCATGTCTGTGTACTACTAAGCAATATCTTCTGCATGTCTACGCTTCTTTGATGACAGTTTTGTATTTGCTTTGTGATGTTTCAGCTTCCTTTATGCTTAACTCTTTGTATTTACTATTGTTGTTGGATCTGGTCATCAGAAAAGTCCATAGCAACAGTTGCTAGGATTGTTAGCTCTTGTTGTTTCACAGGACATGCACAATCAACTTCTTCAGTAGAAATAGACAATGGACCAAATATATAGACAGTGGACGCAAAATCATATTTTTGGCACAAATGGAACTCCATACGGTCCAGCCTCAGCCAGACTCCGCCTTCATTGGCCCCAAGGTAAAATGATTTTGAGACATGTTTTCTTAAATTAAAATGATTTTGCTATTGAAAAAGTTTCATGACAAGATTTTTTTTTTCTTGCAACAGAGAAATTAAGGCAATTTTTTATTTTTTCAATCGCAAAATGAAAAATTCAAATGTCATTTTACTTGTGTAAGATTCAGTTTTTGCTCAATTTAAGTATTTTTCTTCCTCTTAAACACAGGACTCTGAAGGGTCTTCAGGCCTGAATGTTTACTGAGAATAGGAAGTGCATGGATTCCTGCAGGAGGACACGCTCGGCCCCGTATGGAGAGGGTGGATGGGTGCTGCCGGCGCTGGCACTTGACAAACAGCCTGTTTTAATGCTCCTCACAACCCTGTGAGACGAGTCCCTCCTCACAACACACTGCGCCCCTTTCAAACACGGCTGTAAGTCTCAAACAGGAGGTGAATCCACCCACCCTTCCAGAGTAAAAGCATCTTAAGTGTAAGAAAAAAATATTTGCTAAAATTATGTCTTGAGTTTATGAAACACAAAAAAGCGAGATGAACCGGAGTGTAAGTGTGTGTGTTTTTTAATTTTTTTTAGGCTTTGTGTGTGAATGGGGGGATTTGCCACCTGCTTGTTGTCAGGCTGTCTGAACACACAGTGGCAAAGTGCTGCTGGAAGAATCGGTTCCCCCGTGTACTACAATATCCTGTTTGCGCTGCACCGCTCTCCCCGCGCCTCCGCACACATGCATGCACACGCAGCCTGCAACTCAAGCCCCCACCTCCCTCCCGAGCTGAAAACACACAGCTTTGTTTTCACTGCCTTTTTTGCACACACGTCCACAGATCAGGCGCAGCGATTCTGATACGGCGGGAGAGAAAAAGATGCGTTTACGGGAGGGTGACGATCTGCAATAATAATTTGCACTTTTACTGCAAAAGTATTGGGATTCCCAGGAGAGAAGAACAATGCTCACTCTGACTTCGTTTAGGAGCCAACAAATCACTTTTCGCACTTAGTGACACAAAGTTTATGCAATAAAATGATTAAGAAAAGGGAAGCTGCTTCTCGTAAGCTCGATAAAAATATTTTTTTAAAAAAAGGAAAAAGAAAGGAACGGGGATTGGCCTAAAGGCAGATACCAGCTCACTTCCCAACAGAGAGCAGCGCATTTCCTGAAACTGACATAGTACATAGTGAGGCCTGACTTACCGTGAAAGAGAAAGAGGGAGGGGGAGAAAAAGGGAACGGGATTTGACTTACTGTCAGAGAAAAAGTGTAAATAATATAATAACTCAAAGAAAAAATGTTTGTTTTTCAGTAATTCTTCATTTTTAGGTCATTTTTAATCATAAACTTAAAGAAAAAATAGAAAACTTTGAGAGAACAGAGTAGAAATAATGTATCAAGTGTGTGATTTAATTCTTTTTTATTACGTAAGAACAAAAAACTGAATTAAAGCAACTAAATTAGAAACAATTACAAAGGTAACAACATCCAATATGCTGACATCTGTTTTATTTAATTTATATATTTTTGGCTGGCTGAGCCTATTTGAGACACTTAAAATAAATCAAATTAAACCAATAGTGAATGGATCCAAAGCAGGAAACTTCCTGGTGTTGCAACACCACAGCCTGCTGGTCACAGAGGGGATTATATTTATCCAGCCCCCTCCTCCAAACACTGCCATCCTACCAAATGTTGGATTCATAGAGTCTTTATTTCACATAAAATAAACATTAAATGTAAATGATACACACGTTGAAGTGTATCAGTGGTAAGCTAGATATAAAAATGTAATAAAGTTGATTTTTCTGAAACAGTTTGCAAGAATCTAAATGATAAAATATGATGCTAAAAATAAAAAAAGGCTATTTTTTAAATCTAGTGTTTACATTTTAAAGGTACATATTATTTCATTATTTTGGGTCAAGTTAATTCCAAAGTCATTTCATGCCTGAATTTATTAACAGCTTTAAAAAAATTTAAGTAACTTTTCACACATAATCGGGGGGAGGTTAAGGTTAAAATCATAGACAGTTTATAGAAAACTGGACATATAATCCCCCCCCTCCCCCTTTATGTTCCAAACAGGAAGTACCTGCTGGTCCCAGAAAGCCAAAATCCAATAGGCTTTTATTGAGAAATAAACATTACTTAGTCAGAATAACCATTCTTGCTCTGGTATCTCTTTTTAACATGTTCTTGCTAAACCTATTTTTTTTCATATCTTTTTTTTTAGTTATCCAAGTTTCAAACTGACCAATCAGATGCCTCAATAGAAGTATGTTATGCCCGCTAGCCCCCACCTTGAACACCTTGAATGGTCGACACATTTGATTGACAGATTCTCCTGACTGCTTTCAGTGGAAGGGGTGTGGCTTTCTAACAAGCTCACTCCTGATTAGCGAGAGTGGTTGCCATGGAAATGATTACTCAGACCAACTTGGACCAATCACTCCATACTGATGTTGTCTGGTTCCAAAATGACGAAGTCCGTACCGTAGTAAAATGGCGACTGAATTGAATTCATTTAGTTGGATGTAAGGCATTTTCTATTGGTGACATCACCGGCGCTTTGTCCATCTCTATATATGTCAATGGTTAAAACTGACAGCAAAGTGCATTTTTGAAGTAAATGAATGAATGAATAAATACACTTCCATTCATTTTTGTGCAAGTAAATATATGCGAATAAAACCTGATTTTGCTTTAGTGTAGATGCTAAATGAAAGTAAGTTTAAGTGATTTGATGCATATTTGCATCAAGAAGCGTCAAGAGGTTTAAATGAAAAAAGTTGAGCAAAAATAAGTCAAAATTGTAAAAAAAAAAAAAATGTGACTATATAATGTTAATGTGAAGACAGTAGATGAGAACAGTACAGAGAGGTGATCTGTAGATGACAGAACATCTACTTGTGATTTCATTTAAAAGAAACAAAATGAGGAAGTTTTACTCCTGCCAAACGTAATTAAAAAAAAAACATTTTAACTTGAAAGTTTAGGATCTAACCTGGATGGTTGGTGGGTGTTAGATTCATGAAACTAAACTGGGAGGAGCTTTGAAAACTCCTACAGCTGAAGCCTCTGCCTCACATTCTGGTTTTAGGAGCTCAAAGGACCACAAGGAAAACAAGAGCGGTCTGCAGTCTGCAGAAGACAACTGGATCTGTCTAGTGGTGCTTGGTTTTAAATGACAAACATTCTGATCCATAAATGAAAAGGCAGCAAGTGAAATCTAAAATTGGGAGTAAAAAACGTCCTTTTAGATAACCTTTGAAGCGTTTTGGATCACAAATCCAGTCTTAGAGTTGACTAATGCCTTGATTATTTTTGTTCTGTTACTTACAGACTAACAATAAATACAGAAACATTTTATTACTTTTAAAACAAATACTTTGAGGTATTCGAACCCTCAAACTCAGCTTTTCTCTCTAAAACGGAAATTCTCCTAACAATATCAACAAGGCCTTATTTCCATCATTTCCTAAATATATCAGGCTCTCCCCCTAAATATAGATTTTAAATCAGGAATTAAATGGATTTATGACAGTTTCTTATTCACTTTCCCACAAACCCATGCGGCTACACTCATCTAGGATGTAGCTTTGGTTAATAACAAAGAAAGATTGATTTGAAGTAAGCAGTACTTGACCTACGGTGGCTCTGAAGTCCAAATCACAACAACAAACCCCTCAATTCAAAAACATATCACAGATCACAACGTTAATTAAAAAAACAAGATCATTGTTAAAAATTTAGGAATCAAAACAAAATTTAAAAAATGAAATGAAATAAAAATGAAACGTAAATAAAAGTAATTTCCAGAAAATAAAAGTGATACCTTTTCCGGTTTATTATTGGGTTTCTTTTTTGATATTTTAATTAGATTTCTTGAAATTACTTTTTTATGATTTTCTACATATTTTTTTAATATGACGGAAACCAGAACAGGTAGAAACTATGGCTCTTAGCTGATTGGATGATGATGTTTGTCCTTCATTTCAACTGAAGCATATTGAAGCCAATAAACCTTTGATTAGAATGCAGACATTAAAAATACATTTGAAGAACTCAAAATAATAAAAATCAAACCATAGTCCAACATTTTCTGGTTTCTAATTGCATTTTGATTTTTAGCAACTAAAATTGATTTCTGGAAAATATTTTTGTTTTCTGAAATGTTTTATTTTTATTTATTTTTTTATTAATTTAATTGTGTTTTACTTTCAGGAGTGTAATGTTCTTTTAGTATCTATTTTTTACTTTTTAATCGTCGTTGTGATTTTTAGTTCATTAAGTGATTTGCACTTCAGGGCCACCGTACTTTACCCTGAAAAGTTGAATTAAAAAAAGTACATTTGAGACTCAAATGAAGGTAAATCTAAAATCGTCTCAGTTTTGCTTTAGTTAAACAGTAAAGTTAAAGTGTACTGAAACTGATCTTTACTGCCACAATGTAGTGACATATATAAACATTTATGAATACAAAATAGTGAGGAGCCTGCAGTCCTGCAGACCTGTTTAATGAAGCCTCTGTGGTTCCTTCTTCTGCAGAAGAAGGTTGTGACACATGAAAGGAGCTTCAACATGTGCAGAAGCAAACTCAAAGGCTGATTATGACTGATAACCTTCAGCAGAATTTGCTGTAAAGCTTCACTGAAACTCTTCCAAATAGATCCTCATCAGAGCAATTTCTCACACAACTGATTTAAACATTTACTTTAAATGTCTTTGAACCACTTTACGTTTCTTTATTATTTAAAGGGTAAATAGATAAACTGGACCCTCTTGTGTCATTCGTATTTGTCTGAAGTAGAGAGACTGAAGCTGGGGGCCTACACCTCACCACACTGTGGGACTTGTCCTGACTTGTACCTGATCAGAGTTACAGGTTTGTCTTCTAACCCGTGCTTGACCTCTGAACTGTTGAATAAACACATTTTAAGATCTATTTATTTGTCATGTTTTTACTAGTGCTGCCGGGTGATTTATTTTGTGGTATTAATTAATGTGAGCTGTAATTAAATAATTAAACAGATTTATTTTTAATCTAACCTAATAATTAATGTGAAACTAATTATTTTGAGATATTTTTGTTCAAATTCCGACATTTTGATGCAGTAAAAGACTGAAATTAAAATTAAAAACTGGCTTTCTGACGGTTTACTTCAATCAAAACAGACTCCCAACCTTTACTTTTGCAATAACAACATTTTTTTTTTTTCAATCTTGAACAATTACAAAAAAATAAAACAAAACATAAAGGTCCAGTCTAATTTAACACATAAAAAAAGTAGGAACACTCCAAATCCAAAAAGCTTGTCATTCCCGAGGACATAGTTTCAGCAGAGCGGCATTAAAAATTTGCCTCAGAGTTATGGGCGGGGCTTTTGGTGGAGATTAAGCCCGCCCTCATTCCCAATTGTTTATCTGTTAATCTATCTTTCACTACTCACTATATAAAGCACTATATAGTGTGTTCACCATTTTCTACTGCTGTAAAAATCTACAGTTCCAAGATTTGAGTGGACTAGAAATTTCCCAGAAATCTTTGCAAAAAACTAGTGTGCATTGATACTCACTACATTAGAGGATATAGACCACAATGCATTGGGGTCTAATAATTTTTGAGCAAAAAAAACAGGATTTAAATGTAATTTTTGAACAAACTATCCACATTTTCATCATCAGAACACAGTGGAGTCAAAAATATATCTATCATTTCAGCATCATCAGCTATCAGCACTAGTATCTTCAGCAGCCAAATTCAGCTTACAGCATTCACACTAGCATTATCACAGGTAATGCTATATATCTAGTTCAGAATTATGTTAAAAAGTTACCGTTTTAAAAAAGAGTGTTCAATAAATGTTTATTCTAAGGTGTGTTTTAGTTTTGAGTGGATTTTGGATTGAGTTTGACATCTCTGTTTTAATGTAAACCAATGCTTCAAAGTCACTTTTAGCGCTTTTCATAGACGTTTTTCTCCACAAACATTTCCAATCTGATGTCAGTCTTGGGCTTTGACTGAAAAGAATAAAAGTAAAGTATAAAATAACAGAGGCGGGCTGGAGAAGACTTTACAGCACGTATTCACTTACAGTACAAAGAGACTGGCCTTTCAGCGCCAGCGGAGACTGAGTGAGGAGGTTATTAGTCTCACTTAATGTTGCTGCCACTGGGGGGTCTTTCATTATGGTCTGGGCTCTGTATGGCTTCTATTAACAGTGGTGGAAAAAAATACACTGAGGGAATAGGGGTAAGGGGAGCTGATCCCTTTCCATGATTTACAGGTTTTTAAATCCTCGTTTTGTTGCTTGAAAACATGTGGCGGAGAGCTGTTTAAAGCCGTTTCATGCAGCGACAAACAAAATGTCGAGAGCAAAACGGAACTTTCTGTTACTGTCAGCCACTTGGTTGCTCATCTCTTCCTCTGCGCAGCTGAAAGGCCTCCTGATAAACGTCAAATCTCGTCAGAAACGCAGATAAAGCTGCACCGGCAGCTGCCGTTTTCTGAGCAGGAAAGAGCGCGTCACATTCCCGTGAACTCTCTGTGGTGAAACTGAAAGCGTGTGGGGCTGAGGCTGTCGCCTGAAAGACCGCTGCTCATCACAGCGATACAGAGGAGTTCCAGTGAAGATCATTTAATTGAAAAGAGGAACTTCTCGTTCAGAGAAATCCAGTTCTAATAACCTGTTAGGAAAGAAATACCATTCTCAGAAAAGTTTGCTGTTACTGGCAGAAGGCTGTGTCAAGTGCTGATTCGATTCGACTACAACATTTTTTTCTTTAAAAAAAGATATGCAGTAAAAGTTATTGCCTTTCAATATGTACTAAAAACAGCATTAAAAAAAAAATCAATGACAATTATGCAAAAATAGCTGGTATTTGTAAATTTACAAATAATTTGTGACACAAAAATATGTTTAAAATCATAATTTTAAATATTAATTGGTTTAATTTAACTTTCATATTTAATTTCATATGTTTACAGAGAATTTTACACATTATGAAAACATCTTTGCACACTTTTTTATGGATGTGAACTGCTTTCTGTTGGTTTATTGCACAGGTGTTTATGACATTTTTGAAAAGTAAGTCTAAACCCTGTAAGATTTGATGGAAATTTTTTTGAATAATTTTTTTATACCCTTTAATTAAAAGATTTTTGCAATACTCTTTTTTGTTTGAGACATGGTTTTGATTATGATACATTGGGGTGATTTGTTCACAACTATGTTCATTTAAGATGTAACAATAGTGACATGAGCAACACTTTACCCACTGTCTCAAATTTGATCCACACAATTTTAACATGGTGTATCTGTTTTTAAAGAATTATTTATCAAGATATTTTGAATTATTTGAATACAGCAAGTTGTCATTTTATACAATAAATAACAATAGATGAGTTAATCTCACTTTACATTTTTAAAATCAGCTAAACTTTTTCCCGCCAAAAGGGCTTTTTGGATTTTATGGAGGCAGCCATTTTGAAAAGAGCTGAAAAAGCTCTTCTACTGCCCCTAGTGGAATGATGTTAAACTACAGGGCCAAAAATAGGAACCAAGTTGTATTCAAAAGGGTTTATATTGTTTGTTTTTTAACATTCATTTTATTGTTTTCTTATTTAATACAACAATCATGACAAAAAGAAAGGGCAAAACAGTGACGATGGCCGATGTAGATGACATATGATAACTAGTAATTGAGAAACAACAAGACAAACCAATACAGAAGAAAAAAAAAACATGTTAAGTAATGCTAATGTCGTGAAATAAACCCTAACCTCCAATTATCAATACAAAGAAGGGTCACTCTTCAATAAAGTAGTAAGAAACGGGTCCCATATCCTGTGAAACTTCTCTTCAGTTGTTTTTTTAAAGAAAGTTTTGATCAAAGTCACCACCACAGCTGATCACATAAAATATTTTATATAAACATTTTTTTTTACCTTTTAAAATAATAAATCGTCTGATTCAGACAGATCCGAACTACATTGAATTCGACATATAAAAATATATAAAATATCTCTAAGTTTTAATGATCATGTCATAAGCTTACTGTATAACTAAATACTTGCTGTTTATGGCAAAAAGACTTGTTTAGACTTGAACCAGTTTAACTTAACCAGTTTCTCTTTAACTTTGTGACTTTAAATCCAAAGTTTCTTTTGAGTTTTGCAGGGCTAAGATGTAAAATCATCGAGGCAGTAAGCGCAGGTCAAACCGTCCCACTTCATCCCGTGCAGCTTTATTCTTGAAAAGAAGCAGGAAGGCGCAGCTGAACGCCTGCCAGCCTAAACACATCCTTACTTCAATCACACCGAGTGAGGTCCATTCAGACAGGTGGGTCCGGCACTTCGCCAGGGTGGTCTGAGGGGACACGTGGACGCGCTCAAATACATGCTGCATAATATACTTCCCCCGTGGTGGAGGGCGGTGTCAGAACGTCCTATCTCCCCTTTTCCTCAGCTGTGGGTTAACGCCCAGCTCCACTGTATATCCCCGCTTCTGCGTGTAAAGAAAGGAGAAACCGCACAGCCCCACCGATGAGCTCCATCAATAGGCCCTCTATTCTGGAACACTGGGCTCTCTGACGGAGCTCAAGCACCTGGCTGTGGATGGACATAACATCAGAGGCTGGGTGGTGGCAACACTGGTCGTCAAACTCGCCACACCTGAATAAACCCCTCCAACCCACATCAAACAGCATGGCTGGCCTATTTGAAAAACCTGAGACCACGAGAGCAGAGAGGCTTGAGCAAAGAAAGAGGACCAGAAGAGCCGTGAAAAGGCCAAAAGAAGAAAAAAAAAAAAGGAGAGAGCTCGGGCTGAACAAACAGCCCCGCTCAGGTGCTGTTACAGATTCCTGTTTTCATTAACAGGTCTGAAGAAGAAACAGAGCCCTGTACAGCAGAAAAGGGAGGAGAATGTGGAGCAAAGCACACACACAGACCATGGAGAGTATTTATCCAGGTGTTTTCAATACTGGAGCTGAGAGAAAGGCACTCCTCTAATAGACAGACAGGGGAGCATCTATACCAGCACTGGGAATCCTCCAAATAAGGACCGGGCTGAGGCCGGCGGTGGTTAAAGCAAAAGCTCTCAGGATGAGAGCAGAGGGCAACGGGAGGTTTGTTTCTACTCCTAAATTCACAAACTGATCACAGCTCACTTCAGATTTTAGAGGTGTAGCTAATGTTTAAGTATCTTAAACAAATGTAGTCCTTAGATCTCAACGGTGAAAAAGCCTCTGAGGAATTCACATTAGAAAAACATTGCAGCATATTTTTTTAGTTACTGTACCAAAAACTGGAAGTTATTATTTTTATTTTTTATTTTTTTTTGGTGCATCATCGAACTTTGTGACCGAGACAGCAGCTTTGATAAACAAAGAAGACAAAATGTGAGGGAAATGCAATGAAAGTTTTTCCAAACCAAACAAAAGTAGGGAACCACTTTTTTAAATGTTAAATTAAAAAGATTTGCTTTTAATTAATGTAAATATCTTAAAAAATATGGTCTTGTTTTATGACTGTTTTCTTCACCTCCTACCCCTCTCGGGGTCACAGGGTTGCCACAACCTAAGTACATCCTGGACAGATAAAATCTATTTTTTTTATTAGCATTTAGAAAGTAAATTATTTCTCATCACATTTTGCTTAGAAACACTGATAAAAGTGAAACATTGAATAAAGTGACGAAATTTCTCTGATTTGTTACATTTGAAAATTTTAGTTTACATCAAATTAAAATTTTGGGTTTTATAATATTTTATATTATATTTGTAAAATATTTTAATGAAAACTTGTATTTTTAAGCTAATCAAATTGCAGAGCTTTTGTTAATTGATCCAATGTTTCACTTGAAGTCCTGCTATAAAGCCCGTAACATCCGAGAAATGACACAAAATTTAACTTTTTTTTTTTTTTTTTAGAAATGTAAAAAACTTTATTAAATCCACAAAAACTGCTAAAGGCCGTCACTTGTTTATGATCAAATATCAATTGTGATACACTAGGTGATTTAGTACAATTTAGCCAGCAAAAATGTCGGCATGAATATTCTGGGAAAAAGTCCCTTCTTCCTCTATTAATTTCAATCTCAAATTAATACTCACATTTTTAACATGGTGTAACTGTATTATAAAGAATTCTTTGTCAACTAATTTTGCACTATTTCAATACAATAACAATAGATGAGTTGATCTCACTATAAAGTTTTGAAAATTGGTTAAACCTTTTCCCGCCAAAAGTGTTTTTGAGATTTCATGGAGACAGCCATTTTGGAATGAGCATGAAAAGCCCCTCTACTGCCCCCGGTGGAATGATGATGAATTACAGGACAGAAAACATGGACCAAGTATTATACAATAGGATCTAAAGGAAAGTTTGATTCATACTAGACTGAAAAAAGTGAAAAAAAAGTTTTTTGTTACATTTAAAAGTATTAGTTTTTATTGAATACATTTTGAGTTATATAAACCATCAACCCAAAATTTCAATTTGATGAAAACTACAGATTTTAAATGTAACAAATTACAGAGATTTTTTTTTTATTAATCCAATGTTTCACTTTTTACAGTATAATGAGATAGGGGTCTCAGAAATATGGATTTGTGATGAAAAATTATTATAGGGTAAATTCTTACCTAGATCTGACATTTTAAATATCTTGAGGTGTGCACTTGTGAAAGCCTGTTTTGTAATCTAGAAATATTTTTTCTTTATGTATGATATCTACAAAAAAATTGGATCAAAGATAATCTAAAATATAGCAGTTTTGTTTATTTTAAATATAATTTTGAGCTTGCAGCTCTAATTTAAAATTGCAAAAGATGTTTTATGATGATTTAATGTGGTTGAATAAATCTTTCAACAAATAGAGTAAGGTGTGAGGGGCTGTAAGCCATATCAGTAAACAGATGGATGATGGAAAATGGGGGCAGGCTTACTATGCACCGACAGTCCCGCCCACAGAAGCAAGTTTCCAATGAACTAACTATGATTAAAAAACATAATCATAATTAAAAGACGACTGGGAATGTTTTTAAAATTGATCAAAAGATGATCGGAGTGGGTTTTTAAGGTAGCAAGATGCACTTATAGCGCCAGGAATGAGCTTTAAAGTAACTAAATCTACAGACATTTACATTTATTTCACATCAAAATAACAACCAGAGGCTACAGGTTAGAAATAAACAGTATAATAATCAGCGCTTGGACCAGGGGTATCAAACTCATTTTGGTTCGGGGGCTGCATTAAGTGGGCCGGACCAGTAAGAAAATAGAAAAAAAAGCCTCAAACAACCTACAGTAGTATCCTAAGAATCACTTATTGTAGAATTATTATTATTATTATTATCTTTTTGATAATGACACCCGATAATTTCTGTAGCAACTTAACAGCGGTGAGGCTGGCAGGGAATTTAACTGCATCTTAGCCAGACGTGGCACAACCTTGCAAAGAAATGCTGTTAATTTCTTGATCTCTTGTTATGCCGGTATTTCTTTCCCTTTGCTGCCCCTAGTGGTGAAATTGCACATTGCAGCCATTTCTTTAAATAACTTGCCGCAGAATTGGGCTAGAATGTTTTTTTTTCTTTTCATGACTGGGCCGGATTAAACCATCTAGCGGCCGGATGTTTGACACCCCTGACTTTGAGTGTTATTGTGAAATGTATTGCAGTGCTGGTTGTGAATCATTTCGTGTTTTCTCACGATTTGCTGGAGTTGTTTACAGCGGCTGTCAAACCAAACACGAATTTCCATTTGATATATTTGTGTCTGAACTCTGGCTCGGACTCACCAACACTAATCCAGCCAAACAAGAAAATAATGAAAAGGAGATACCAGAAAAACATGTTTTCCCCTCTTTTTTGCTCTGCTTCAATTCTATAATTCTCTCCTACAGAGCGGTTTGACTTCTTTCCTCCCAGCAAAAGGCCATAAAGCTGAACACCCCCTCCTGCTCATTCACTGCTGTTCACCACAAAGCCCCCTGTCCCATTCTCAGAATCATCTGAAGCAGAGGTGGAGTGAACCCTCCCACCCCATATAAGATCAGCAAGAGGGCTTTCATTAATACAGAAGAACCAGTGTCAAGCCCCAGTAAAAGCTGCTCTTTAATGAAGTACTCTGTGGAAATGTCTTTCTGCCCTGGGGTGGGATGTACACACCGTAAAAAGAAAAGACTTCTCCTTCTCCTTTTTTAGCTTTGGCAGTTAATGTGGTTCCAGCGGGCAATAATTGTTGTGATCTTGTTCTGCTGCAGAGTTGTTAAAGATCCCGCCGACTCCCATGTGTTTGCAGCGTTTCAGACTGCAGCAGCATCCGCTGCCGTGTTTGGCTCTCTGTTCTGTCTGTTTTCTGTCTAATGCTTCACCGTCAACTGTGCAAACAAACAAGCGAGAAGACAAATATGCTAACGCACGCCACATGTTGCTTCAGCTGATGTACGGCAGCCATTCAAGATGGCAAAAGTTTTAGCTTTTTAGGTGCAAATGAGATAAAAGGAGTGAAGGGGCGGAGCTACGGGGGGGATATCAAAAAGCTTTGCCCCCCAATTTTTGAGTCAATATCATTATCATTATTGACAAGAATAAAAAAATCATTAATACAAGCTTCTTAAAACATTACAAAATTAACAAACACAGTATTTTGAAATTAAACCTTGAGCCGGGTAAATTATTTGCCTCTTGTATTGTTTCTGTTGGTCCTTATGGGCCATCCACACCATGTCCTGAGCCTAAATGTGAGCTGCTTCCATGCTTTATCACAGGGAAATTGTTATTTTTTGGAAACTCATGTATTAAAGACCCTATATCATGCTGTTCTTATGCCTATCAGGGTAAACTAAATTTGACTTTTTCAAGGTCTTTAGGCAAGTTTGGAGTTCAGCTAATGTTTAGCTAATATTTTAGCTTTATGCAAATTAGGAATTTTGCCAGTTTTTTTTTTTTGGCTATTTAAACATTTAGCTAATATTTTGGCAACTTCAGTGTTCCAGCTATCAGCTAGAGCATCTTTAGCTATCAGTTTCAGCATTTTCAGCTATCAGCTCTAGTATCTATTTAGCATTATCGCAGGTAGTGCTGTATATCTAGTTATCTATTATTATTTGGCTTTTTAGGTCATGGTAATAAATCTTTTTTTTTTCTTTCCATCCATCCAGGTGATAAAACTGAAGTATTTTTGTACATTTGTATTTTGTGCTGCAGTTTTCGCCTAACCATCACCAAAGTAACATTTTGGGGATATTTTTTTATTTTTTTACTTTAGCACAACTACAAAGCTTCAATGACGACGTGTTTTTTTCTTTACTTAAAAAATATCACAAAACAACCCAATAAATGTATAGAAAGCTCGCTCCTGTTTCCTGCGTTAAAACGAGGACATCCCATGATGCATGTGTCTGCCTGTCCGGCCTCCTGTGGTGTTGCAGTGGCTCCTCATTTTTTCATCTTCTGCTTGGCTGAGAGAAGGAGCTCGTTTAGGGTCTGTCAGGGAGAAGCCCCGCTGGCTTTTACAGGTCTAACATGACTAAAGGGGGAGGGCTGGAGGAGCTGGACACAAGAGGGGGGGGGCCCTCAGGTCACAGGATGACACGCATTACTGATCTGCTGCAGCAGAGCAGTAATTAACCAGATGAAAAGTTTTATATACTTGGAGATGCTGAGAGACAAGTTAGTAAAACAAGGCAGTGGAAGAAAAAAGAAACAGACGCAATCACTGCAATCAGACAAACAAGGCCTTCCTCTGTTTGGGGCCAAAGAAGTGTATTGGAAACATTTACTCGTTCTCCAAAAAGCCGAGATGTCAATCTGCCTGAGAGCAGATTCAAGTTTTTTTTTTTCTTTGCGTCTTTATTTGCGGGTCAGTGGCCAACTCTCACAAATTTACACCATCAAAGAGCATGTCAAGTGTAAACAGCATCGCATCAAACCATCAAGCCACCCAGCTCTCACACATTGAGGCACGTACACAATCCAGCGGAGTGTGCGCATGCGGGCGTAAACAAACAGCAAGGCAAGAGTTTACGATTAAATGAGGAAAACAGTGTTGACGAGTGTTTCAGGGAGTTTTTCCTGTTTATGTGTGAAGTTCGAGCAGTTTTTTGACTAGTTGAGATGTTTTTTTAATCAAATTTCGACAATCACGATTGGGAAGGAAAAAATACAAATGGGAATGAATCAAAGGCTCTGTTTGCTTTCTAGGTTGAGAAAAGTGACGGGTGTGTCGTCCTTAAAAGTACTTCCTCCACAAAAACTTACACTGAATCATTAGAAGAACATCTTGATGCATTGTGGGTACGCACTGAACCCCTTAGGATTTTTTGGTGCTGATTCAGAGAAAAGGTAACAAAAATAGCAGATCTGATCTTTAGTGATGTGACAACTAATCAGCATGTTATGGGAGTTCCCAAAAAAAGAGAAAAGAAAAAAAGAGTTCCGACTTTGTTGGCACAACAGACGTGCAAGCGGTACGAACAGACAACATCTGAGTCTGGAGGATGTTGACCCCATGACCTCAGCAGAATGTCGACAGAATCGTGGCTTCCTATTCTTTACATGTAGTGAACATGTCAACGCTCCCAAAAAGACAATCTGTAAAGTTCTACCAGACAAGAATATCCTAAGTATTGTTTCAAAGATAATAAGCCTTGTAGTGTTACAAACGTAAAACCAATCAACATGCAGTTACTGAAAACTTTACCAACTTTGTCCTTCAACAAATTTGAAAACCCTGCTAATTACAGTGATGTTATATAAACATTTTGCTACATCTTTTTGGTATTTAAATCTATATTAGTTCACTAATACAGTTATTTTATGTTAAAAAAAAAAACAGTGACATTTATTCCAGTGTCTACTTCAATTGTGACAATAATGGGGGCGTGGCCAACATCAATGAGGAAAATGTGACAGATCTACTGTACTTGAGACTGTTAGAGGATACAACGGGATCAAGTGCAGGGAATTTGTTACGTGTTCATTGGCTCTTCTGAGGAAAAACAATAAAGCTATAACACACACAACTGAATAGAGTCCTGAAAGGTTGGGATATATTTAAAAAAGAAAAAAAAATGTACTTGTCAACCAGGACAGTGAGTTAATTATATCTATAACTCATAGAAAACTTGATATGTATGACCTTTCCTCAAAATGAAATTTCAGATCTCATTAGTCCTTGAACGATTCCATCTTTGAAGCATTTCTCTTCCGATGATGTTGATTTGTAATAACTACCGGTACAAGCTTTATTAAACCATATGAATCAGAAATATGCAAAAAATTAAAATCAATAACTTATTAAATAATGTGCACTCTTAAAACATGAGTTTTCTCTTCAACACAGCTCTTGGGTTGCTAATGTTGGGATATATTTTTGGGTTACTTTTAAAATAATTCTAATTTGGGGGGTTTTAGTATTTCCTTTTGAACCCAATTTACACTGTTTTTTTCTGAGTTAATATAACCCTGAAAAGTTAGTTTCTTTTTAACCTCGGAGTTGAGTTGAGAACAACTCAACCTGGGTTGTTTTTAACTATATAGTGTGTGATAATGAAGTTCTACCTTAAAAAACAAATACGTTTGCCCTATGGAATAACGCAAAGAGTACTAAATTCCAACAGTGGAACTATTAGTGACTTCTATTGAATGTTTCTAAAAGGCAGAGAGCTTAACAAAAGCTTAAAGGACGGAAAAAAATATACTGCATACACTTCAAGATAACACAAAAGTATCATCAAAACCATGGCAACAAGTGCAGATCATGTGTCACATATTGGCTAGATATCAAGTAAGGCTTCTATTTCAAACTTTTTTCTGAGCCGCAGGTTAGATCAGGTTGAGATGAAGAAGTAGCGTAAAAGGAAAAAGAAGAAAAAGAATGATAGGAAGCCCAGTACAGTACCTTGTGGAATTCAACTGCTGTGTGACGAAAGACTCTTCGACCAATGCCACGCAGGGGCAGGTCAAAAGACTGCAAGAGAGAGAAGAGGCATCCTACGGCTCATAACTTATTAAGTCTTATTTGTTTGTTCGTTTTTCGATCTAAAGTAACTATCTAAGACTTTTTAGTAGCACCAACGAGAAAAAAGTTGTGGAAGTTTGTTTATTTTTGAAGATAAAAAGGATTTAAACAAATGGAACTAAAGTTTTTATGTTTCAAGAGAGAATCATAAAATATTGGAGATGAAAAATATCATGCAGGAGATAAGAGACACATTTAAGTGTAGGTTTTAAGGGAGAATACTATGAAAAAATAACAATAAATTTCACTTAAACCAATCAAATCTGGCATTTCTGCATTCACACTAATGAAAAGATATAAGAAAGAGACATCACAATGCAGTATTTTAGATAAATCCTGATCTTAAATGGAGCTACAATATATGAGAAAACATGATAGCCTGAATAGAAATCCTCTGAAATATGTTGCAGTACAAAATGGCCCATAAATGAACTGTAATATTAGTCACAAATGACTCCAGGGACACAACCGTACCAGACAATGAAAAATAATTTTGTTTTCCAAAATGCAATTAACAAAAACACTTTATTTTTCATAAAATTTTAAAAAAAATAAACAAAAAAGAAAAAAAACTGTAAGTTAAGCTCAAATTACAAAATGCCAAGATGAGTTATTTTGCCATTTTAATGTGTTTTCTACTGAATGGTATCTTTCCCAACAACACTTTGGGTGGTAACACCCAAATCTGTCAAAGAAGAACGCATGAAAGAGGAATGCTTTAGTCATAAACATCTTAACTATTTCTATATGTTGGAATTATATGGAAACAGAAGAAATAACTGAGGTAAGTTGCCACCAAGATGTAAAAAAAAGGTTAAAAAAACTCCCGAAAAATATGACAGTGTGCCTGAAAAGTAACCTGAATAAAAATACTGCCGTAAAATTCTGTGGATCTACTTAACATAACATGAGGGAACAAAATCCAACATAATTCTGATTTATTGTGTTTTAATTTATGATAAAATAAAGTGACAGTTTATTCACATTTTAAGAAATTCTTATTTTTCATGTCTGTTTGACGTAATACTGTATTTAAAAAAAGGCAACATGTTGATTTTCCAGTTGGATGCAAATACAAAAATGATGATCTGCATCCAACTGCAGATTACTAGTGACAAATGCAGCACAAAGGGTCAGCACATGTCTGAATGTCACAGCACTGAAACTCAAACCCACCAGCCCACATTCAAAAAACAAAACCTTCAATCCGGGAGTGACAGAGGCTTTGTTTCCACACACACAAGGCAGAAGGATAAGTCCAGTTTTCCTTAAGTAGCTACAAGGATGCTACGCCGGTTTTTAAACAGTGCAGGCACTTGCGTCTGTGCTTTTCCGTCGAGAGGCTAAAAAGAATTCTTGTGGAAGTGCTGCTGTCAATACTGCTAAAAAAAAAAGATAGAGGGAAATTGAGGATGTCTAAGAGGGTGTAGCGTGTTAGTCAATGTGGCAATCAACATGTTTTCTGAAGAAAAAAAACACAGGAAGAGCAGAAAGGAAAATAGAAACAGTTGCAGTTAGCTTTGATGAAACTCTGAATGACCAGGTCAGTGGAAGGAAGGGAGATTATCAACACACATTTAGAAATCCACACAGTTCAATGAGGACAAGCCATCTGTACCATAACATGTTCTACTGCGTTCTACTTTGACATTTAGAAAAACAATTCTGTACCTGATCAAGCCTCGGCCCCTTAAGTGTCTCTTTATATGTCATCTCGACAAAACAACTTTGTGAAGAAAGCAGCTTCAAGAGGCTTTGTGGCCTTAAGAAAAGCCGATGACTTATTACGGAAATCAGACTACCGTATCTTCCCGATTATAAGGCGCACCATCAAAGGAGGGTCTTTTTTTAAATTTATATCATATATTAGGCACACAAAACTATAAGTGAGACAAAATAGTCAGAGATAAGCCTGTCAGTAAGACTGTATTAACTGTGTTCACAGTAACTCACTTACGTGAATCACGCCACACGTTAGCCAAGTTAGAAGTGTTAGCTGCATTAGCATAAGCTGTAAATCCCAACCTGGTTTGCAACATGTAAAAAAAAAAGACTGATACATCTAAAACAAACATTACTGTGACTATGCTAACCCTAACCTTGCTAGTAACACATGTTGAAGACAGTTCAGCACCCCTAGTACACATTAGCCACATTAGCATATTCAAAATACTTGTAACCCCCAACCTTCTTTGCAATATGTAAAAAAAAATAGACTGATACTGCTAAAACAAATGTTACTGTAAACTATGCTACTCCCAATATTGTTAGTAATGTATAAAAAAAAGACACAGTCTGACACCTCAATGTGTTAGCCGCATTAGCATCCAAACTTCTTCGCAACTCATAAAAAAACAGACTGATAACGCTAAAACAAACATTACTGTGACTACACTAACCCCAACCTTATTACTGACATGTGGTAAAGACACACACAGTGTGACACCGCTACATGCTAGCTACTTTAGTGTATTCAAAATACCTGTAACTCCCAACCTTGTTTGCAATATGTATAAAAATAAATTGATATTGCTAAAACAACATGTGCAAAAACTATGCTAACTCCAATCTTGTTAGGAACGTATAAAAAAACACAGTGCGACACCGCTACACATTAGTCACGTTAGCATCTAAACTACTTGTACAAAATCAGACTAACACTTTGACAGTGCTGCGTACTTCTCAAAATTGCTTTGACATCAGTAAACACAACCAGAAATAATCCATATTTGAGGCGCTCTGGATTATAAAGTGCACTGTGGATTACTATTTTTTAAATTAGGGCCTTTAGGTGCACCTTATATTAAGGAAAATACGATAATACAGCCCGGAGAATGGAGGTCATTTGAAGGCGATGATGAGAAGAGGACGTGGGCTTCGAGAAAGAGCAGAAGGAACTCTCAGTAGGACTTACTGATTCTTGTTTGTTACCACGGGCAGGGGAATGTCCTCACTCATGTCATCGAGTTCATCCGTTAAGCTGTTGGCCCGGGAGATGTCTATGGAGGTGCTTTTTTCATGGGTCCCTTTCTCTGTAAAAACAACACACTTTTTACAGACTTGTGACAGCATGTTAACAGTAAAATTAGCATTATTTAGATCTTAGGTTAACAAAAGTACTGTTGAACCATCCAGGGTGTACCCCTACTTTGCACAAGAGTGGCTGGGATAGGCTCCAGCAACCTTGGAACCCCAAAGTGGATAAGGTGGGTTTAGAAAACGGATGGATAAGCAAACAAAAAGTTGTGTTATTTGGAAATTTGTTGCTCCTGGGAGCAAACATTTAATTAAAATATGGTAAGTTTCTCATTTTGGATGTTATAATAATGCAAA
Organism: Oryzias melastigma; assembly: GCF_002922805.2. NCBI lineage: Eukaryota > Metazoa > Chordata > Actinopteri > Beloniformes > Adrianichthyidae > Oryzias > Oryzias melastigma. Next base: position 12,267,114 of record NC_050517.1, read on the forward strand.
AAAAATGTGTTGTGTGTCAGTAGCAAGATGAGGTGTAAATACAGAACACAGACAAGCAGAAAGAAGAAAAAAATAGAAAAAAAATAATAAAGAGATCTACCTGGAGAAGTAGGGCAGCTCAGAGTGAAAGATGACCAAGAGTGATGTGGAGGTCCTGATGCAGTAAAGAGAAGAATTCGAGTTAACAAAGAAAGAGAAAAAGTTCTTTAACTTTTCTTCATAAACACGGGTTAGCAAAAATGCTAACAGTGTAAAAAAAAGATTCAGCAAGTTAGGAAGATAATGGATGGATGGATGGATGGATGGATGGATGGATGGATGGATGGATGGATGGATGGATGGATGGATGGATGGATGGATGGATGGATGGGCAGTTTTTCAGGTCACAGATCTTCCAGTTTCCTTAGACTTTTATCTCCATCCTCTAAAATATCTGTAACTGGTTTAAACTTTACTTGTATGTTAAATTTTGTGTAGGAACCAATCAAATTTGACATAGATTTTCTCTTAACCTATAACTGTCCAACTGGAAGCAAAAAAATAAAAATAGCATACCAATGGAGACTTTGGTCTCTAAAACTAGTATTTTCTAAAAGTAGCAAGAAACATGAATTTGAGCAACTTTATTAGCAACATCCTCATAACATTAGACAAGCGGTTGCTGAATATTTGGCATTGTTATCATGATGTGTGGGAATAACTGTCACAATAAGTCCATGTTTGCAGCTTTCTTTAATTTTGAAGTCGAAGGCTTTTCTTCTTTTTCCTCATTAACTTTTCTCTGTCCGGAGAAAAAAAATACATTTGTTTTATGCTAACTTTGCTAACTTGAGGGTTTCAATTTGCAGTTACTGTAAGAAAGTATCAAATGTATTTCTGACAAGCAACATGACATGCTTGCAGAATGAGTCTAATGTGGTGGAGAGAATCCAGTAGCTTTTCAAAATAAAACTCCCCACAAAATCAGATCCTAAATAAAACTGAAAAAATGTCACATAGACTGGTACCGGTACTATTAAAGAATAAGAATCTAGACACTGGAGGAACTAAAAATATTTAAATTAAAAAAAAAAAAATCTTTTGTTAAAAAAAAACTCTGAAGAAATAACTGAGCTCTCGGACGCAGAGAGTTGCTTGCTAGCTGCTGCAGCAGCAAAAAACAACAGCAAAGAACAACATGTGCAGAGGGGTCTTGACCTGCTGTTAGACTGTCAGCTCAGTCTGACAAGTCTCCCCTCCGAAGCACCAAGCTTTCATTGTGATGAGGGATGGAGAGGCGAATCTGTGCCCAACAACTGAATGACCGTTCCAATTCAAGCCAAAGCCATTCAAACCCCTCTAGCACCCAGTCAGTCTGACCACTGTGGCACCGGAAGAAAAGGGACCGGCTGACAGAGACGAGGAGTGAAAGTGATGAAAAGGTGGACTTGTGAGGATCCAGAGACAAGCAAGAGGTCGTTAGCCAGGACACCAGCTCATTAAGGGGGAGCTAAACCTATTTACAGGCTACAAAACCAGGACGAGGGTTTACATGGAGCCAGACAGGCTCCATGTAAACTAGTCTGTCAGTTTTTGTTTGACACTCTAATCTGAGGGAGGGGGGCAGATAAGAGGGAAATTGTGCTCCATTGACAGATTCTCCCAGACAAGGGAGGTGGGAAGAGTCAGATTGATTAATGGAGCGATAAAGTGGACCAGGACTGAAATACACAATGGACAGTTTATTTCTAACCACTGGAGTTTCACAATGGCAGCTCTACACCTCCCTTTCCATCTCTATCTTTCTATCTGCTTTTAGTGTTCCAGCCTGTGTTCTCTGCGTCCCTAAAGCCCCGGTCCATTCCTAGCTAGGCCAGGCCTGTTCAACACTTCAGGTTTTGGCAGGGCACCCAGTAAAGAGAACAGGCCAACTGAAGGCAGGACCCGTGTTTGAAAGTTCCTCCGCTTGGCTCTGGTTTGGTCCGGTTGAGGACAAAGACTCAGCCAGCCTGTGAATCTAATTACACTACAGTCTGGGGCACATTAATCAGGCAGGCTGGCTAATGATTAACACACAGAACGTTTGAATCAAAGAAAAAAAGTACTCAGGCATTAGAAGTGGCTAGTTCAGTTAGAACAGTATCCAAACAAACTGAAAACATTTTTTCTTTTCTTGAATTTGAAACTTTTACCCACTTTGAGGGGCGGTGACATAACTTCAGAGAGCTCACCTGATTTCCTGAACATCCTGGCAATCCCTGTCAAGAAAAAGGACAGATGATGTGTGAAAGTCAGACTAGGACTGGGGGTAGGTAGTGAAATCCTTTGAGAAGGTTGACTGTTGATGGCATGAAAGCTGTTACGAAACTGAAGCTACGATCACTCACTCACTAACATTCTCATTCCCAAGTTGTCACACATCGACGTTTGGTTAAGGACCTCTCCACGTCACTTTTTGACGTTTTGGTTGTCCCCAACTTGTCATTTTTTGATGTGCTAGCTGTTTGTAAAATCAATGGTCCACAACCCTCAGGACGTGGTACTGAATGTGATAACGGACGTGGACCGGTAATAGGGATGCGTCCAGTACTGGTACACTAACTCAGTGTTGGTACCTTAATTCTAGCCCAGTACCAGTTCACGTCTGGTACCGCATTTGGCACTGTATCCTGTCCTGCGTCTGGTACTACGTCTGGTGCTGAGATAGGATTAGGGTATGGGTCTGGTAACAGGTTTAGGTCCGGTACCACGTCTGGTACCTGTTCGGTTCCAGTACCGCGTCGGGTACGGCATCCAGTACTGTGTCCGGTCCTGGGTTAGGATTAGGGTACCAGTACTGGGTATGGGTACTGGTACTAGACCAGTTCCAGTTCATAGCCCGGAGGTTGGGGACCCGTGATTTAATGGGAACAGCCAGCATGTCAAAAAACGACGACTTGAGGAGACCTAAAACGTGACGAGGAGGGGTCCTTAGCCAAACGTCAATACGTGACGACTTGGGAATGAGAATGAAGTAACATGTGTTCAAGTGATCCTTTCAAATGAAAAGTCAACATGCATTTTTGGACTTCAAGTGTAGCTTTTCAAATTTCTACAACCGTTCTCAGATTCTATACGTAGAAAACATGCAGCCAGTGAACACGCGTTGGAAGTTAAACAAGTCAAATTTTGACCAATCACAGATTTTATAGTGATATAGACTGTAAAAACTAGAAATAGACAAAGTAAAAATAGACAAAAGTGAGGTCTGACATCACCCATAGAAAATTCACTACCTCCAGTTCTAGCAAACTCAGGCCGTCTCAATTGCTACACGATAAGGGCGCCGTCATTTTGGAGCACGACAACAGTGACTGGTCCGAGTCGATCTTAGTCATGTTTCTAGGGGAACTACAGTCACCAATCATGAGTGATCTTGTTCCAAGTCCACACCCCTTCCACTAAAACCAGGGTCAGGAGAATTTGTCAATCAAATGTTCATGATGGGGCCAGCGGGTTTCACATACTTTTACTGAGGCTTCTGAATGGTCACTTTATAACTTAAAAAAATTGCGATAAAGTATCTTTGAGAAAAATTAGGATTAGAAAGAAGATATTAAGAAGAAATGACTGAGTAATAAATATCTATTTCTCAATAGAAGTCTATGGGATTTGGACTTCTTAATAATCTGGGGGGAAGGGTTAAGGTGTCCATTGTTTTTACAGTCTATGATATAGTCTTTAAATTCATGCAAGCGCCAACTGTTTGACAATTGATCATGAAAGAGAAATTAGTAATTGGCCCACTTCAACATTTTACACCAACTGTAGGAGGCGGACGTGTGCTTGTAAACAGTAAAAAAAGAACAAGAGGAAGAAGCCCCTCCTTGCTGGTCCAGTGTGAACACCACACATTCAAAAACACTTAAATGGAACAAATGGAAAACGAAATTATTAGCAAAAAAATATATATAAAAGATTGTTTGCAAAAATAATAAAATTTTAAATTATTGAGCAGAATTTCTGCCACTCCCAGTCAATCAAAGTAAAAAAATCCAGGAACCCTGAACATGTGCCAAGTTTAAACAGGGATGGTTAGAACAGTAAATAAGGACAAGCCCTGCTGAAGACAGATGACATTGCAGATGTCTGTTTTATGGCTGGATCTGAAACAGACATCACACAGTCCCGTGCTGTTTCAACTCCGCCGTTATAATTAGTGACAGGAGCCCGCAGACTTTGGCTCCTTTGACACGCTGTGATGTGATTCAAAGTCCTTTATTTATGTGTCTCTGCGTATAGACACGTTTAAATTAACGCTAGGAAAAATGAAGTACTACCGATGGTTTGACATCCTTTCATTGGCTTCTTCTGCGTGTGGACGAGCTGCACCCCCGTCTAAACAATCCCACTTGAGCAGAAAACTGAACTCTTCGTGCTTTAGGATGATCTGCCTTTATGTCATGTTTATGTTATCCCGGTCCTCTTTATGGCTAAATGCTTTGGCAGGAAAAGCTCGTAAAACGCATTTATTAACCTGTGGTCTGGGGCAGCTCATTTGGCCAGTTTAACCTTAAAAACAGGAATCCAAATTGCCTTGCAGCTTTCAGGGCCCATTAATCAAACATTGTGCATTTGGGCCTGCAGCTAAAAACACTGATTTGTTGTTCTTGCACCTACAAAACCCATGAGAATCAAACGTTAAAAAAAACCTAAATCAGCGCCATTACGCTAGTTTGACTGCAACCTCGACTAACATTACAAGACGTTCCCACTTGTAACTCTGACAAGCTGGTGTTTTAAAGATTTTCCATGCGAAGAGTCTGAGTATCTGTCCAGCAACGGACAGCAGCGAGGCCGTAAAAAGCCCGCAACCATGACCTTTAATCACCACTGGGCTTGTAATGGCTTCCATGTGGCACGCTGGAGACACCTGGCAGCCATCTTGGCGCTAGGGGAATCAGGACAAAAAGGAGGAAACGTTGCACTACGCCTCCTCCCACGAGGTGTAATAATCTGCTCTACAGTTTGGTTGTCCTACTTTGCAGCATCAGCCAATACATTTCAATGCTTTCTGTGCTGCTATTGTTTTTATTTTTTTCCCATTTTGCTCCAGTTGCAAACATTTGAGCTCTGGACCGGGGGAGGAGCTACAGGGGGGCAAAGGGGGGCAGCTGCCCCCTCCAACAAAAAACTATGGCCACCTACTTACTTCCCAATTCTTGAGTCAATTAGTATCATTATTAACAGAGATTAGGAAATCATCAATACACGCTTCTTCAAGCTTTGGAAAAATAACAAAACATTCATTCTAAAAATAACAATAATAACAGCTTCTCAGCTAAAAGAACTGCTGTTTTGAAATTTTTAACAATAATGCAACTGATTGAAATACCTATTTTTGACCTTTTCTTTTGGTCCAAAGTCTCTGACCTCCACCATAAAATGTTCTAGTTTCACCTCTAGTTTGGATCCAACCAAACATTGTCTTTGAACGTTTCATCACAAATTAGAAATACTTCGAAATGACCAAATAATGAAACTAAACAAGTGTATTTACAAAAGCTGATTCAGTTGAGTTGCCTTAAATACCCTCTTTTTAAATCAAACACATTCATGTTTTAGCTAAATGATAACTGAAATGAAGTTCTAATGAATTAATTAAGAATCTTGGAAAGGAAACTTATTCTTTGACTTTAAGAAATGAAGCTTATTTTGAAAAAAAAATGCAAAATTATAGAAATTATATTGAAACATATTAAAATAGGACTTTAAACCTTTAACAACTGAGGTGTCACCGGTAAACACAAAATCTTTCATATACTGTTACTTTTCAATCGATTCTGAAGGAGAAAAGAATCTGCTGGAATTGTGTTCGTGTCGACAAAAATTGCAGTAAATCAAAGAACAAACACTGGAGCTCCGGTGTTAA
>NC_050517.1:12273087-12274787 GCF_002922805.2 Oryzias melastigma
GACCCCGAAAGGGAAGAAGCGGTCAAGAAAATGGATGGATGGATGTAAAAAAACAAATGTCAAATGTTACCTTCAACTGTCCCCGTTGGCTCTTTGAGAAAAAACGACATATCCTTTTTTTCCTCGGAGTCCTCGATGTGATCGTAGGTGATCTGGGGGATCGACACGGCTCTTTCTGAGGCGACACCCATGGACGCAAATCCTCTGGACTTTGGCCTCCTCTTGGTCCCCTTTTTCTTCAAAAGAAAAAGACAAAAGGGTTTTAGCCAATTATGCCTTGGCCACATCTGCCCTTTTGGGTGGATACGGGCAGTTTGTGGGAGAAGATTGGGCAAACCTGTGCAGGGCAGGCAGGCGGCCTGCACTAAATTTTAAGGTCGTAGACCAGTCGGTGAATCCGTGGAGCATTTTTTTCTTATCCAACACACATGGGATGGCTGCAGCCCCAGGCTCTGCTGTAGACCTCGCAAAACTCTGAACCCACGAGGGTTCACGCAATAACCTGCCATTTATTTTGATTTGGGTCAGCAATAGCCCCAATTTCCCCCAAAATTCTGTGACTCAGCTCCGGCGTCCAGCAAAAATTTGAACCCAAACAATAGGATTTGGAGTGCCGGAGAGGCCAAATCGCAGAGGTTGAATGTGATTGTAAGAAGAGGAGGTTCCTCTCACACTATTAACGTCACATCGTAACGCTTGCCATGGGATCCTGGGGTAAGGGTCTTGTCTGAGGACCCACACTGGATTTTTTGGCTTAATGCGCCCCTGGGAAGCAAACCCGGGTTACCTGGTAGCCAACTGAGCCATCCAGTCACTCACTCACGACAATGGGACATTCCATATTCATGACGTTCCTTAAGGTGGCTGCACAAACCTCAAGAAAACTGCAAGACACACCTGCTCTCCTTTTAAGATGTGGCTGCTCCTCTCTGTGAACTTTCATGTCCCTGGACAACCCAAAAACCGTACGGGTCAACCCCTGTATGGGTTCATGGGACGAAGATTTTATCAATGTTCAGTGTTGGTTAAAATACACTATAGGGGTGGACTAAAGTCATTCTGTAGTGGAGTTAGCCAAACATGCACACTGTACCTATCTTTTAAAATGTTTAGGATTGTCCTGCAGAAATAAACAGGGCTGTTTTTACATAGGAAGACTCAGAATAGAACTCCTGACAACGATCTTAACTCCAACTCTTTGTGCATGCAAATGTTAAAGGCAAAGCTGTGGGAGTCTAAAAAAATTCAAGGTTTGAAAACAAAGAAAGCACAAAAAAGTCCCAGGAGAGTATGAGAGTTTGTGAGAACCTAAGTGACCTAGTGTTTACCTAACCAACACAGACATAATGGACACGTACATGACACTGAAAGAAAAAAAAAATAATTGTTTAACAAAATGCTCATTTGTGCACACAAAACGGTAATTTTTGCTTTCAAAATGCTAACTTGTGTGCACAAAATGCTAATTGGCTCATAAAATATGCTAACTTGTGCGCAAAAGACACAAATTTTCACATTCAAGATGCTAACTCGTGCACTCAAAATGCTAATTTGAGTGCACAAAACGCTAATGCTAACTTGTGTGCACAAGATACAAAGTTGTTCACACAAAATGCTAATGTTTGCAGACAAGATGACAACTAATGCAACACAAGATATTACTTTGTGCACACAAGATACTAATTGTGTATACAAGATGC
>NC_050517.1:12276437-12280175 GCF_002922805.2 Oryzias melastigma
TAAATTTTAAGGTCGTAGACCAGTCGGTGAATCCGTGGAGCATTTTTTTCTTATCCAACACACATGGGATGGCTGCAGCCCCAGGCTGCTCGATAAAACTCTGAACCCATGAGGGTTCACGCAATAACCTGCCATTTATTTCGATTTAGGTCAGCAATAGCCCCAATTCCCCCCAAAATTCTGTGACTCAGCTCTGGCGTCCGGCAAAAATTTGAACCCAAACAATAGGATTTGGAGTGCCGGAGAGGCCAAATCGCAGAGGTTGAATGTGATTGTAAGAAGAGGAGGTTCCTCTCACACTATTAACGTCACATTGTAACGCTTGCCATGGGATCCCGGGGTAAGGGTCTTGTCTCAGGACCCACACTGGATTTTTTGGCTTAATGCGCCCCTGGGAAGCAAACCCAGGTTACCTGCTAGCCAACTGAGCCATCCAGTCACTCACGCACGACAATGGGACATTCCATATTCATGACGTTCCTTAAGGTGGCTGCAAAAAACCTCAAGAAAACTGCAAGACACACCTGCTCTCCTTTTAAGATGTGGCTGCTCCTCTCTGTGAACTTTCATGTCCCTGGACAACCCAAAAACCGTACGGGTCAACCCCTGTATGGGTTCATGGGACGAAGATTTTATCAATGTTCAGTGTTGGTTAAAATACACTACAGGGGTGGACTAAAGTCATTCTGTAGTGGAGTTAGCCAAACATGCACACTGTACCTATATTTTAAAATGTTTAGGATTGTTCTGCAGAAATAAACAGGGCTGTTTTATATAGGAAGACTCAGAATAGAACTCCTGACAACGATCTTAACTCCAACTCTTTGTGCATACAAATGTTAAAGGCAAAGCTGTTGGAGTCTAAAAAAATTCAAGGTTTGAAAACAAAGAAAGCACAAAAAAGTCCCAGGAGAGTATGAGAGTTTGTGAGAACCTAAGTGACCTAGTGTTTACCTAACCAACACAGACATAATGGACACGGCTTTGATGAAAACTCCGTTATTTGACCTCAGTGGATCAGACTTTGGCATTTGACAAGGTGCCAACATTTAGCTGAATGACTATTTTTGAATGAGTCATTATGAATATAAGACATGGAGGCATGCAGAGTGTTGCTGGACCGAAAGAAAAAAAAAGAAAAGAAGGATGGTACGGAATGGACATGAAATAGAAATAAAAATAGTTCCCACAAATTAGCATTTTGCGTGAATGTATTACGATTTTGTGCACTAACAGTTATTCAAACAGTGAGGCATGCAGATTGTTGTTGTACTGAAAGGAACAATAAAAATAAAGGATGCTATGGAGCCACGGACATGACACTGAAAGAAAAAAATATATATAATTGTTTAACAAAATGCTCATTTGTGCACACAAAACGGTAATTTTTGCTTTCAAAATGCTAACTTGTGTGCACAAAATGCTAATTTGGGTGCACAAAACGCTAATGCTAACTTGTGTGCACTAGATGCAAACTTGTTCGCACAAGATGCTAATGTTTGCAGACAAGATGACAACTAATGCAACACAAGATATTACTTTGTGCACACAAGATACTAATTGTGTATACAAGATGCTAACTTGTGCTCAGAAGGTGCAAATTTATACGTACAAAATGCCAGCTTGTGTCACAAGATGCTAATTTGTACTTCATAAAATGCTAACTTGTGTACAGAAAATGCTAATTTGTTCATAAAATATGCTAATTTACCCGCACATGATACAAGATGACAACTAATGCACACAGGATATTACTTTGTGCACAAGATGCTAATTTATACATACAAAATGCTAACTTTTGTGCACAAGATGCTAATTTATACATTCAAAATGCTAACTTTTATGCACAAGGTACAAAAAATGAGCACACAAGATACTAATTTATGCGAAAAAAATGCTAACTTGAGGGAACAATTTTTTTCCAATGTAATTTCCTCTGTAGTTTGACAATGTAATGGTACAAATTAATTGCGTAGTCTTCATTAAAACCACAGCTTTGATTAGCTAGGGGCCTGGAGATTGACACAGTCTACATATGGAAACACAACGAAAGCGACGAAAAAAAGTTTTGGTTTTTTTGGGGTTTTTTTTTAGAAAAACTTGGGGGGAAAAAAACGATAAGAGGCAGAGGGAGCAAGGCAAAGCAGAAAGTCACATGCTGGAACAGAAAAGAGCGGAAGCAGCCGTCATTCTCCAAAAAACGTGTGGGCTCAATGCAACACAAAGATTTTTTTGTTGTTGTACGACTAGACAAAGCTTTGCTCCCATGAGAAAGGCGGTTGTGACATCATCTCAACTGACTGCGTCTTTGTCCGGCAGACACAAAGGCCCCGAGTCATCCCGGTGGAGTCAGGCCTTTTGGAAAGGACGGCTGTTGTGTGCAGTTATTTGTGTTTTGTGAGCATTTTGCCTTTCTGCTTGTGTGCTTGTGGGAACTTAACCCGCCCTTTTTATTCTTTATGGCTTTTGCACAATATGGCTAATATTGTTTCAAAAGGTTAACTGAGACGGCGTGGGCAGCATGTATGCAAATGCAGAAGGAAATTACAGTTGTGGATTTATTGTCTTTTTTTGCATGTTTTGAGGTAATTTTTCAGAGACATTTACCGCCATGTTCAGCTTCTTCAGGCTGGGACTGCCGTTGTCCGACGCAGCTGCGGCGATACCTTCAGGGGTCAGGACGTACATTTTCCACGTAGCGGCGCATCCGTTTGGTTTCTCTGCCGCGTAACATCTCCAAAGAGTCTGACCGATACAGGTAGTAACAAGGAGAAGCAAAGACAATATACAGATTAGGATCAGTCAAAGGCCTAAACGTTTGTGCTCGTTTTTGTATGTTACAATAAATGGAGTAAGAAAGATTGACGCCTAATCGTTTCTTCGCTTCAAAGACTCTTCAGAGTCAATGAAGAGATCTGCGGGATGCTAATTTTGTTCAGTTATCCGATGAGTTAAAAATCTAAAAATAAATGACAAAATGTCTTTAAGTAAAACGAATTAACCATCCATCCATCCATCTTCTTGGACGCTTCTTCCATTTCGGGGTCGCGGGGGTGCCGGAGCCTATCCCGGCTACTGAAGGGCGAAGGCGGGGTTCACCCTGGACAGGTCGCCAGTCTGTCTCAGGGCCTCAATCACACACACATACACTCTCACATTCACACCTAGGGTCAATTTAGAGTAACCAATTAACCTATGAAGCATGTTTTTGGACGGTGGGAGGAAGCCGGAGTCCCCGGTGAAAACCCACGCATGCACGGGGAGAACATGCAAACTCCACACAGAAAGGTCCCAGCCGGGAATCGAACCGGGGCCTTCTCGCTGTGAGGCAAGAGCGCTAACCACTGCACCACCGTGCAGCCCTACATAACAGATCCCATCATCACAAAAAAATGTAACAAAATGGTTTAAATTGGGAAGTGATGACATTTCAAGCACAGATAGACCCTGAAGTTAAGTCAATATATACTGATTTGAAGACAGAAAAAGCCAAAAAGTAATGTCCACGTCTATTTCAGTGCATATAAAATCTTCAATGAATCGTTAAATCTACCTGGATGAGGCAAGCAGCTGCAGGGATCTGTCTGTTGAAGTGCTTCTGTCTCTGCTTCTGCTGGACTTTTAGGGCAAAACCTGAACCCAGAATACCCTAAACATAGAAAATGCACATGTTAGCAACTTTACTGTAAACAATTACTCTTAAAATTAGTTGCACATGTGAAATTTTCCAATATCATA
>NC_050517.1:12280238-12280736 GCF_002922805.2 Oryzias melastigma
TTCTGTCTCTGCTTCTGCTGGACTTTTAGGGCAAAACCTGAACCCAGAATACCCTAACATAGAAAATTCACATGTTAGCAACTTTACTGTAAACAATTACTCTTAAAATTAGTTGCACATGTGAAATTTTCCAATATCGTAACTAAAATTGAAGAATTTGTACATGAGAAAGCTGAACTATCTGTAATTATGATAGATTTAATAAAATAGCAAAATATTTCATGGAACAAGTTCACAACAAACGTCTATTTACAGCAGGTAAAGCAAAGAAGGAGATAGCGAAGACACTGAAGCAGGACGCGATGGCCTTCCCGATCCACGTTTGAGGAATCTTGTCTCCATATCCGATCGTGGTAACAGTAACCTGCAGAAGAAAACACGATTTGAGTATCTTTACCATGAAAATGGGATTATTATAACATTTCCATGAAGGAGAACGCTAAAAAATAAATATTTTTTTAGAATGAGATGAAACAACCTCCCCCCAAAAAATTTTCA
>NC_050517.1:12280915-12291968 GCF_002922805.2 Oryzias melastigma
ACAAAAAAGGAAACTGTGCAAAAATAATTTTAAAAAAATATCTGCGAACAAAAAAATTTAACACAATTTTATATAATGTTTATTTTGAACAATTGATCTCATTGTTCTTTGTTATTTACTGTATGTTGTTTGTGTTTTGAATTAAAAAAAACTGCAGTGAGAAGAAGTGCATATAACAAAAACCAGACAACTTCTGGTTTCTTTTTTTGTTTGCTCTTACTATTTTTTCCTGCAATGGTGGTTCTCCACCACTGTATTTTTGAGCCAAAATACCAAAAATTGTCATTTTCCAGTTTCTGCAGAGCAGGACGAGTCGCCTTTGAGTTGTGGGTGCACCCCCTTCCCATCATCCATCTGTTTACACTCTTTCCGCTAGCTTACAGCCCCTCACACTCCCAAACCAACGTTACTGGTGCAACAAAAATACTGAGCAATATCTGAGCCACCTAGTCGCCCAGTTTGGAGCCAGTTGATAGCTAGGATGGATGTATTTGTTTGGAAGTGAATGCATTAGAATGGAGTGTAGCGGGGAGATTTGTAAATTTGACTTCCTACCTATAACTTTTTTCCAAAGGCATTTTCGTCTGCTCCTGATTGACAATAATTTAAATAAATACTCAGAAATGCAACTTTAAGCCTAATTTTATTTACATATGTCCTCTAGTGCTGCCTTAAACTATTATTTTAATAGTCGACTAATCACTGATTATTTTTTCCGATTAGTCGACTGATTGGATCATGGGCAAAGTGGATGTAAAGCGCACATCTCATTAGCTTTAAACTGACTTAAAAACTAGACAAATAGCATTACCTGTGATGATGCTAGTGTGAATGCTGTAAGATGAATGTGGCCGCTGATGCTAGTGCTGTTTATAGCTGAAATCGCTGAAGCTGATAGCTGAAAATGCTGAAGCTGATAGCCAGCTAAAAGATTTGTTAAATGCCAAATAAGCCTAGAAAACTGTAATAAAGCTTAAGTTAGCCAAAACAGGTAGCATGCAGCTGAAATATTAGCTAAACTCCAAAATAGCCTAAAAACCCTTAATAAATGCAAAAATAATCCAAAAAGCTAGCATTATACCATCATAACTTTCAACTTTACTACATTCCAACACCGTCAAATATAAAGTAACGACTAATCGAATATTAAATTAGTTGTCGACTCTTTTAAAAGTTGGTTAGTTATCGATTAGTTGACTAATCGTGGCAGCCCTATGTCGTCCATCATTAGAAATATGCTACCAGAACAAGTTTAAAACAATAAATATAGAATTTTCATTGGTTTTGTACATTAAAAAAAAGAAAAAGGTTATTTTTAAATCTGCTCCACAACTGTCAGTGAGGACTGGAGGCATTTCACGTTCTTTGCTTCTCAAAGGGGGAATAACATTCCCAGCCACTAATCCTCAATGAGTAAAGGAATTTTCTGGGCCGAGGAGGGAAAACAAATACCTCTTGCATTTGCATGTACACCCACTCTGAAAGCCGAGCCGCATTCATGACACATTCAGAGCACACTTGGCTTTCTGTGGGTGTCTATGGTGCTGGGGGGGGGCACCGCTGTGCGCTGACACAAAGCGGCTGATGTAAGGTGAGACACTTAAAAGAACTCTGCGGGTAAAAAAGGAGGCGGGTGTTTGCTGGGGGTGGATGGAGCTGCGGAGGATTTAATCCACAAATCTCAAAGAGTAGAATTGTGGATTTATAAATACAAGTTGCATCATGAAACGTAAAAATCTACTAAAGAAAACATCCACGTCTAATTAAGGAATTCATAAATGTATGTTTGTAGTGCATTTATTTAAATATCCGTCCTACTTTTATGGGATATTCTGAACTAAAATAGCAAGGTTGCTTTTTTAATAACAGTAGTAAAAAAAAAAAAAAAAGTGCCGATGAGGCTGGGAGGGGATAAATGAGAGGAGGGGATATGAATCATGGCATTGGCCTGTCCTCCAGCTGTGCCGTGCACCTGCACATCCCAGCGAGGCGGCCATGCCAAGATTGGGAAAACACTCGGATGGAGCTTAGCACGCTCCAATCAGCACAGTCAGACCTCAAGAAGGGCACACAAACCCTCATAATCCATTCAAAAAAACACACTCTTGAGCTGGAAAACAAAACAAAGTGGGATTCTTTTCTCTGTGTTGGAGAAAGAAAAAAGAAAAAAAAACTGAAATAACAGCTTGTGTGGAGCAGGGAGGGGCGAGGTGACCCTTCTAACCCGGGTTACATAAAGGTAGTAATCCCACAATTACAGTTTTAATTAAGGGAACTGACACTTTATATTGGTGCTCTAAAAGTTCTTTGAGCCAAAGATCCCAGAGGTGAATGGTTTATTACCGTCTCTTTGTGGAGAGCTGATCCCTCGCACAAGGCTGCCATAGGTTTCTCATTATTCAGCGCTTTCAATTCAAATGTTTAATTAACTGCTCTGGAAATCTGAGCCTCCGCACGGAGAGGAAAAACAAGTCAGAGGGCAAAAAAGAAAAAAAAAAACACCCAGACCCACCCCTATTTGAGGTATATGCCATCATCAAACATTGTATGTGAAAAACCAAGGGAAAGGGGGAGGAAGTGACACAGAGAGGATCATAAAAACAAGTGTAACCAGGGTGGTCACATCGTCTTTTTCCACAGTTAGGAGATTCTCACAGAGAAATGGTAAAGATCATTTGCTATGTTTGGTAAAGCTTAAATATGTTTAAATAAAAAGTAATAAACAAAAGCAGATTTACTACAAAAAAGTTGTAAAATTCTGAGAAAAAAAACAGTTTTACAAGCAAAAAGTTGTAAAATGAGACAAAAAGTAATATTTTACAAGAATAAAGTCTCAAAATTATGAGAGAAAATTTGTAATTTCACGAGAAAGTTGCACAGTTTTGACAAAACAGTCATTATTTCACAAACATAAAGTTTTAAATTGAGACAAAATGTTTTTTATGTCTTAAAGTCTTAAAGTTATGAGAGAAAAGTTGTGATTTTATGAGCATAACATTGTAAAATTATGAGAGAAAAGTCGTAATTTGTCAAGATAAAGGCTTTAAAGTTATGAAAGTTGTTTCAAGGGAATAAAGTTGTTACATTTATGAGAAATTGTCATAATTTTACAAAAAGAGAGCTGTGAGATTATGACAAAAAAGGCAATTTTACAAGAATAAAGTTGTAAAATTATGACATAAAAGTCGTAATTTTATGACGGTAAAAACTTAAAATTATGTTAAAAAATGTTTAATTATGGAAGAACAAAGTTGTAAAATTATGAATAAAAGATGTAATTTAACAAGAATAAATGAATAGAAATATGGAAAAAAAAGTTGCAATTTTTACAAAATTAAAGTTGTAACAATATGACAAAAAAGTCATAATTTAATGGTAGAAAAATTACATTAGGCAAAAAAAAAATGAAATTGTACAAGAATAAGGTTGTAAAATTATGAGAAAAAAAGTGAATTTTTAAAAGAACAAAGTTGTAAAATTGTGAGATAGAAAGTAATAATTTTATCAGAATAAAGTTGTAACAATATGCCAAAAAAGTCATAATTTAATGGGAAAAAAATTGAAATGATGGTAAAAAAAATTAAATTGTACAAGAATAAATTTGTAAAATTATGAGGCAAAAAGTGATTTTTTTACAGGAACAAAGTTGTAAAATTATGAAAAGAAAGTAATAATTTTATCAGAATAAAGTTGTAAAATTATGAGGAAATAAGTCAAAATCTTGTGTGAATAAATTCATAAAATTAGAAGTAAAAAAGTCAATATTTTGCAATAATAAAGTCATAATTTCAGAAGTTATGAATTGAGAATTTTAAAATATTACTGAAGCGAAAGGCTGTTTGTTAAGTAAATAGCGACAACAACAACAAAAAATTTGTGTTCGCACAATGTAAACGGTTACTTTAATTTGGTTTCACAAATAGGGAATATCAACTTAAGTTTACGACTTGATTATCATAATATTACTTATTACTCCTATTTTTTTCTTTTATGTTAGTCCAAATACTCCGTTGTACTTTAATGGTGCGTTTGGTAACAATTTATAAACTTAGAAGGTAACAGTGATAGATTTTTGGAGGGAACACAGATAGAGCTGCAGGGTAACACTGTTGTTTAGGTCTTACCACCCCCCACCACAGGGCATCAGCGTAGCTGGAGAAGCCCGTCTTGCCCTCCTCATCGACGGCATCCTTCTCAGCCAAGTAGACGAAGTAAGATGAGAAGATCAGGCCCAGAAAGCCGATGTACAGAGTGGTGATGAGCTCCTAAAACGTAAATACACATAAATAATGTCTTCTGCCTTCATCTAATGAGTAAGTGATGCAGTTACCGCTTGTGTCTGTTCATGTACAGATACATACTTTGACTTTTGTCTCATGATAGATGTTCCAATATTTTGTGTTTCCCTGAATCTTCCTTTCTTGCTCAGTACTGGATTATATACAACATTTAATTCACTTAATATGTCATTACAACACATTTAGACTAATTGGCCAAGTTCTAAAGTAGCTCAAGAATCAATTTTACTATTTTTATGTTTTTTATAAATTTTTTTAGAAAGCCAACACAAAGTTTAAACCATATTCTCCTCTAAGCAGGCATTAATGTATTTATGTGTTGACCATTTATGGGCAATAAAATAAATATAATCATTGCAGAGTGCTGTGTATTATTTAGGGATGTTAGGAAATAGCACTCAGATCAGTCTCAGTTCATGTTTCAGTCTCAACAAGTTCAGCTTCTTTTGTTCAAAAAAGAGACATTAAAATCGGGGTTGAATCAACAGAAGAGGACACAGTGTGCTGGAGGGATTAAGCAGAGAAGATCATTTGGCTTTATTGTAAACTAGTCTGAAGGAAAAAAAAACTAAAGTGTACCAATGCACAAATGGAAAAAAAAACGGAATGGTTTCTTGAATCTTTCAGTTTTTTGTGCATTTTTTGTCATGCGTAAACACAAGATTTATCAGGGGGAAAAATCGATTCTATGAAATATATCACGATATTTTGCTAAGCAATACTTGTAATGCTTACAAGAGGATATTTAATTCATTATTCATGAGCATCCTTTAGCGTCTTACTTTTGTTTTCCACCTAAACCTCCAACCACTAGTTGGCAGCACACTGAGCCTCCTTGAGTAGCTTCACACCGCGACCAAAACAACAGAAAGATGATCTTGTGAGAACCAGTTTGTGTTAAATGCCCAGTCAGCCTCGTGGTTTCTCCTGCTTAGTTTTTACTTAGGATGGGTACAGAAAAATGAAAAAGTGTTCTGGTACAGTCTTGGGATATATCGCGATACGTATTGTATCGTGTGACATATATCAGGATATGTATCGTATTGCCAGACTCTTATAAAAGTAAAAGTTTAGCCTTTATAGCGCAAAAGTAAACTTCAGCCATCCATCACTGTAGGACACGTGTCAAAGTGAGGCCCGGGGGCCAGATCCGGCCCTCTGGGTAATTAGATCCGGCACTCCATATCATTTTATTTTATTATTATTGATAGCCCGATGTTATCTTGTGCTTATTTATAACTTGTATGATTTGGATAAAATATATTTTTATGGAGAGTAAAATATTGAAAGTTATATAAAGTTTAAGTTGATTTATTCTGGAATAATATTCCTGCCTGTTTTTATTCATAATTATGTTAAAAAGGGTATGTTTTTAAAGTTTTAAAACTTTGCTTTCTGTTAGCTTTTTGGACTATTTTGGCATTTACTAAAATCTTTTAGGCTATTTTGGAGTTTAGCTAATATTTTAGCTACATGCTAGCTGTTTT
The DNA here is from genome assembly GCF_002922805.2 of Oryzias melastigma. Taxonomy (NCBI): domain Eukaryota; kingdom Metazoa; phylum Chordata; class Actinopteri; order Beloniformes; family Adrianichthyidae; genus Oryzias; species Oryzias melastigma. Next base: position 12,286,701 of record NC_050517.1, read on the forward strand.
GGCTAATTTGGGTTATTTTTAAAAAGTTTTTTTAGGCTGTTTTGGAGTAAGGCTAATATTTACATGCTAGCTGTTTTGGCTAATTTAGACTTTTTTCAGTTTTTTAGGCTGTTTTGAAGTTTAGCTATTTTTTCAGCTACATGTTAGCTGTTTTGGCTAGCCTTAATTTTTCTTTAGTTCTTTAAGCTAATTTGGCATTTAGCTCATATTTTAGCTAGCTACTGTATCAGTGTCAGCATTTTTAGCTATTAGCTTCACAAGTTTAGCTACTAATTTCAGCATCGTCCGCAGCCAAATTCAGCTTAGCAAATTCCCACTAGCATTATTGCATGTAATGCTATATATCTAGTTCATAATTATGTTCAAAAGTTACAATTTTAAAGTTTTAAAAATGTAGTTTTGGAGTCTTTAATAAATATTAATCCTGTTTGGCCCACAATATAATGCGATTACATATGACCTTTATTTATACAGGTTACTCGATTGAGAACAATTTCTCATTTACAACGACGACCTGATTATGCATCAGCAGTAAAAAATAGAACAACAAGGCAATAAGTTAAATACAGATTAAAACCTAAACTTCTAACATCAATATTTTAAATATTTACAATAAAAAGTCTACAGGAGGCACCAAGTTAATAATTACAACAAAAGATCCATTAAACCCATTAAAAAATAAAATAAAAAAAGTTAATTGAGTTTGACCCCCCTGCTGTAGGACCATTTACCACTCTTTAATTTTTTGTTGGTATCCGTTTTGAACCCACCTGTCGATGAATAAAGACAACAGACCCCAAAAGCCTCCACGTCCCGCCCTGTCGGTCCACATGCAGCATGCGCAGGATCTGCAGGAAACGGATGCCCCTGCAGGAAACGCAGAACCCCAGCATATCTGTTATTATCTTCTAATCCCATTTAAACCAAAAGAAAAAAAAATAATAATAATAATGCAAAGCTTATTTAAACCCTTACTCCACCTGATGGCAGATGTGGCAAACACTTGTCCGTTTGAGCCGACACCAAGGACAATGATAGAGGCGATGACCACTATCAAATCTGTTTATAAGAAAAAAGAAATTCAAGGTAAACAGAAATTATTTATGAGTTTATCTGCGACAAAACGAGACAGTAAAGCATCCGCTTGAATGAATCACAGCAAAGGAAAATGCCAGGTGCACCTATTATTGATATGGGCTTCCTGATGAAGCGGAGGCGTCCTTTGATGCCTGCATATTTGCTGCGACAGCCCGCCGACCACAGCCGGACCACATACTCCGTGCCAAAGAACAACACCAGCACAATCTCCTGTGGAGCACAATGCAAACACAAAGTAAAGCGTCACGTTAATCCGCCGGTACACAGATGAAACAGCAGAAACACATACAGGAACAGAGGATGGGGAAGCAGATAACGTATCATTTCTGCAAGCGCAGATAAGACACAGGCGTGCATTAGGACTAATTTAAGGCCATTATAATCAATCACTGAGAGGTACGACCCGATATGAGAGGGTAATGACAGGTGTGGGGAAGAAAAGGAGAGACGCCTAGCCGTACCAAGACCACCCAGCCACTTACAGGGAGAGATGGAGGCTGATAGGAGAAGTGATGACAGCTCACACTGAGACCGGGTCGGTAGCGTAACGACAGAGAAAGGCTAGATCACATGTGTCAAAGTCAAGGCCCGGATCCGGCCCTCCAGGTAATTCTATCCGGCCCTCCAGATCATTTTATTTTATTGTTATTAATGGCCTGATGTTATCTTGCGCTCATTTCTTACTTGTATAATTTTTACAAAATGTATTTTATAGAGAGTAAAATATTGAAAGTTATTTAAGATTTAAGCTGATTTATTCTGGAATAATATTCCTGCCTTTTTATTATTCATAGTTATGTTAAAGTTATGGTTATAAAGTTTTAAAAATAGTCGTTCTGCTAGCTTATTAGGGCTATTTTGGCATTTACTAAGGTTTTTTTGTGGCTATTTTGGAGTTTAGCTAATATTTCAGCTACATGCTAGCTGTTTTGGCTAATTTAGGCTTTTCTTTTTAATTTTTAGGCTGTATTGGAGTTAAGATAATATTTACAAGTACGCTGTTTTGGTTAATTTAAGCTTTTTTCATTTTTTTAGGATATTTTGAAGTTTAGCTAATATTTCAGCTACATGTTAGCTGTTGTGGCTACCCTACATTTTTGTGGCTAATTTAGCATTTAGCTCATATTTTAGCTGGCTATCAATTTCAGCATCTTCAGCTATCTTTATTAGCATCTTCAGCGGCCAAATTCAGCTTACAGCATTTCCATTAGCATTATCAGAAGTAATGCTATATATCTAGTTCATAATTATGTTAAACGCTACAATTTTAAAGTTTTAAAACTTTAGTTTTAGTGTGTTCACTAAAGATGCATCGTGTGCTTTGGATTTTGGCCCCATGTACGATCGAGTTTGACACCCCTGGGCTAGATGGTCGATCAATTAGCCCAAATTTGAGCTCTTAGAAATCTAAGAATAATTCCTCCACATGAGCGCTGAACAGACGCTTGTCTCTAAGTTTTGCCTCCTTCTCACTCTTCTTTTCCTCAGCAGCATGAACCTCTACAAATAAATTAATTCTTCCTCATGGAAATCATTTGAACTCCGACCGTGCACCTATAATATTTAGTCACCATACTACTGCCTGTTAGGACCAACGGCCACGTGGGTGGCCTTCTTATTGATTTCAGTTGCCTGAGCTGGCTGCTCCTCGTCTGCCCCCAGTATGAAACCTAATACCTCCAGCCCTGCTGCAATAACGCTGAACTACAAGTCCCCAAAACAATGGCCTGTCAATCACTCCCGGCACCCTTCTTCCTCAAACAAAGTAAGTAAATTATTTGATATTTTGGTCCTGCATATTAAAATAATGTGAATTAATAACTATATTACATATTTCATTATTTTAAAATAGAAAAAAAACACATTGAAAAGAAAATAGCAAGTTTGCATTTTAAGTTAGCGCTAAAATGACTGAAAATGTTTCTGTAAGTTTAAACTGGCTGTTTGACTCATCCATGCATCTCATTTTTTTGTACTTTGATTGTTATTTGCTTTCAGTTTCCTCTTGGAAATATGTGAAGGCTTATTACCTCTGCAATAAACACCAGAAATAATAGCTTGCGATGCTAACGCTAATGCTAACTCTAATGTGGATTTACAAAAACAAATTCCAACAGACATTCAGATTATTTAAAAACCTGATGGCTACAATAAATGTTGTTTTAATAAGATTACCACAAACACACAAAAAAGACAGAAACTAAGATTAAGAATATGAACAATGAAGATTGTGGGTTTTTAACAAGTTTTTGCAGCATTTTTCTCATGATGGAGGACATGCATTCAACAATTTAATATTAAAACTGTGAGTATTTCTTTAGCCAAATCAGGATGAATCCAGAATTATGTTAGCTTGGGATTGTAAGAAGCTGTAAACTAGCGGGAGACGGTGTAAACAAAGGGATTATGGGAAATCAACGATTTACTTCGGCGCCAACACAAGTCAGAAAGAAATTTCTGATTACCTCACTGCACTGCACAGTCATAGTCCAAAGTTAAAAATGCGACAAATACGGTGGCCCTGAAGGGCAAATAACAACAACCAATATCCCAATGCAAAAACATATTAAAGAACACAATGACAATTTAAAAAAGTAAAACAAAAAAAATACCTTTTAGAAATCAAGACAAAATTATGGAGAAAAAAAATTCTCAAATATGAAAAATAATAAATATGACAACATTTGTTAAAACAAAACTAATTTCCAGAACCCAACATAAAATGAAAAAAATTAAACAAAAGGAAAGTTGAAAAGGTAGATACTATGGAACATCGCTGATTGGATGATTATGTTTCATGTTATTTTTTACTTTTTTTTTTCAAATTTGTCTTTAATATCTGTGTACTAGTCAGTTTTATGATTAGCATAGAGCATATCAATAAACATCCTCATCCAATCAGCGATGTCCCATAGTACCTACCTTTTCCGGTTTCTTCTTTTCTGTGTGATTTTTATTTTTTATTTTGATTTCTGGAAATTATTTTTTTTACTGAGACGTTTCATTTTAATATTTGATGCTGATTCTAGTATTTCAGTCTAAAATTTTGCTAAATACAATTTAGCCTCCATTATAAAAGCAAAAAGTTTTGTAGACGTATATATATTTTGCCAAACTACAGTATGGGATTAGCTCCAGCTGCTCTGAGGCACTGAGAAGAAAAAAGCCGTTCAAGATGAATATCAACAATTCCAAAGAATCCCAGTCTGTTACATTCATGACAGCTGGGGAAACCCTAAAAGTCAAAGGCACATATGAGTTTAGGGGTGAAACTTGAAGAGATTATTCATAATATTTCCATAAAATAGGTCACCCAGATGTTAGGGATGCTTCTGATGCATTTACTGAAAACAGCTGCCTTACTGGGAAACCATAATCCCATCAAGATGGACAAAGATGAAACACATTCATGTGGCATCAGAAGTAATCAGGATTAGATTGTTTGGTGTCCCGTCGTAGGTGAGATGATTATTTTTTTACAAGTGTTCACACATATTACATTCATAAGTCAAACAAATTTATGTTTAATGAGACAGTTTTTACATAATTTTCCCAATATATTAATATGATAAAATATTTGTTAAGGGAATTTACTGTCACTATTTACTTACGTATGTAGTAAAATATACAGTGAAATGTATTGCACGACTGTCCAACAGTGTGAGAATAAAGATAAAGTTAGATGACAGAAATGTATAATATAGAAACAATCAAGTTGCTTAAGGTCACCAGAAAGGTCACCTTATTTCAACAGACTTTTTAAATACTTTAAAAATGGGCAACGTGTGACATTTATGTTTAAGACATCTACAGACATATAACCAAATAGTGACATCTTTCTGCAAGGCTCTGTTAGAACCTCTGTTGACCCAACAGAGGTTACAAAAATAAAATAAAATAGTATGAATCTGGAATATAGGCCATACTCAGGTTATTAAAGTCCCCCATGACATTTTTTTTTTATTAAAAAAAAACGTTCTCAGTATTGTTTTAATCATGATTTGAAAGTTTTTAACCAAAATCCCACAACTTTTGATCTGAAGCTTTTGTCTGCAAAATCTCCTCTGAGGGGGCGTGGCTTTTGGATCTAGATCAAATCGGCTGGATGGCTTCGATATTGCTCGCCATTTTTGTTGCATCAGTGATCTTAGGTTGGCGTTGTGAGGGGCT